>NC_090995.1:3355833-3658863 GCF_041146395.1 Eulemur rufifrons | reverse complement strand
AGTAGGTCTCAACAGTCAGCTTAGAATACTTGGTAAACCATACTGTGAGTAGACGTGCTGTCATCTCGGCTTTGTTGTTCCACTTCTAGAGCATGGGCAGAATAGATTTAGCGTAATTCTTAAGGGCCCTAGGATTTTTGGAATGACAAATGAGCATTGGCTTCAACTTAAGAGTCACCAGCTGCACTAGTCTCTAACTAAAGTCATCCTGTCCTTTGAAGCTTTGAAGCCAGGCATTGACCTCTCCCTAGCTGTGGAAGTCCTAGAGGGTATCTTCTTCCAATAGAGGGCTGTTTTATCCACAATCCGAATCCATTATTTAGTGAGCCACCTTTATCAGTTATTTTAGCTTAGCTAGGTCTCCTGGGTCATTTGCTACAGTTTCTGCATCAGCACTTGCTGCTTCATCTTTCACTTTTATGTTACGGAGACGGCTTCTTCCCTTGAACCTCGTGAACCAACCTTTGCTCACTTCAAACTTTTCTTCTGTAGCTCCCTCGCCTCTCTCAGCCTTCATAGAATTGAGAGATTTAGGGCTCTATCTGGATTAGGTTTTGGTCAAGGGAATGTTGTGGCTGGTCTGATCTATCCAGAGCACTGTAACTTTCTCCATCTCAGCAGTAAGGCGGTTTCACTTTTTTATCATTCATGTGTTTACTGAAGGTGTCACTTTTAATTTCCATCAAGAACTTTTCCTTTGCATTCACAACATGGCTCACTGACACGAGAGGGCTAGCTTTTGGCCTCTCTCAGCTTTTGACATTCCTTTCTCTCTAAGCCAAATCATTTCTAGCTTTTGATTTAACGTGAGAGATATGTAACTCTTCACTTCACTTGAACACTTAGAGGCCATTGTGGGGTTATCAGCTGGCCTAATTTCAATATTGTTGTGTCCCAGGGAACAGGGAGGCCCAAGGAGAGGGAGGCAGGCTGATGGTGGAGTCGTCGGAACACAAAACGTTCATCCACTGAGTTTGCCTCTCACGGGCGTGGTTCGAGTTGCCCCCCTCCCCCGTCCCCCCCCAGGTACCACAGTCACATCAGAGCCTGCTGATCACACATCACCGTAACAGATACAGTAGTAATGAAGTTTGAAATATTGTGGACTTACCAAAGTATGACACAGAGACGTGGAGTGAGCACATGCTGTTCACCAACAGACTCGCTCAGAGCAGGGTTGCCACAGACCTTTTCTTCGTTTAGAAGAACAGCCATGCAGTATCTGTGAAGCACAGCAAAACGAGATACGCCTGTATACTATGGTAATCACAAGAGCTGGACAGTAGAGCAGGTACAAATTTTTTAAAAAGTACCCAGCATGGTGTCTGCAATAGTATAGTCCCTCAGATAAGGTCTGTTATTGTTGAGTGAGATACATTGAGAATACACTTAATAGTCTAAGTGAGTAGGAGTTGTAACTTTCCTGTAATAATAATGACTCAGTGGCGGGACAGTCGTGGGACTTAGACTGTGTGTGTCAGTGCTGTCCAGTTGAACTATTTTATGAGGCACATGTATAATTTAAGATTTTCTAATAGCTGTATTAAAAAGGTAAAGAATAGCTGAAATTTATTTTAATGGTGTATTTAACGCAGTGCATTCAGAATATTAGCATTTGAAAATTTAATCCACGTAAAAATTACTGAGATATATATTACATGCTGTTTTAGTTTTCGGAATCAGAGTGTGTTTGCACTAATGGACCATCTCAGTCTGACGAGCCGCGTATTCAAGTGCTTGATAGCTACGCGTGGACAGCACACTTCTAGATTCCCTTGTCCTTGTTTCTTTCTGTGACACCACACTCTCTTGATATTTATCCCATCTCCCAATTTGTGTATTAAATTGCATGTCAGTTTGAAAGAAAGTTCGTGAGATCAGAAATGAAGAGTCAAAAATTTTTTGTCCTTAAGATTTTATAACTGTTTAGAAACTCCAGATCTGAAACCCTCAGTAAGTGTATTTTGGCAACACCTGAGACAGTGGAGAGTAGCATGATACCTGTTCACCAGTGAAGATACGCAGGGATAGAAGCATGTAGTGAGATTAGACCAAAGCTAGACTGAGTGGAGTTTGGTAGATTCAGCCTCGGTGGACACATTGGCCATTCGTTAGTGAAGGTGGAATCGCGGCAGCGTCGCACAGGAACCCAGAAAGGCTGGTGCATCTGCCATCTGGTGGTCAGGCTGAGCAGCGCAGGCGTTCATTTAGCTGATACCTGTATTGATTCTTGTTTTTCAATTTGAAGTTTAAACTGGTTCTCCATTTTTGTCTGAAATTGCCTAAAAAGTCCCATCCCTATTTATAAAAAATTAGGGCCATTTTTGGGACAATGGCAAGTCTGGATACTTTAATGCATAATTGTGTTTCTCATGTTGGTTCTGAAAAATACTCTCATTAACAAAGCTGGACAAAAAGAGCTAAAATTATTTGGAAGGAGAAATGGAATTTTTTTTTTTCAAATAAAAACGAATAGTCTCCAGCATTTAAAAAAAGTAGGTTAGTGTCAAAACTAGGTTTGCTTTCTTTTGAAGATGAGAAAAAGAAGACAACTAATAAAATGTTATGAAAATCACGTAGTCATTTCTACGGACTGGGCCCCTACACACAAAAATACACAACCCCCCAAAGGGGTAGGGGTCTTCCAGCATAATCTGAAACATTTGTTCTCCTCTAAGCTTCTACGCCTGGATGAATAATGGAACTTTGCTTGGTTCTGGGACTGCAGTTCTGATCCTGCAGTAACATAAACGGTGACACTTTTCCCTTCATAGAAGTGGCAATCATATCCCAAATCCAGCCTACGAATATATGGATTTTCCTAGAGAAAACATAAGCGGAATGAAATGCGCCTAGAACGATATGTGCCCCGAAGTGGGTGGTTTGCCAGGGTGATACATGTTTGTTGAATGATATACTTTAATGGAATCCGGAGAAGAGGAGGTAATTAGTTTAAGAATCACTGATGGGAATGTAAGTTGCGTACTCTCTCTAGTTGGCTATTCAACAAGACACTATTGGTTTGCTATCTTTTGAGACTTTTTTCTTTAATTTCAGAAAATAAAGCAGTTGGAGTGATGAAGTCGGGCCATGTATTCACAATTGAGCCAATGATTTGTGAAGGTGAGAAAAAAGACGCCGTCATATTCTTTAATGGGATTTTACTTATTTTAGGTTATTCATCAGATCAGTGATCTGTTCTGCCTGCTCTTTCGCTTCTTTCCCACTCCCTGTTCCTTCTCGAACTTGATGCTCTGTCATGCAGAGAACTGAAAATTTCAAGGGTTGGCAAGAAGGTCATGAAGATCCTGCCAGGGCGCGTTGTAATAACTAGGAGCCGCATCAAGCCTGCGTCGAGGTTCCTGCTTGACGGGGGGGGGGGGCGGGGGAGAGGAGGGAAAAAGCATTCATTGAGCCACCGGCTTTGAGGCAGACACAGTTAGATGATTTGGTTCTTACCGTTGCCGAGTTACGTGTTGCTCCCATTATGCAGAGGAGCAAAGTCACCCTTGAGGAAGGTAGGTAACTTGCCCAGGTCATTTAGCCGATTACGTGGCAGAGTTTGTCATACTCTCTTCAGGGTCGTGGGGCATCATGTAGCGATTGTGGGGAAAGCACAGCACAGACAGTAGCTCTGGCAGCCGGTGTGTCCCCACCATTGTTACTCCCTGTGACAGGCTTGTAGCAGTGATAGAAGACTTGGTGTCATGATGAGGGCTCCCCACCGAGACCGTCAAAGTGAGCATAATGCAATAATCGGAGCAGGCTCTCTGCTGGCTCCTCTAGGGGAGTGGGGACTCACAGAGGGGCTTGTGTGTCCTGTGCCCTCCCTGCAGCCTGCCAGTCTTTCTGTAACCAGTCTTGGGAGTGACTTCCGTGTTCTCTATCTCAGTAGCCAGTCACTGATCCAGCCTCCACTTAAGAAGAGGTGGGGTTCGCTGGAGGCCACGTTAGAGTCGTCTTGTTAACCTGATTTGTTACTGCCTTTTCTGTCAAACGTGAATTATGATCCTTATCTTGCCAACACACAGGGCTTGCAGTGAGAATTAAGTGAGATGATTTATATTAACATTAACCACTTTGTGTACTTTAAAGCAGTGGTCCGCAGCCTTTTTGGCACCAGGGCCTGGTTTCATGGAAGACAGTTTTTCCAGGGGGTGGGGGGGAGATGGGAGGGGCTGTAGACACAGAGAAGCTTCACTCGCTCGCCCCGTTCACCTCCTGCTGTGCGGCCTGGTTCCTAACCTGCCATGGACCAGTACCGGTCCGCAGGCCAGGGCTTGGGGACCGCAGCTTTAAAGGACTTCACAAATGTAGGGTAGTGTTTTTGTCATCCTAGTGGAATAAGAATGAAGTGTTGATCGTGTGCAAGCAGTTGGAGGGGCAGCAGGTGTATTAGTATCGTCAGGAGTGGTCAGGTAGCTTTCTGTAGAGCCAGGAGAGACGATCGTCAGCTTACAGCAGAAACTCCTCAGTGTAACTCAGGTTAAATCCCAGCTCTGGAACGGAATGTCTCATATTTAAAGGGGAATTTACTCAAAAGAGCAGCCAAATATGTTTGACTTGACATTACTGAAAATGCTGTTTGATCAGATCCCAATAAAATCAAAGTAGTGCTATCTTAAACCCATTTGCATCGAAAAATACCTGTTCACTCATCTTTAGCTGTTTGACGAGGCACCAGTTAACTTCCTTTAAGCTGCCTCGTATTTTCCTTTTAGTCCGGGATTTAACATTGCACAAGTGGATCGCAGACCGCAGAGTGTGTGTGCCGGGATTTGTCTGTGTGAGTCTGTGAGTCCTAAAGTACTATGTGTCACCTAAAGATTACTCAAAATGAAGAATATTGATTTTTTTTTTGACATCTAATTTTGAAACCCGAAAGCCCTGTAAATACGTATTTTTATAGTAGTATCCAGAATTGCCGAACTTCCTCATTCCACCTGTGACTCCGATTCTCTGGGCCTGGTCTTTCTGCTCTGCCTGCACTGACCCCCCACGCTCCCTCCCCGACTGTCCTTTCATTGTCCCCCAGTTGCTTTCACTGTCCCTTTACTTCTCTAGTTGAAACTCCTCTCACCCATTCTGCTGCATAATATTTTCCTTATCCTCTTGTACCAATCTCTTTCTCTTTCTCCTCCTTTCTGGTTCCAGGGGTGTGGTCTACAGAAATTTCACAGTATAATCTGTTCTCACCATCTGATTGTGTGCCTGTCATTTTGAAATTATGTCAGGAATTAAATGCTACAATAAAAGTACAAAAATGTATGTGATTTCCTTCCCAGTATACACTTAGCTAGTCAGATGCCAGAGTTATACCAGGAAAGAGCTAAATTAATTCAAGTTTTTACTCATGGTTGTGTGATGAGGGTTATCAATGTGTTTTCTAAAATGAAATGCAGCGCCTTTGTTTTGGAAATTCTGTCTTGATGTGATATATGGGAAATATAAAAAATGTGCACTTGTAACACACCTGAGGCAATTTAAACACCATCATTACTGGTACTCAGACAAAAATGAAGTTGGAAAGGCTTTAGCTAAAATAATTGAAGTGTGAATAAGGATCTTAACAGTAAATTTTCTACTCGGTTTTCTTACTGATACGCACTTACCTAGAGAGCTTATTTAGGAAACTGAGCTATGGGATTAGACATTGTTTCTGTCTGTCTGTTGAGGTGGCTGGCAGGACGAGACCTGGCCGGACGGCTGGACCGCGGTGACGCGAGACGGGAAGCGGTCGGCCCAGTTCGAGCACACCCTGCTGGTCACGGACACCGGCTGCGACATCCTCACCCAGCGGCTGGACAGCGCGCGGCCTCACTTCATGTCCCACTTTTAACGTCTCCCACGATGGCACATCTCAGTGACACCTTCTGACCGTACTGCGTGTTTTTCCGAGAGCACAGAAAGGCAGAGGAACCTTTTTTATCACCAGTTTTGTTTTGACTGTAGATGACAAAGGACTACAGCATTTGACGTGTGTCCTCAAGGACTCGTCCTGGGTCTGCAGAAGCTGAGAAGAGTAAAGACAACGTTGCTGAACTCTTTTCACTGCCTCCCCCACCCGGCCCACCTCCCCCCCATGCTCCCCCATCTCTCCCTGTGCACCTCTTCTCACTCGCCCTCTGAGCACTTTTGCTCAAACCCGCTTCTAGTTGCTTTCTTCACTGCCACCAACCGGCCACCAAGAGCCAGCTGCTTTTCAGGTGAACGCTGGAGATGAGAATCCTTGAAACTTTAGCAATATATGTTGCACCAGATTTTAAAAATTATATATATGGAGATATATATGTGTACATTTTAAATTCCATATACGTAATTACCAAACACGACGTGACCTGGGCTTTGCGTTGGTTCTGCTCTGACCGGGCTGTGGGCTGTCCTAAGTGGACCCCGAGTTTGCAGCGATTTAATTCCTGGCTGGGAATCGTCCTCCCCCTCGCCCCCGCTGAGTATTTACACTCGCGGCTGTGTGTGGGAAGCACGCACTGAGAGTTTCTCCAGTGCGCACTCCGTGTGTGTCAGTGAACGAATGTGATAAAACTCGCTTTGGAAGGAGGTTATCAGGCTTTTAAACATCTAGGTCTTGGCAAGAAATGACCATGCTCCAAGTGGTGGCTGGCTGTTGCGGGGCATGAGAACTTTGTAATACACTCTGTTTCAGACCTGTGCTCGCACAGAAGGGGGAGAGAAAAGTCCCTTGTGTTCCCTTCTCTGTTTTACCGCAAGGACGTGCCTTGCAGACACTCAGAAGGGGGAGCACTGTGGAGGAGGATGGGGACAGGGCTCTGCAGCGGCTCCAGCTGTGAGCACAGCGTGTCTCGTGGGCTGCTGGGTTCTAACCCCTAGTGAACCTGACAGTGACGAGAAAGGAACTTGGTGCTGTAACCTGGCGGCGGGGATGCGGCTGTCCCTGGTGTGCGGAACACACGTCCCCTTTACGTAGGGGAACCTCGTTAGAATTGACCTCAGCTGCCCAATGCCTGTTCCTTTCAGCAGTTGTCCGAACACGAGTGTATCCGATTAAAACCGATCCTAAAGTCATTGTCATTAGAGTGTACTTGATTACTTAAATCTGATGACTCTCTTGTGATACAATTTGATACCACTGACATTATACTTGTAAGAAAACATCTTTCCCAGAGTGCCTCAGACCTTATTGCTTTAAGATAATTACAATAATGTTTTCATTACTTTTATTATTTTAATGATTTAGCGAAGTGACTGAATCTGGTATAGGCTTGGGGTATGTGTGTGAAGTTTTTATCAAGCTGTAATATTTGTGAATGGAATGCCTTGCAATATGAATGTTAATATAATGTGTAAAGGGAGATTAAAAAGTTTGAATGATTATCCTACCCTGTGGTCACTAACTCTGCTGCATTTCTTTGGGATTTTAGAAGGGAGCGGTGGGAACGGGGAGGCCGATTTCGTAATTGAAAAGCAGCTCATGACCATGTGAGTAGCAATGCTTTTTCAGGTTTAATGCCCGTCTGATAACAGCAGTACTGGGCTTCATTCCACAGAGTCTGCCAGCAGCATCTGAGGTGCAGCGTGTTGTTGAGAGCTTTGAGACAGAAAGCTGAATATTTAGGGGACCGTTTTATGTACTGATAGTAGAATTAGCAGTGTGGGCTTATTCAGTGTCTATCATTAGAAAATAAACTCTCCCTGATCATCACCTAAATACAAATCTGGGAACGACACCAATTGGACATCAGACTGAGGTGGGGGGTGGGGGAGGGGATGGGGGTATGCCTACGTGATGAGTGCATTGCGCACCGTTTGGGGAGTGGTAACACTTGAAGGTGCTGACTCGGGAAAGGGGGGGTGGGGAAAAATATGAAACTATTGTTTTTAACTTGCACTGTTCACTTAATAATTTATCATGAATAAAAAAAAAATAAAATAAAAAAAAAAAATAAACTCAAGGGAATAAAACCTTGGTGGGATAGTGTCTGGTTAAAAGATAAAACATGCTGATACTGCTTTTTTCAGTTTGGGAGATTTTAAAACAATAGGGGCTCTAGTCTAATTGCATCTCATTATAAATATTCCACTTCTTAGGTGAGAGAATACCTCGTTTCATCATTCTGTTGATTTTTAACTAAATAAGTCAATGTTTTTTGTTTTTTTTTTGGAGACACCGTCTTGCAGTGTCTCCTGGGCTTAGAGTGCAGTGGCATCATCATAGCTCACTGCAACCTCAAACTCGGGCTCCCAAACTGCAGGGATTACAGACACAAGCCACCATGCTCAGCCTATATTAACTTTTAAAATAATGTTCTTTTTCCCTGCCAGTCCTCCAACACCTTTGGAATTACAATTTAGAAGAGAAACATTTGCATTTTATCTTGATTGTGTATGTGTTTTGCTGATAAAATGGATTAAATGGGATTAGACCCGTTCACCACCACCTTCATACCACTTGCCACCTACATGTCTAAAGAAATGGGCCAGGGGAGGTTTCGGGATTTTTTTTGCCATCTTCATGTGATTCCTCAGTTTGTCCTGTACCCACTTCTGGTTTTTTCTTTGGCTTTGGTCAAAACTGAGAGTAGGATGCTCTACTTTGCTAATGCCTCCAAATGCACCCTCATGGTATATGTAAGCTGTTTCCTTTTTTTTACATTAAATTTTATTTTTTTACTTCCAATTTTTTATTTTGAAAATTTTCAAATTTATAGGAATGTGGAAAGTATAGCATAATGAAATAATCATATATCTTTTAACTATATTTAAGAAGTGATTTTGCCACCTTTGCTTTACCTAAGCACTTTTCAAAGCAGCAGTATCGCCCATTACTACTTCAGCGTCTGTCTCTTAAAACATAAGGATATTCTCCTACATGATCATAATACAATTGGAAATTTAATATTGACACAGAACTATCTAATGTATGGTACACACTCAGAATTTTTCAGCTTTCCCCAAAATAGTCTTTAAAGCTTTCGTTTTCTTCTTTTTTATAAATCTGCTATCCCAAACTATGACATTGGATTGTCGTGTATTCTTAGTTTTTAGAACAATCCTCTCAACTTTTTGATGTTTTATGAAACAGTCACTTGAAAAATCAGGCCAGTTAGTTTGTAAAAGTCTGATTGTTTCTCATGAGGTGCAGAATAAACACTGGCAGAAGAGCACATAGATGGTCTGTTGTGTGTCCCATTTGTTGTATCACATACCGTTACTGTCACCTGCTAATGCTAAGTTTGATCACTTGGTGTCAGGACTTCTCACCGTAAAAAAAAAAAAATCTCTTTACTTAAAGAATATGGGAGAAGTTACTTGGAGACTATTTGGATATCCTGTTCCCTCAGTGGTTTGATCATTCATTGATCACCCTTGCCTAAATCCATTATTGTATTGCTTTGGTGGCTAGAAGTTCGCTAAGTCTAGCATTCCATCTACATTTATTAGCTGACATTCTTCTACAAGAAGTACTTTCTTCCCTCCCTCTACTCACTTTTGTTTTAAGTATCAATCTGGGCTCATGGATTATTTTTTAGACTCCTAATTACGTAATGGTTCCAAATTTGGCCAGTAGGAGCACCTTTAAGCTGGTTTATGGGTCGTTGTGAATCATCGGTCTTGAGTACTTCCTTGCTTTTTGCCATAGGGAAATATTCTAGGCTTGTGTACTTTTCCTGCCCCAGATTGGGAATTGGCTGTTTTTCCAAGAGCCCTGGGAGCCCTGGAATTTCACGGGGAGTGGTATTTGGAAATCAAGATCTGGGTTCTACTGGGGTGTCCTTGCTTCTAGGCCCTTTTAGGGAACAAATGCATTTTTAACAGATCATGAGTTCATTCTCATACTTGCAGTTCAAATGTAACACTGATCTTCCTCACCCTTCCCTGTTCCACATTTCTATCTCCCTTCTGCCTCGGTGAGAATTTGCTTCCAAAGAAGATTAATATTTATTCATTTGCTTGTTCCTGTAAGACATGTAAAATTATTTCAAAATTATACACCAAAATCAATACCAACAATAAGTACAAAATTTCTTTGTGATTTTTATTCTTGGAACATGTCATTTGAAGTCATTTTGATCTTATTCTCAACTTCCTAAACCATAATTTACTTTTTAACAATGTGTGAATCTTGGGGGCAAAAAAATATAGGAGTTGGGAGGATCTTTTAGTGGTCTGGGAGTTAGAAATATTAGAGCTGTTTGCGATAGTGTGATAAGATTGTCTGCATTTGGTGGTGTTCAACTTATACCAAGGTGTTTAGCTACAAGAGGAACAAATACACCATTTGTAATGTGGTTGTATGACCCATTTTCCAGTTCCTTTATACTAGAAAATAACGTCTTAGACGTTAACAGTCTAGGAACAAATTATTTCATAATGTAGGCTGTGTTAGGCTAAAACTCTAAAAGTCGTTAGTGTATTTCATTCCATTAAAGAAAACACAAAAGGAAAGGTTAGCTTCATAACACAGGCCCTATCCATGGAGATTCCCTGGTCCCTGTTCTGTTTGAACTCCTCAGGGGCAAGCAGCCTTTGGTGGCTGCTCTTAAGGCTTGGTGGCAGCCTTCTCTCTTACTTACCTCTTCTTCCTGTTGGTGCTAAGTATGAACAAGAGAAAAATGGTTTGCATTGGGATGTTTTCCAAGCGAAAGCAGGAATACGGTGGCCTTGGCTACTTGTTACCTGCTCCTTTTCATTTTGAGGCCTGGGTGAGCAACAGCAGAACTGTCTGTATATGGTAATTCTGTGGTTATTTTTTAAAATGTGTAAATACTGGTATGTTATTTTCCTAAAATGTGCCAAAAAGTCAACATGTGGAGCACTCAAGAAAGGCTTCCTGTAAAGATTCCCACTTACCAATAATGTGCTTGTTAGTAGTTCAGAGCATTTTAATTGTTCTTTCTATGGGAATTCCTATGAAATCTAGCCTTTTTATTATTGTAAAGCTTTTTGTAATTACTCCCATGTGGTAGCAAGATTCTCAGCCCTATTACTGTTATTCCAGCCTCCTTATCCCACGTCCGACATCAAAATGCCAAGAATACTTATGTTCCAAAACTTGAAAGCAACACTTTGCACAATGGTGTCTTGAGAAGAGCCCAGGACCAACAATTAGGACACCAGGGCTCTGATTTTTACAACTTCACTGCTTCCATGCTAGAGAGCGAATCACCACACTTCTCTGTGGAAACCTCCTATTCGTGCAATGATAACAAAACTTAGCAACTGTTTTATTCTATATATAATGTGACTACCAAGCAAATCTGCTTTATTTCAGTCGTTGGGTTAGAGGTCACCAGACAATTCAGGGCAGAATTTTAAAAAGTTCAATCGGTGAATTGGAGCCCCGAGTGATTCTAAGGAAACAATGCCAAGGAAAAGAATTTTTAGTATTGAAATGTAGATTAGTGAAAGAGATCAACATATTTTAAAGCACGTTTCTCCTATTTTATCTTGTTTAACACATCTTGGTATTTTTGGCAGACACGAGTACACATTTAAATGGGAGGTAATTGTGTGGTGGATTATCGCTCCTTTCTTGAAAAGAGCATGTGCGTATTTCTCTAATACACAAGGAATGCTGTGATAATGTCCAATTTGATAAAAATCAGTCTACTTACAAGCCCACTCCACTGCTTGGTTCCTGTAAATTTCCACGAGAGGAAATCTTGTGTAATGGAGGACTTTGTACGTCCCTCTTCACTTGGTAGTTGTTTCTTTAAAGCCGTAATTCTCTTGGTGTAGTGGAATGCATTTATATCTACACAGCTGTTTAAATATACAGCAGTTAATAGAATGTTTTCCAAATGTGTTTGTGTTACACTTTTTCTACAAGGTATTTGTGACAAAGAATCTGATCTTGCATGTTAAAAAAAAAAATCGGCTGAATTCAAAGTTGGTCTTTTTCCTAGATCAGCAAAGTGTGTCTGGGTCCAAAGAATTGTCAGTTACTTCAGGACATTGGTCCTCAGCCTACTTGGCGGATGGGTAGCCAAGCAGAAAAAGGCCTGAAGCATTCTGTGCACATAAAATGTATTTCTCTTTACCCAAGTCAACAAAACATTTTGAGAATTACCAGCTCAGTATAATTTTGCATTCAGATGGGATAAATGGCAGTAGCACTATGTGTATTTTTTGGAGCCATTTTTGTTTGATATAAATTGTACAAATGGTAACTGGCTCCACTGGTGTAAAATTTTGGACAAAATGCAGTTTTTTTGCTCACCTCCATCCTAAATGACCACATTAATCCCACACATTCTACTTTATGTGTTAGTTTCTTGTACACATAATAACTTGATGCATGTAGACATGCCTGTATACAGGCTATCTTTCTCCAGCGAATATCACCAGGTAGGTAAAATAGAAAGCAGAATTGCACAACATGCTGCAAATGGAAATGCAGGCAAATTTAAAGAGTGCGAGGCTTGTGAAAATTTTCCAATTAAACAGTACAGGTGATTAAATTTAGTTTCTAATGCTGCAAACTTTTAGATCCTTGAATTAAAAAATTATTCTACTAACTTGCATGAAATACACAGTGGGAGTTCGTAAGCATTTATGTTGAAATTATATACTTTTTTTTTTTTTTACCAAGAAAGCAGTTTAAAGATACTTCCAAAAATGTCCCAGCAATGAAAAACAATGTATTATATATGTCAAAATAGCTAGAAGGGCAGCTTTGGAATGTTTCCAACAAAAAGAAATAGGTTTGAGGGGGTGTGTGTATCCAAATTACTGATTTGATCATTACACATAAGCATGTGTCAAAATATTACATGTACCCCATAAATATGTACGACTATTAGATATCAATTAAAAAAAAATTTACCAACAATCCTTCCACTCTGGTAGAATCCTAATTTTGGACAAACACGATAGATTTACTGACATGCATATAGGGAATAGTTGTTAGCCCTGGGCCTTATCTATAGTTACCTTCTTCCAGAAACTACTTGGTTCAGCAACATATATGACATCCTAAATTACATCCAACAGGATGTATTAAAAAGATTTTAAAAGTAAAAAGTAAACACCTATAGTCAAGTCCCAAGACCCAGGAATCCTTATAGTAAGGACCTTGTAAAATTGATTCTTTACTTTATACCAGATCTTTGAGACAGACAATTGTGCTTTCAGCAAGGAAATGCTAATACTTGTTCAACTTAATTGGCCGGCTCAAGAATATGTACTTAACTGTGATAGAAATGAAAAGTAAATTCAATAATTGGCTGGCTACAAGAATTGGAGTAATATAAATATCTTAACACTGTTTTACTTTTTCATATTGGTGAACATAAAAATGTTTGCCATTCCTATTCATGTATATCTCACATATGAGAAGAAAAATAAAGGGGAAAAAACCTTTAAGGTTATTAGCTCTCCTCCATTATTACTCTCCATGCCTATTTTGTTATGACTATTGCCAAGGCAGTACACTTCTGGTCCTAGAAGGCTGGGCTAAAGCCAAACCAGGTCCTGCAGCTGAGGTAGAAGCTAGTTTTAATACCGCCTTCCTAGGACAGCTAGGAAGTTCACCTAAGACAATACGTGGGGCCATGTAGGCCCTTAATGTGTCTCCAGCCCTGTAGGTAAGATGGGAGAGGAGCTGGATTCCACCACCTGGCACTTCAAGTGCACCAAGTTTCCAAAATGGGGAAGTCCTGACCATGACCATCACTTTCCACTTTTCAAACAACTATGCGATGCTTTCTCAAACACAACCTTTGAAAGCATTTAAGCCATATCAAAGGTATTTTTTTAGAAAGCACATAGCTTCAATCCAACCAAAAGATATTTACATGCATATAAAATCTGATGTGCTCTTATAAAAATAGTCGTGGAAAAAAACCAAAAGGGCACAGAATAGTGTTAAAAGTATTCCTTTTGTGTTATTTTACAGGATATATATAAATGCTATTGAATGCACAGAAACTTTCCGGAAGATATCTAAGAAATTTAACAGTGGTCACTTTTTTTTTTAGGGGGAAATATATAGCTTTTCTTTCTCTTTATATAATTTCCTGACAATGTCCATTTTCTACCCCTTGTGTATATTGCTTTCATGTATTTATTTGTATCTTAATGGATTACCAGGATGGTAGGATTTTGGATCATTTGTTTGCTTTTTTATACTTCTCAGGATTAAAAATCCTGAGGAGGATTGATAAGATTTGACTATATTAAAATAAAAACTCTGTTCAACAACATACCATAAAGTAAAAAGAAAAGTCACAAGATAGACTAAGGAGATTCCTACAACATATACAGCTGACAAAGGATTGGTGTCTAGAATAAAGAACTCTTGACAATTATTCAGGAAAGGGGAAATAACCCAGTGCAAAGATAAGCAAAGGATATGAATAGAACTTTCATGAAAGAAGGAAACACAACGGCCATTACAACAAAAGATTTAACTACTAATTGAGGAAAATGACAACTAAAGTCACAACGAAACATCATTTCACACCCATCTATTAATAATTCAGGCCGGGCGCGGTGGCTCACGCTTGTAATCCTAGCACTCTGGGAGGCCGAGGTGGGCGGATCGTTTGAGCTCAGGAGTTCGAGACCAGCCTGAGCAAGAGCGAGACCCCACCTCTACTAAAAATAGAAAGAAATTATATGGACAGCTAAATATATATATAGAAAAAATTAGCCGGGCATGGTGGTGCATGCCTGTAGTCCCAGCTACTCGGGAGGCTGAGACAGGAGGATCGCTTGAGCTCAGGAGTTTGAGGTTGCTGTGAGCTAGGCTGACGCCATGGCACTCACTCTAGCCTGGGCAACAGAGTGAGACTCTGTCTCAAAAAAAAAAAAAAAAAAAAAAAAAAAAAAATTCACAAAAATTTACAACCACTTTGAAGAGCAATTTGGGAATGTCTAGTAAGGTAAAATGTGCTTATTCCGTGACATGCATCCTAAATAACTCACACGCTGGGCACGGTGCAGAAGAACGATCCATCGCAGTGTTGCTGGTAACACGAAAACCCTGGAAACAACTTTATGCCGTCATCTGAGAACAGATAAATTATGGTAGCTCACATAACTGAACACTACCATACAGTATTAAAATTAATGAGGGCATCACATACAACATAGATTCATCACACAATAATGAGTTAAAATAGAAACCTGCAGAATGAAAAAGCATAAGGTTTAAAAATATGCAGAACAAGACTGAAGACCAGAGGGCTTACGGTGATTTTGTACATACAGAGAAAGCATCGCAACATGCATGGAAATGACGAACATCAAATTCTGGGTTCTGGTTACCTCCGGAGAGGGAGGACAGGGATATGATCTGCAGGTGGCAAAATGTTAAGATCTGACAAGAGTAGGTGCTGGGTACTTGGACATTCAGTATGTGACTCCCTACACTCTGCCTGAAATAGTGCACACAGCCACCACCAACACACGTTCACCTATTCAGGTGTGGAAGGCTGCTTCAGTGACGGATTTGAGAGAATCTCGTGGGCCAGATGCCATCCTGGGAGCGTGAGATACAGGTAGGAACGAGGCGTGGTACCTGCCCGCAAGAAGAGAATCTCAAAGAAGCAGACCTGGGCTCCGATGAACTTTGCCACCGATGGCTAAGGAAGTGTGTTCTTCAACCCGCAGGCCTGAGGCCCTTCACAGTTACGTGAATGTCACTGAGGTTGGCATCAGAGAAGGCTCACTCGCCACACCCACTTCTTCCGCCTCTCCCTTACAGAATGACGATAATGGGGAGATGGACCGTGACAAGGAATGCAGCATAAAACAGGACAACTTGCACACAAATTACTTTTATTATATAAAATATTCCTTTATGTGCTAGCAAGGATTATGTGAAGGAGGGTACAGACAACAGATTTGTGACTGAAATTAGTCTTGGCTTTGATTATAGACATTTACGAATCACACACGTAACACTATTGCCGAGAGTAGTGACTGAGGGTCTAAGAGGCCGTGAACTTGCAAGAGCTTCTCCCTGCCTGTCGGGCTGCTCCCGTCACACCGCAAGGCAGGATGGGCATATCTGTCTCTTCTGAATTTAAATCTTTACAACAGTTCGAATGCTGTAAGCGAAGGAAGCAATAAACATCAGTTTTAAATAATACCTTTTTAAAAAGACATTAAAATTGTGTTATTTTTGAACCAACCTCCCCCATAAAACCCCCAAACTACTATTACCTTCTATAGTATACAGTTAAAGAAAAAGCTTACCTCTTCCCAGAATGCATCAGTTCGAAAGCTTTGTTAATTTTGTCAAAAGACAGATTGTGAGTCACAAATTCATCAACTTTTATCTTTTTGGACATATATTCAGACACCAGCTTTGGAATACTTTCTACACTCTTCCATCCTAAAAAAAAAAATCACACATCTATTCTTTAACTTATTCGACAGATTTCTTACAGTGTGCTTATTACTTAGTGGGTGACACAAAGACATTTAAGAGAATAAACTTTTTGATGAAGAGGAAGGAAAAACTCCAAAATTCGTATGCAGAGGAAGAATTTGACACATATCTGTAGTTAATAAGTAAATACTTTCGAGTGTTCTCCTTCTTCTGTGTTAAGATTTACTGAGATCTGATTAAGGTTTTGGCCAATTGAGACTTAAACTACCAAGGGTAGAACTCTGGAAGTCTTAGCAACAAGTTTATTGAGGTCCACAACATCCAGGATGTCTATAATCATGACATTCAAAGAAAGAAGTTGATGTAACACAGGACTTTATTTCCTTGGTTATAAATTCCACAATGAAATAGGGATAGCATCTCAGAATAGAAAACTATGAACTTGAAAAAGCAGAAATCTTTAGCTAAATGATAAGCTTTTCAACAAAATGTGAAGCTTAAATTCCTAACTGTATCTAAAGATGCAATAAATCATCTGTAGAAAGACTTCCCACCTCTTAAGAATGCCTTGGACCGTATTTGAAACCTCTTTTGAGCCCTTTCCAAATCTCCTTCCTTATGTCCTCTACCAATTATATTCTCCCCCAAAATTGTGGGGATTTTTTTCTTTCTTCTTTAAATCTTCTGGTAACTGAGACCAGTAAAGCCACCCCTATTCTCTGGAGAAAGACTGCTTTCATCTTTGCATCATATTTTAGCAACGACCTAATGCTCCAGCTACTTTCCCAACCAGCCTGTGCCAGAATGAGGCTTCCTTTGGAGGCTACTAACAAGACCCCCGGCTCAGAATGCCCTTTCGGATACAGCTAGGGACCCCGAGGTGTGCCCCTGAGGAACATACATGGCTTAACATGTTTGCTCTGGTGTACTCGGCTGTGGCATACATCTGGAGCTTTGCAGAGCAGGCATGGTCAGACTTGACAGTTTCTAAGGCAAATTTTGTAGTGTAAGGAAGGAAATCTTTAGCCAAACCCCTCACTTTAGCATACGTTCCAAATCTTTTCTTCTGGCCATCAAAAAAGCTGGCATAATATGAGGTAGGGATCATCACAGACAGCTTGTTAAACATACATCATTCGATACTCATGCTATGTGATTTTTTTTTTCTTAAGAAGATGGCGAGATACAAACGCAGTTTTAAAAAGCCTATAAAAACTTTAGATTTCATTCATTCACAATCGCTGGGATACACAAACATGTTTTGATGTCTTCTCTCTTCTCCAGCTAAGCGGCCAGGAAAAAGATAGAGACTGTTCCCAGCAACTCCAAGCCACCAAGCACTTTTAGGATCAGTACAAGGGAAAAACGATCAGTCTAGTGCTTTTTGATTTGGTTATAAGGTTTTGTCTAATTTAATATTATCAGCTTAAGACTCAGTGTTGGTTACTGCTCAAATCAGGACTATTCAGGCAAAGTTGTGGTCACATCCAGTGATCACTGCACTTTCTGATAAAAATAAGTGACAATGTGACATCCCACTGAAGTCCACAAATGACACACCGTGGCTGATGCTGTTGCTGCTCCCCTGCCCCACCCCCAGCTACTTCTTCTTTAACAGAATATGGTTGGTTGGTTGGTTTGTTTTTTAAAAAAGAGCATATAACAAGTAACCAAGTGCTTTAGGAGAAACTGAGCACCTCACTGTCAGCCCCAGGGGAGACAGTGAACGCGGGCTGGTCCGAGTGCAGTGGTGTTTACAACTAATCGATCACAACCAGTTACAGATTCCTTTGCTCCTTCTCCACTCCCACTGCTTCACTCGCCCAGCCTTTAAAAAAAAAACAACTGAAATCCTGGTATTGAAATAACCTTGCATGAAACAACTTGTAATGACAAGGTGGCCCATGGAGATTTTTGTTAATACAAAAAAATTAGGCAGTGATTCGAAATCTGCCCATGGAAACAACAAAAGAGAAAAAGTGCTCATCTCATCCAGCCCATTACCTCCAAAGGCAGTGCCTTTCCAGGTGCGGCCTGTAACCAGCTGGAACGGACGGGTGGCTATTTCTTCACCTGAAGCAGCTACTCCAACCACCACACTGGTGCCCCAGCCTTTGTGGCAGGCCTCCAGCGCCGCTCTCTGCAAGCACAGAAATACGGCCAGATCTCAGAAGTCAGTGCGCTTTGCTGACAGTCACTGCTGACCCAGAAACTTCTACTGGGGAAAGAGGGGTGTTGGCACAGTTTTTTTTTTTTAAAAAAGGAAGAGAAAGACCAAACTTAATAGTAAGTTTTTGTCGAACAATGACATTTTAATAGGTATTCCAGAAAGTTAACCTTGCTAAATATGAACTCCAACTGAAAGACTTTAAAGCTGTTATTTACTTTCTATTTTTAAAAGTAAAATGTAGCTCAAAATTCTAAAGACTTTAATTAAAGAAAGCAGGCAGGAGAAGTAACAGCAATACTTTCACTGAGTGTCTACTTAGTGTGAAGTGTGTGTTGTTGCTACAGGCTGAGCATCGCTTATCTGAAATGCTTGGGACCTGCAGTGTCTTAAATTTCAGTTTTTCAGACTTGGAGCATTTGCATCGTCCTTACCGGCTGAGCAATTCTAATCTGAAGATCCCAAATCCGAAATGTTCCAGTGAGCATACCCTTTGAGTGTCATGCTAGCGCTCATAAAATTTCAGATTCTGGAGCATTTTGGATTCTGCGTTTTGGGATTAGGGATGTGCAACCCGTGCCTGCATGTTACAGATGAGGAAATTGAGGATCAGAGAAGTTGTCTGCTCAAGGTCACTGATTAAGTGCAAGTGTCTCTCCTTCAAAAGCCCATGCTGTCTCCTACTGCATTACTCTTTCAGTTTAATGAGAAATACATTTAGCATGCATTAAAAGGCAAAGAAACATCTTTTTTCATCTTTCCCTAGCTGTTCCTAGATCATTTCTCATTTTTAGTTGAAACAGTTCTATTATTTTTTTTTGGAGACAGCGTCTCGCTCTGTTGCCCGGGCTAGAGTGCCGTGATGTCAGCCTAGCTCACAGCAACCTCAAACTCCTGGGCTCAAGCGATCCTCCTGCCTCAGCCTCCTGAGTAGCTGGGACTACAGGCATGCGCCACCATGCCCGGCTCATTTTTTCTCTATATATTTTTAGTTGTCCAGATAATTTCTTTCAATTTTTTAGTAGAGACAGGGGTCTTGCTCTTGCTCAGGCTGGTCTCGAACTCCTGACCTCGAGAGATCCTCTTGCCTCGGCCTCCCAAAGTGCTAGGATTACAGGCGTGAGCCACCGCGCCCAGCCTCAAATAGTTATTTTTCCCTTCTTCCATTAGAATTCCCATCAAAAGAGACTTTTCCTTTGCCAAAACAAAACAATTTTTAATCTGAAAGAAACTGTACTCTTTTAAAAAGCAGTCCCACAAACAAAAACGCAGTGAAGCCCAGCATACTCACCATGACCTTCACGTTGCCAATACACTCAAAGGAATAGTCCACGCCTCCGTCAGTCATCTCAACCAGCACTTCCTGGATGGGTTTACTGAAGTCCTGGGGGTTGATACATTCAGACGCTCCAAACTCTTTGGCCTTTGCAAATTTATCTTTATTGATGTCCACACCAATGATCCGGGATGCACCGGCCACTTTACAGCCCATGATCACGGCCAGTCCAACTCCTCCCAGGCCGAAGACGGCACAAGTAGAGCCAGGCTCCACCTAAGGGTAAAGACAGTCCGTAAGGTGCTTATGGCCCCAGTGTCAAGGGGATCACCAGGTTTCACACAGACGGGCCAATGTCACTATGCCAGGACAGCGCTGCTGAGCGCAATTAGAAGGCAGAAGCAAAACCCAGACCAACCTCTTACCTTGGCAGTGTTCACAGCGGCGCCATAACCAGTTGAAATGCCGCAGCCCAGGAGGCAGACTTTATCCAAAGGTGCTAAGGGATCTATTTTAGCAACAGAGATATCAGCCACAACTGTGTATTCAGAAAACGTGCTGGTTCCCATGTAATGTAGAATTGTCTTTCCTTTGCAAGTAAATCTGCTGGTACCATCTGGCATTAATCCTTTCCCTTGAGTGACTCTGAAGAATACAGCAAAGGAAAAAGGCAAGGTGGAATCAGGTTTCTAAAAACCCACAGGGAAAAGAAATCAGTTTTTAAAATAATGACCAGTAAGTATTCAGAAAAGCATGCTACGACCGAAAGTCTAATTTCTAATGTATGCATCAGTAATTTGACACCTTTCACCGATGCCTCGTGAAGGAAACTTGTAAGGGATGTATCATCTTACCATCTTTTACAACATTCAGCATCCCTTTGGATCTTATCATCAGAATACTGAACCCTTTTTAAGAGGTACAACTTATGCATCAGATGAGATTATTTTAAATTCCATCATAAAACTCTGTGAGCAAATGTAACTTCATAAAGGATAAAGCCAAAACCATAACCTATACAAGCAGAGATTACAAGCAATTTCCAGATAAGCTGATGAAAACAGATGGTCAAACTGGCTAGTTCAGATCTTTCAGGAGGCATTTTTCAGAACTGTAACAGTCCTCAAGGATTCAAGTTAAATTTCTTCATTTTGTTTGCCTGTGTAGTTGGTCACAGCAACAGAAAAATTAAAAAAATCCCAGAAAACGCAGAAATGGGACCAATAAAAACAGACAGGTGACATAACATTTTGCTTGGGAGTACAGGTCCAGCGTCAGACCACCTGGATTCAAATCCTGCGTGATCCTGGGCAAGTGAATTAGCCTCTGTGCCTTAATATTCTCACTAGAAGATGCCAAGAAACAATAGTATCTTCCTTGACAATCAAATGCGACATTATGGAAAGCATTAGCATTATGTCCTGTGCAGAGTGTTTCGTAAATACCTGTTATTTTTCATAAAAGAAACACTATAATTCGATATACATTCTTAACGACAGTCTTTGGAATGTATCTCTATGAATAAATACACAGATGAAGAGAAAATGGACTGCCCTTAGATTCAAGAGAAAATACATATCCTTTGAGAGAAAAACAAAAATATGACCGGAAAAAAAGAACAGGTCACAAAGCTCTACCAAAAACAACAGTTATATTCTTTCTTTTTCTTTGAGACACGGTCTCACTCTGTCTCCCAGGCTGGGCTGCAGTGGCGAGATGATAGCTTGCTTCAGCCTCGGACGCCCATACCAAGCAGTCCTCCTGCCCCAGCCTCCCAAAGTGCTGGGATTACAGGTGACCGCGGCTATGCCTGGTCAACTGTTACATCTTTGAGAGCAATTTAAGTTCATTTTGCCCTCCTGAATGTGAGAAGTCACTCTGTTCTAGAGGCATTTCTTGAATAAAAGGTGATGCAGGATGCATTTTACACTTTGAAAGAACTTCTTCCTCCGAACGGTTACAGATGATCACAAAAAGCTCATCACCATTAGTATACTTGATGTGTCCCCAATTTTTTCAGACTGTGCTTGAAATTCCCTTTCAAAATTTCTAGGTATTTTTTGGTTCTAGCATTATGAAAAGTAACTGGATTAACATTATAAAATCTATGGAATTTCATTTTCCAAAAATATAAATTGGTTTTGTCAATGGTGTTAGAAAACAAATGCAAGAACAAAGAGATCTCCCATACGATGCCGGGGGAAGTGCAAACTGGTACAATCCCATTGGAGAGCTTTGGATAGAAATCCTACGACTTGGCAATTGCAATCCCTGCAAAATACCCAAGAGAAAGCATTGCTTATCTCCATTAAAAGGGATGCATAAGAATGTTCCTAGCAGCATTAATCGTAACAGCCCCAAACTAGCAGCATTTATCAGAAGAGCCCCAAACTGGGAGCAATCCAAATGTTCTGCAGCAGGAGAATGGAGAAACAGCGGTATTTGCAATGGAGTAAGACAGAGCCACAAGAAAGAACTCCCGGTGCACATGCGACCTGGACCCCCTCACAGACGTCATGATTAAAGGACCCTGACAACAGAGCACACGCGCACGACTCTCCTCACACAAAGGTCTACAGTGAAAGGAATCAGAGCAGGGCTTTCCCCCAGGGAGGCAGGTGTTGACTTGGGAGGGTCACGAGGGACTTTGTGGGGTACTGGCAGGGTTCATTATCTTGATCTGGTGACAGTTCCAACCATCAGGGGTGTATATACATAAGCATTCACTGGGCTGTACACCTAAGATTCGGACACCCGGAAGTGCTTTACCAGATGCATGTTGTACCTCAAAAAAGAAAACAAAAAAAGGAAACAAACTCAAGGGCATCTTAAATTGCCTCAAAGAGGTGATTCTTTTGGTGGTGTTATCTTTCTACAATAAAAATAACTTCCTTTTCTGCATCAAGGGGTCAGGTTATCTCTTGTAGTCTTCCTAATAACCTTATGAGGTAAGGTTTATTACTTTGATTTAATGAACAATAAAATGGGTCATAAAAAGGATTTCATTTAATCTGGCAAGCATGTCTTTCCTTCCTACGTAGTTTGGCTAATTCGGCCCACTGTTCTGGAAAGAGAATGGGTTCAGAAAATTCTGTTTTACATGTTAATAACTAGTAATACTGGGCAAACCTGTAATTTCTGAGCCTTAATTTTCCCATGTATGAAAATGGGAATACTAGTAGCGGTGATAGTGAGGCTGCCATAAAGATGGAATGAAATAATTGACGTAAAATGCACTCTATAAACTCCCACACAATCACTTATTATCACCATCACTGTGACCTCTTGTTTTACGAATAATATAGAGAGATACTAACCTTATCTTCTGGCAAAGGTTCGTTTTAGGATTCAGACAAAATTTGCATTCTCCACACTGTGGGATATAAAGTGGGATGACGGTATCACCTGGGAAAGAAATGCAAAGACATGCTGAAGAGGTGGTATGTGTTTCTAAATGAACACGTCAGCCCTTGTAAATTCTCACTCCTGTCAACTGCTGTGGCTTTGCGATTTCGAGTCAACTTCAAGTCTTAGAACTCTGACCAGGCTGAAAGTATGTTTCAAATTTTTACCTAAATGAAACTCTTAAAACATAACTGGAGAACAAGGTCACCTGCTTCAAAATCCTGACTCACTGATGCATCTCTAAAAATTCTTGCATAATTTGCCAAAATTGGCTTTGAAAATGTATTCCTATAGTGTCAGATGAACACTAGTCTGCAAAAACAGAGAGAAAAAATACTCAAATATTTCTGTTTCTCAGACGAGGAAAAAAAATCAATCTTCACAAGCTAGTTAGGTGATAACCTGGCTCATAAACAATGTGTAGTTTATCAGAAAAATTATTTCCTTACAGGAATAAGCCAAAATCATCAAATAGGCGCTCCAAATACTCCTCTCACCTGCTTTCAGCTTCGTAACTCCTTCACCAACACTTTCCACAATTCCAGCGCCTTCGTGTCCCAAAATCACTGGGAAACACCCCTCAGGATCAGCCCCACTCAGCGTATAGGCATCGGTGTGACACACTGCAGTGGCAAGGATCTGCCAGGACATTAAAACAATGAGCATTTAAGTGTGCAATTCAGAGTGAGGTAAAGGTCAAAGGAAAGGCATTTTACTTTAATGTCATATTTTACTGATTCTAAGTTACATTTCTTTCCTATTTTAACCTCCTTAAAATCAGCCCATGCCTGCAATCCATGCCGTCTTAACAACTGCAGTCGGCAGCGTATCTGTAGGAGTATGCAGTAGAGACGGCGCATTCACACACAATGAAACGTGCCACCTCTCTTCTCCTTTGCAGCGCACGTGAGCAAGGGAGGGTAAACAAGGTGATTTTATGGGCACTGTGCCCTCAGGTGTGAAGAGGAACATTACCCGAGTGCAAAGCAGGCGGAAGCCATCTCATTGCTGGCTTCCTTCATGACTGCCGGGAACTGTGATTTTAAAAAGGTACTGACTATTTCTGAAATATGCCAGTCCGCTTGAGTCTGGGCCAAAAGTCAGAGCTTTTAGTAGAACCCACTCTGTTTTGTAGGAACTGCACACAATTTCTATTTAAATAAGCCCTTTATCCCTCTCTCTTTGGCTTTCAAGTATCATATCTTTCCAAACTATCAAAAGGGCAGAAAGGCAAAATCTGGAGTGTCTGTGTTCACGCTTCTCTGCTTCGGGCCTGTTTTCTTGCTTAGAATGTAACATTCCTTGCTATCTGCCGGCAGTTTTTCAGGGAAGACAGCTGAACTCTGTGCCCCGTACAGCTCATCTTAGTACAGCCAGGACAAACATTTACTTCTTCAGTGGCAAAGTCACAATCAGCTTAATTTCTGACCTTGAAGAAAAACAAACTATTATTTAACAATTCGGATTCCTGGGTCTGGGTTGCAAAGGACCTTAGAAAGCTGTTTGGTCCTAGGCTGCTCCACCTGGTAGGTGTGATCCTTGGGATCACTGGCCAGTGTGTGTGGTGTGTGTTTGCAGGTGGGACAGGGGGAAGTTCACTCAAAGTCACAGCAAAAAAGAGCGCTGACTCTTCCTAGAACATAACTTTTACCTAGAACATTAGTTGTAACAGTCACTACCATAAAGCATTAATTTTATATCAAAACAAGTAGAGAGCAGAATGCTAAACCCATGAAGTTTCATAAATGTCAGAGCTTCAAAGGTATCTCCAGCTGGCTGCCTCGTGTGATCTGGCTCTCTCCAGGGGTAACTTCATTCTACAGTGGAGGTTGAGAAGCATTGGAACAACGCATCCCCCGACCCTGGGCCTCGCCCCCCAGGGTCAGTATATTGCTAGGCTCTCTAAGCAAGGAGATTTCACTTGCTTGTTGTTCCAGTCAATCAGGAACCTCTTCCCAAATCTTATTTGAAGTCCCTTCTAACAAAACTGAAGACCACTTCTTCTTTTTTTTCTAACCTGTTAACTACATTTCAAGTTTTGGGATCGACAGAAAGAGGAGCATCCTACAAAGTCACCTGACACTCAAACTACGGAAGATAAATCACAGTAAACCACGGATCCATGGGTACGGCTGCTCAGACCCAGATCAAAGTTGAAGAGGTAGAGAGGAGAGCAGCAAAGGTGAGAGGGATGAGAGGAGGACGTTGTGATTCTTAGGCCGGATGGCTTTCAATACCTTCTCCTTGACAATGTGCCTTGGGATTAGCCTCCGCAGACCTCAGATCTACTCACCTCTCCAGAGACCTAAGTGTTAAGTCTTTTTGTTCCAGTGCCTTAAATGTGTCATTACCTTAATGCGAACTTCATGAGCCTTTGGGGGTGCCACCTCTATCTCCTCTATGGAGAGAGGCTTTCCAGCTTCCCAGGCAACTGCAGCCTTACATTTGATAACCTGAAATGGGAAAAAAAGAAAGAGTAAGCTGTTTATTCCCCTTAGCTAATAAATATTTAATAGTCCATTGAGATACTGATGAATGCCAATCTTAGAAAGTAAATCACAGATTCACAAAGAAACATATACCTCTAAGTGATATGGAACGTTGTTTTTAGATTTCATGTAAATCGTATACATTAACAAAAGATTTAATTGAGATGACCACCTGGTGAGCTATAAAAGACTGTTCTGGTTAAAAAGTTTTATGCATCAAATATTTGATGACCCTCTACAATGTGTAAGCAAGAGCAGGTTAAGAACACAGGTTCCAAGAGAATCGGGTTCAGCAGGCCTGGCATGGAGCTCAAGGAATCTGTATGTGTAACATGTGGCCTATGAAATTCTTGCTCAGGTTGGTTTCAACAGCACCAGTTTTTAAAACTGCAGGGTAGGAAGGAGGATAAGAAGTTTCAGAATGGGGGTATGTAACTATATCCACCCCTTATACCTCGGTTGTTCAATACAGGAGCCGCTTGCCACTTGTCCCTATTGATCACTTAGAAAATGGCCAGTATGACCTGATATATGCTGTACGTGTAAAATATTCTTGGATTTTGAAGACTTAGTATCAAAAAAGTAAAAATATCTCATTAATTGTATTTTTTAAAATATTGCTTACATGTTGAAATAGTATTTTGAATATATTGGATCAAATACATATACTGTTAAAATTAATCTCAACGTTCCTTTTTACTTTTAATGTGGCTACTGAAAAATTTAAAATTACATATGTGACTCATATACCTGCAGCACAGAGCTGCTTTAGAGATTATAGTCAGTACATTCCTCTACTACCAGAGAACGAAGTGTCTTGAGGAAGGTTCTGACCAGTTTACATAATGCTTACAAAACATATTGACAGGATAAAGGTTGCAAACCACTGGGTTTTAGGAGATAGGCTTGAAAGGCACTTATTACAAAGAGTGTAACTTAGGCACAAAGTGATACAGAATGCAGAAAGTGGGGAAAGAGTGTAACTCTGGTGGTTTTGGTAAAGCATCATTTTTAATCAGGATTAAAAGGATGAGGAAGAGATAGTTACAAATGGTGACAAAACACGTACATCTAGGGTAATTGTGAGGAGTGAATGGGAACGAATATGAAGTCCCTAACACAGTCATTGAAACAATGTAGCTTTGCAAAAATAAGTAGTTATTGGTTGCACTACAACAAAGAGTTGGAGAAAAGGAGAAGGGAACTATATATAGAGAGTGGCCTATGTCAACTGGTGAGTCTGGAAATTATGGCTTTTAAGATTTAATTGTAGATATTAAATCTGACAGAACAAAGAATTCAGACCCTGCACTAGAATCTTTCTCACCTTAATGAACCACAAAGCTCAAAACAAAATCTCAAAGGTCGGATTCAGAATACAAACATACAAACAATGAAGTTGTGTAACCACTGAAAGCAGTAAGAATAAATAATTCATTCAGATTCAAAGTCTGATGCCCCTCCAAGGGTGCTTAACCCTTTCCTTGCCCTGACAATTCTAAGCAAAAGAAGGCGCCACTGTAAATCTGCCAGAAAACGGCCCTATCTCAACATTTGAACTATCACAGGAATTATACTTTTTCACCTTCTCTGCATAAAGACAACACGCAAATAAGGAAAAACAACAGCCAATTCAAGTCTGAAAGACTGATTAGAGTTTATCATTTCTTTCATTTTCTTTTTGTTGAGGCAGGGACTGTCTCTGTCCCACAAGCTGTGCGACCACAGCTCACTGCATCCGCCAGCTCCTGGCTCAGGGATCCTCCTGCCTCAGCCTGAGCAGCTGGGACTTCAGGGACCTGCCGCCATGTCCTGCTATTGTCATTTCTTTGGAACTCCAACATTTACGGTCCTATATCTTCCTGGAAAATGTCTAAAGTTTGGAAAGCATTAAAACAATCAGCAACTTGAGACGGATTCTCATGTTACTCGTATATTTCTGTCTTTACTGTCTAATGGGTATTTCAGAAACTTGTCACCCAGGAACAGACCCCAGTCGGAGTCCCCAACTGCCTATCTTTGGTGTGACCGTTACGCACAACCCATCTCTTCAGCCTCAGGTTTTCCCTAAGTTGGGGACAACAGCTGGCAGAGGTGTTACGGGAGGATATAAATCTCTTGGGGCCGATGTGCTCAAAAATGTCACTGAAAACGACCTAGGAGTCTTCCCAAAATACACTCCTTGGTGGCCCAGTAATTAATCGTAGGCTCCATAATGAATTACAATTATGAATTACAATAATTACAATTGTGAAACACAAGCAACAATTGTGAAACACAAGTTAGAAGCACGGACTGCGGCAGCAGCTCCAAGTTTGCGAGCTGCAAATATGACCCCGAGCGAGTTACCTAATTTCGCCTAAGGGGCAACGCGTGGCCGCTCCGAAGCCATTGCCACAGGGACACCGACCCGGGCAGCCCCGGCCCCCGGTCCGGGTCCCCCACCCCGACCCGGTTCCGCGCGTCCCACACGTGGCAAAACAAAGCTGCCTCCGCCCAAGGCGCCGGAGCAAAGCGTCCTTCTCTCACGGGCTCCGCGCGCCGGAGGCCCGGCCTCAGCTCGGTGGCGGATGCCGTGCGGGGCGGAGTCTCACGCGGCCCGGAGGCCGCCGCCCGGTTCCGCCGGCGCTGTCCCTCCCTGTCCCGCGCGCTACCTGGCTCGCCATGTCCGAGGGTTCGAGTCGGCGCAGAGAAGAGCGGTCGCCGGGCGGGCCCTGTGGGGATGCGGCTTCGGCGGCGCGTACGCGGGGCGTGTGGGCGGGGCCTGCGTGCGTCCTCAGCGCGGGGGCGGGGCCTGCGTCCGTCGTCAGCCGGGCGGGGGGGGCGTGCGTGCGTCGTCGGCGTGGGGCGTGGCTAGCGGGCTGCACCCGGAAGGGCGGTGCCTTAGGTGGCGGATGCCCAGGTGGACCTGCCGGCGAGGCCGCAGGGGTCGGGTTTGGTCCTGATCCGACAGACTGGCTGTCAAATTCACTTTTTGTCCGTAACGGTTTCCCCGTGTAATTTTAGTCCAGTCATCGTAGGTGAGGCTTGCCAGTTTGAGGTGTGGAAGTTGAGGAAACGGGAGTTTCGCTGGAAGCGTGTGAGAAGCACTGAGAGGCCCGCGCCAGCTTTGTGCTCCTCGCGAACGCCTCCTTCCCTTCGCCACACTGTGCTGGGACTCAGGGCACTCACCGGCAGGAGAGGGAGCTGCCCTGTGGGGACAAGGACAAAGGGGGCTCTTTGTTGGGAACTTCGCAAGTTTCCATCCCAGCAGTTGCTGAAGTGCATGTAGGATTTAGGGGGACAGTAGGATATGGGGAGAGAACCGTGCAGGGATGGGATGGGGGAGGCGAAGAGTGTCCTGAACCTGGACGTGTTAGGTGTGTTTTAAGAGTGGGCCCCAGTATAGAGAGAGGGAGGATGGAGCTTTGCTGGTTTACTCTTAAACTCTCTTATAGACGCTGAATTTTGTTGAAATACCTCTACCACACACAGCACTCTTCTCTGCTTTTAGGTCTTTGTCGTGCTTCCCTCTTTTCGAGGTTACACACTTGAAGATTCCGTCCAAAGTTCTTCCTTCCTTCTCATCCACACTATGGCTTTAACTTATTTATAGAAAGACGACTGGCAAATGATTCTCTCTAATCAGGATGGCTCCCCTAAACCCCAGGCTTGGACATACAACTGCTACTAGATGTCTGCCTCCATTAGGTCCGATTTTGGGTGACATTGTCCATAATCGGGGGAACAAGGTGACCCACGCTGGGGACGTTGTTCAGCAGCCCATGCAAGTGACTGCTCGGTGGGCCACTGAACGTAGTGGCCACGGAGATGAACGTGGGCCCAGCAGCAGAGGCAGTTCCCTTACGTAGGCTGCGTCAGCTCTGCCACTGTTGAATACCAGATTGATAAGCACTGCCACCAACCCTAGGTCCTCAGTAGGGTACAACACCTCAGGGGGACCACAGCTGCCCTGTGACAGGTTAATTACCTTGGATCCCTTTCAACATGGAGGAGGCAGAAATGTGTTCTCACTGGGGTCAGCACTTAAAGAATGGTTTTCGTGCTCTGTCATGTTTCTGCATCGATTTATTCATCTGTGGATTTATTAATATAAATGATATATAGACTCAGATTCTCTGACTAAAAAAATAAATGTAGCAAAGGCCTAAGCTTTTAATTATTCCATTATGCATGCAGGATAAATGGAAAGTGCTAATGATTTACTCTAAATTTGGCAGAATTAAAATACTGCTTAGAAATACAGACATGTCTATTATAATATTCTTACCAGGTCAAAACCTTATCAGTAAAGCAATCAGAATTACTGATTCCTTTTGGAGGTTAGTTTCACAGGACACGGCAACACTTTATAAAGCCATTGAAGTCATACGAGAACTTTTGGTTCAAATAACATGTATATTAACAGAGAATGAATTTCTTTTTAATAAAGAACAGAAGATGTTCCGATAACAGTTATGAATATTCACACATCTCCATATGCTAAGGAGAACAAATTGATATTCTTGGGAATGTTTATAATTCAATACCTTATCAAATCAGGTTTTTGAAGTAGTTTATGATGTAGGATTGTATTTCTTTATAGCTGCAAGGATAAGGGACATCTCTTTCATATCTTTCTGAGACTCCTTTGGTTAATTGTAAAGATTTTCCTTTTTAAGGCCCAGGTTCTGAAATTTTATTAGCTACATTTAAGCAGGCCTATAGAACAGAATTCTATTGGCAACAATAGAGAAAGGTATAAAAAATTATTTAATCACAATAAAATAAGGAGGATATTGTTTTTCTTCTATATCATTAAATGCCATATTTACTTAAAATTTCCTTCCCAAAAGACCTGGAAACTTCATAGAAGTTAAACTGTCTATCCTTGGGTTTAAAGTTATAGAGTAAGAGTGATCGAGTTTAATAGCATTTCAGAGAGGAAATATTTAGGGATTTTATAAAGATCAATATTTGTCAACAATAAGAGATGTCTGCCAAAGAATATATAAATACAAACTTTACTGGTGTATGTTTCCAAGTAATCTATTATTCAGAGTACATATGGAACATTGAGTTTAAGTTATACTCAGAGATATTTATTTGGGAATAAAGAGGACCTTGTTGGGGGGAAGCAGCATGCCAGGTGTCTCAACCATCAGAGGGACGGGGCTTACTCTGTGTGGCTCCAGACTGCAGAACTGGGAAGGCAGATCTTAGCTTTTGCCGTAAGGAAGACATTGGCCTGTGAAGGTGTTTAACCCAAAATTGGCTGACCACGTGCCAGGAATATTATAAAAAGTGATTTCTTTATTGTATTTCAAGTTGGAAAGCATCCCTCTTTCTTCACCCAACTTTTTATTTTAAAAAGTTTCAAGATTTCAAAATTTGCAAAACAGGACAACAAACACCTCCATGTCCTTCACCTAGATGTAGCAATTAATATTTTTGCCATGTTTACTTTCTTTCTCTCACACACCTTTTCTTTTTTTTGAGACAGGGTCTCTCTCTGTCTCTTGAGGCTGGAGTGCAGTGGCATGATCATAGCTCACTGCAACCTTGAACTCCTGGGCTCAAGTGATCCTTCCACCTCAGTCTCCTGAGAAGCTGGAACTACAAGCACGGCCAAAACGCCCAGCTATTTTATTTTATTTTATTTTATTGTAGAGGTGGAGGTCTCACTGTGTTGCCCAGGCTGATCTTAAACTTCTGGCCTCAGGCGATCTTCCCTGGCTTGGCCTTCCAAAGTGCTGGGAGTACAGGCCCAAGCCAGAACCATTTGAAAGGAAGTTACCAACCTCATGAAAACTACCTCTAACTTTTGTAGCAATTATGTGCTAAGAACAAGGACATTCTCCTACCTGTTCCCATCCATCCCTAAGATAATTTTCAGCTTGCAGGTGAGAATCATACTTCTCATAAGCCAGTCAGAAAACCTGTCTGTTTTCCCTGTAATACAGGATTCATTTAATGAGGTTAGTAAATTCTGCCTTTCCTACTTCAAAGGGTGCGTTGCAGGAGGCCTGCTATCTGTAAGGCTGTGAAAAGAGAGGAAAATGGTTGTGCCCTTTAGAACCCTTATAGTCCTGTAGAAAATGGGGAGTCAGATGAAATAATACGCGTGAAAATACTCTTTCAAATGTAAACTGTGATATAAATGAAAGTTGCTCTTATTCTCTCTGAATTCCTCTTTTCAAGAAAATAGGATCTGGGAGATGGAAAAACATTAAAAACGAAACACCAGAGGGCGCTGTAGTAGTATTTTGAAACAATCACAATCTAAGATCTTTGAAGACAGTAAATATATCTTACAACTGCGTTTTTTCCCCGTATCAGAGGACTCCACTATGATTGTATTGCCTTACAAATTCAAGTATTGTGCACACTGTTAATTAGCATTCTTAAATATCTGTAATCATTTCAGACCAAAAACAATCAGTTTGGTTTTTTTCTTTCCTATAGACCCATGTATCGTATATTAGAGAATACAATTTTTTTTTCCTGAAAATTTAATGATCTTTAATACTCAGAAGGTCCGTGGCTTATGTGCCTGGAAAAGATTTCAATGTTTGAACTAGAGCATTGTGGGAGGAGCAGAGGTCATTCTGGAGAAATTCTTTAGAACAACAGAAAGTAGATTGTCCATCAAACCTTTAAAATAACATTTTTTTCCTTTGAAGAGGTCGAGTTCCAGTCCAGATTTGTTTCAGTGGCTTGACTCCCTTGAGACAGTGCAACTTGTGTCGCCCCTTGTCTTTCAGAAAGCAACGTTCTTTAAGTGAAGAATGAGTGTGAGAACACTCAGGAAAAGTCAACAACTGTCAGTAGTTTGCAGGTTTTTGTTTCATATCTTTGAAGTGTAGGTCCTAAGTGGAAGTTTTTGCCAATTGCATCCCTGGTATATAGTTTTTGTTGTCTCTGGAGTATCCTATAAAGATTCAGCGTTCATTCCTCATTTTGAAACAGAGATATTTGGGTAACTTAGGCATTCCTTGTGTACATTTTGAATTCTGATACTATAATTATATTTACTAGCAGTTTCCAGTAAGTGCATGGTGAGAGCAGAAGCCTCTGCTGCTGAAAAACTGATCAAGGATAAGCTGTAAACTCCATGCCCCTCACTCTGGGGTTTCATTGATTTGATAAATAATCCTGACAACGTTGTTAAGAACAATCAGAAGTGTGTTTGTGTGTGTGTGTGTGTGTGTGTGTGTGTGTGTTTTGGTTTGTTTTTGTTTTTTCAAATCACAGAACCGCACATGGAAATTAGAAGACGGACAGAGGCAGGGACATTCCCTGCAGGAGAAATTGCAGAGGGGGGGAGAGAGAAACTGAGACTACTGGATCACAACTTGGCATAACGTTAATGATCATAACAGCTATTCTGAGTTATTAAGATTAGATTTGGCATTTTCTGTTTAGGAAAATAGGGAAATGTAGAAAATATCTTGGAAAAATTACATTCAAAAGGGTGAATAGAAACTGTTTGGACACTTGTGAGGATAAACTTTTATCATCCAGCAACAGATATTTTGAGTATCTGTGATAGACAGAGGGATGGATTCAAAGATTGTTCTGCCTTCAAGGAGTTTACAAACATATCCTTGAAAAACCAACGACAGGAGCAGCATGTCTTGGGATTTCCATGAAGACACTAAACACCAAAGGAGATCAGGGAGTAAAAACAGGGTTGTGGCTGCAAAGATCTGAAAGGGAGATGGGTCTCAAAGGGACCCTGGGAAGGATTCAAGGAAGCAAAAGAGAGGAGGGTCGGGATGAGGAGAGAGAAGGGAACTGACACAGGGAATAGCACAAGGAAGGCCAACAAACAACCTGTGGGGCGATCTTAGCCCCCACAGTGCTAACAAGGATTCACTGGCTTCCATTGCTAATGAAAGGGAATCTTAAATCAGCAGGACTATAATTTTCTACCTTGAGATATTACTGTTCTCCTTACCAGAGCTGAGATGTTTATCTCCTCTCACAGTTCAGTGCATGGTAGACCATTTTTAGAGAAAACTGGTAGGTTTCAGAAGTTACTCCAAGGTGAGAGCTGGCCTTTGCAACTCCGATCCAATTTATTGTCTATCTTGCCCTTTAAGCCTGTCCATTGTAACATGTAGAGCAGTCTGAAAACTTCCATTTTGTACTTTTAATGTAAATCTTATCTGTTAAACTTGTAACTGTAAATACTTTTGCTTGCTATATTAGTTTGTAAGCACATTGATTTTTGTCACTTTTAGTTGAGTATAGAAAACAGCATTATAGTGTCCAATGATAACAGATCATTAAACAGTAAAGCACTAAGCACTGTATGTTGTAATAATTATCCAAGATGAAAGGGCAGTTATTTTGTACAGATAGAAATTTGAGAGTATGGATGTTTTTTCTTTTTAAAACCTTCATTTACATAAATTCTGATATCTTCTTACTTGTGATTATAGTTGATAATGAGGCTGAGAGAAAAGAAATTAACAAATTTTCAAAGGAGATTGTTTAGCAGCTTATTTAAAACAGAGTGGTTTGTCGCTTATTGGAACACAGAAATTATATCATAGCATTTTAAATATAGATATATAAAATATATGTAGTCTTTTTTCCAGTTAAAATCTTTTTATTTTGGAAAATTTTCACCATAGTACAATGAGACTCCATATATTCATCACCCAACCTAAAAAATTATGGACATGTGCCAATCTAGTTTTATTTATTTTCTCTCATTCCTTTCCCTTCCCAGAACTAGTTTTAAACAATTTCTAAACATTATATTCTATTCCTAAACACCTCAGTTATCTTAGTTATTTAACATAGGAATAATTATATTTTATGGGTACAAATTTTGTAACACTAAAGCTATTTTATGTTGCACTATTAACTATAAATATTTGTTTAAATTCATAGTTTTCCTTGTTTCATCATATCAGGTAATAAATTAACCGGGTTCAGATCCAGTCAGATAGTATTCCAAATCGCTCCTGGCATCTTCATAAGATCAGGATTGTTCGGATGCTGTTAATCGTAAAGAACATTAACAGATATAATTTTCATGATAAATTTAAAGCCCATGAATAATTTTTAGTTTTTCATTTAAGGATCTGGTCTTCCTTCATAGACACCACTTTGTTAAGCCGAATTCCTTTTCTCTTGTCATCCTCTTCCACTCATGGCAAGAATACTGTTCTATACATAGGGCTAGTAAACCGGGGGGAAATGAGGACCCCTCACTCAACCCTGAGCAAGTGCTTCCTGCTCACTGGTGCTGTCCAGGAGAGCAGAGCACACCAAGTGAGGTGAGAGGTTTTAGTCTTGGAACAGTCACTGCTCTTGGTTCTCCTATAGCCAAGGGCAAAGTTGGCCACCAAAGGAGAGGGTGCTGGTTGTGTTGGGATGCTACTTTCTGAGAACCCAAATGTTCTTATTCCTGGATAACTGCACCACGTAGAAGCAAAGAGTAGTTAAGCCTCCAGGACAGAGACTGCCTTATCTCAGACATTACTGCTGCAGCTGTGAAACCCCTGGCATCAGCAGGGTGCCATGCAGAAAGGTTTTCTTCCTCCAGGAACTGGAAGCTACACCTGCCTGTGGAAGGAGAACCTTTGTGTCCTTTCCTCATCATGGGGCAGGGTCACTGCACCTCACCGGGCCAGTCGGTCACTGTGTCCCATCCCCTTCCCCCACTCCCTTGCTTCTATGCAGTTGGTCTGGCGGGAGGACCTCTCCTCTCTTGTGCTTCCTGTATTCACACAGTGAGTCCATCTGGGAAGGCCCATTCTCTGCCTTCCCTGTTGCCGCCTTTCCATCTGTGTGGGCGGTCAGGTGGTCTTTTCAGTGGACCGGAGAAGGAGTAGGAGGCCCCACTCAGGTGTCTACCCGTAGGCTGATGACCAGGGAAGCCTGCTTGGAGACAATCAGATGTCTCCACCTACTGCTACTAATGTGACAGTTTCCGTGGCTGCCACTTAGCATTCCTTGTGGGTGTATTTCATGACTGAGAACTCTAAGGGAAAGGGGTCATGGTAGAGGATGTGAGTACAACGGTCTAAGGCCTCAAATTCCAGGACAACTTAACTTGAGGAATACTCCTTACGGGGATATTGAGGTTGTGCAAAATACTGCAGGCCTTGTACACTAAATGTACATAGTGTAGCTTAAAAAATAATGCTAATCTTTTTCTTTACCTTTTGTTGAACTTCTTTTTGATACGTGGCAGCTAATATGTTTGCAGATTGAGGAGTTGATGTCAGTGGGAAGGTTTTCTCAGGTTTCTTTCCTATAAATTAGCCTGGGTCCTCACACCGGGAACTTATTTTCTTCTGCAACATTTATTCTCTGCTTTAAACTCCTGTCGTTTTCATTTTACTTTAGGGTTGCCCCCCCACCCCCCTCTTTTGTTATGTCTTCTCTTTGAATTTCTTCTTTGTTCTGTATTTCTTCTATGTAACATTGTTCCTGGTGTTTTTGGTCTTTGCTTCTATTCATTGAGGCTGTGCTTAAACATTTTACCTAAAATTATTGATCTTATTGTTACCAATTCCCCAACCCCTAGAGATCCCCCAGTTGGGGCATTTCTATAAATTAGTTCCTAGGATCCATGGCAAGGGATTATATTGTAGCTAAAATAGTGGATCAGAAGCGTCTTATTGGAGCCCCGTGACAAAGCCAGGGAATGAGAGAGTCGGGGCATCCTTTACCCAGTCCCTGCCACTCACTGCTCACATCTCTGTAGTTTCCACCCATCTCTTTTCACGAGGGGCTGGAGTGGGCACTCTGTGTCAAAGTGCAGTGATGACTCCAGCCTCAGGAGCACATTGTGCCAGAAGGATCTAAAATCATGCTGTATAGAAACCTCTCTTTCTAGGGAGCAGCCCTACCTAAGTGAATTGTTTGTGAAAGGGGAAATATGTGTCAGTTTATACCACTGCTCTACATCGTAACAGTGTATAGCAGTGCAGGTTCATGGAAGCTTTTCTTTTTTCCAGATGGTGACTATTTAATCCTTTAAGCATATCTAGCATCTCTGCCATGGAAAGTGTCCCAAAAAACAAGCTGGTTAGTTCTTAACGTCAAATAAAAATAGAATCATAAATGGTTTCTAAACTGTTCCATTATCTATTTGCTGATTTATTTACCTTTTTCCTTGGTTCATTAGGTCGTATGCCTCATTGATTTTGTGTAAAGGCAGCGTATGGGTCACCAATGCATCCAGATCAAATTTCTTATTCTTGTAGTCAGTCGCCAGCTTTGGAATAGAATCTACACTTTTCCAACCTGTAATTTGGCCAAAATGCCAAATAAAAAAAGACATAGTGGTTGACGGGAAGAAGTAGTTTAGTCAGTGTTTGTTGGAGGAATGAAATTGATAGGTCAGATCTGCCGTCCTCCAGATAGGTTGAACTCCCTCGATTTTTAATTTTCTGTACTTATATTTATTTTGAAAAATCTTCTTTATAAGAAAAATTCAAGATTATTTTCCCTTCTAGATAAGGAATTATCTCAATTAGGTCAAAGTTTACCTTTTGTTCCTCTATGTTGGTTTATTTAAATGCAAATTGAATTATAATTTGCAAATTACAGTATCTTTCTATATAAACTCCATTTACTTTCAAACAATTAATACAATAGTTTTTGTGTAGTCTTTATGTTCTAGGCACTCAGTATTTATTTATTTATTTATTTATTTTTGAGACAGAGTCTTGCTCTGTTGCCCTGGCTAGAGTGCCATGGCGTCAGCCTAGCTCACAGCAACCTCAAACTCCTGGGTTCAAGCGATCCTCCTGCCTCAGCCTCCCAAGTAGCTGAGACTACAGGCATGTGCCACCACGCCTGGCTAATTTTTTTCTATATATATTTTAAATCCAGATCATTTCTTTCTATTTTTAGTAGAGAGGAGGTCTCGCTCTTGCTCAGGCTGGTCTCGAACTCCTGAGCTCAAACAATCCACCCGCTTTGGCCTCCCAGAGTGCTAGGATTACAGGCATTAGCCAACGCGCCCCACTAGGCACGCAATATTTAAACAAATTATTTTTCTTCCCGTTCACTATTCTTCACTCTAAGAATTTCAGCACTACTATGAAGGAAATTATAAACTATGAAGAAAAAAAAAAAACTGACCACCAAAGAATGTTGAATTTATAGTACGGCCCAGTATGAGTTCCTCTGGACAAATAGTCAATTCATTGTCATCAGCGGCTACTCCAGTGAGAGTACATGTTCCCCAACCTGTTGTTGTGCAGTCCAAGGCTGCTCTCTGGAAGACCAAACACGAAAGATTATCTGAGTAAGTAGAACAGTAGAATATGCACTCCAGTGTGAGTAAGTACAATGCTTTAGGAAAAATTTATCCAACTCTGCACGTAAGATAATGGGATTCAAGCTAATGACATCCTAGTGCCATTGTAGATTGAGCCTTAAGGCTCTAGGGTTGCATTATAGACAGAACGTTCAATACAATTTTGAGCTTCATTAAAAAAGATTTTGAAACGAAACAGATTATTTTACCCTATATAATACAGTAGTTAGGTTGAATTTAGAATGTATCCTATTGTGTATCATGAGAAACACATACATGGAGTTTGGAAAGATCTTTAAAAGATATTATAAACTTTAATTAGCAAGCTTTTGATGACCTACCGTGGACATATAGTAAAATATTTGCAATTCTAGGAGCCTAGGCTGCAGGTACCAAAGTCAACTAAAAAAGCAGGGCCTGAAGCTTTGAACACGGAGCAATGCAGTAATAGCTGATGCTTGTTGCGTGTTACCTGCCAGACGCTGTTTGAAACAGTTTGCGTAAGTTACAGTGCAACTGTTGTGAGCACAGTGACTGAGGAACAGTATCCTGTGGCTTAGCTCTTCCTGTGTCTCCATTCTGGTCGGGGGACACCCCAGTCAGGTAAGAACCAGCACAAAGCCTACTTCTGGGAGCCTGAAGTACAGAATTTTACTCTTTATACCTTCCCTAGAGTAGGATTTAGGAGCCAGGCTGAGTGAAGGTGTAAGTAGAAAGGAATAACATCGCAACAACTTCGTAGCTCTCACTGACGAAATAAGAAGTACCCACAGGCAGATAATTCAGTTGATGAATTCTTTGGTCATCTCATTAAAAATAAAAATAAAACAAAACCACTCCCCCCCCAAAAAAAAAAAACCCTGCTTCCTGTCTTTGAGCAAATATACGTTAGGTGATTATTTACTGATTCTCTGGAGAGTAAGGCTGGGCACTCTAGCAAGCTACATTTCTGCACGTTGCCTACATGTTGCAGTTGGCTCTTTACCCTGCTTTTTGGAGTAGAAGAGCCAGGGCTGGCTCCGTGGGGGTGCAACCCGTGCAGGGACAGCAGGGCCCCAAAGTGCAGGGGGTCCCTGTCAATATGTAGCCTGTCCTGAGTTGAGAAGAAATCCGAATGATACAACATTGTAGTGTTCAGGAAAAAACTTTTTTAATTTTGTGGGGTGTGTGTGTGTTTTTTTTTTTAAATATAGCTAATTTCAAAGATATAATTTGGAGCTAATTTTACAGCCTGTTTATTGAGATCTGATGGACAGACCTGGATTGTTTGTGGGTCGCTAAGCTCTCCCTGCTGTAAGATGGGAGCGAATGTCTTGCAGCTGTTAGAAACACCGATCACCCTGTTTCACTCCCTCCTCTAAATCTGCCTTTTCTGGGTTTTTTGGGGGAGGTTTCACCTCTCATAAGGCACAGTTCTTTTAAAATGTTCATTTCTAAATTTTCTGTTAATTTTTGGCTGCGTTTCATGTAGAAGATACTAATAACAAAATATGAATAACACAATATTAGGTATGAATTAGAATTCTTTATTAATACATTAGTATCACTTATAATAGATTATTATATACGTATATATCTAATATATGCTATTAATAAATATATAAGCATTAATTTATATGCTTCTATAAACAAATTGCTATTAAATATAAAAATAAATCAATGTACGTATACATTGATGTTTATTAATTTTAATAAATATTTATGATATACCATTATGTAAAATATATACTCTCTCTCTATAGTTTGAGACAGGGTCTCACTCTGTCACCCTGGGTATAGTGCAGTAGTGTCATCATAGCTCACTGCAACCTCAAACTCCTGGGCTCAAGCGGTCCTCTTGCCTCAGCCTCCTGAGTAGCTGGGACTACAGGCACCTGCCATCATGCCTGGCTAAATTTTCTATTTTTAGTAGAGGCAGGGTCTCACTCTTGCTCAGGCTATATATATTATTAATAAATAATGTATAAAATGGTTAAGCAGAACAGGTGTTTATTCCTATTTGTTTATGTATTGCAATTAATTAATTCCTTTATGTCTTTTGCTAAAGAATGCTGTAGCTCAGTTCATGCACCTGTCATTTGACTTCATTAATGGTCAAAAGGAACATTTCTTCAGCTAATTAAAAATGAAGAAACCCCCAAATCGTCTTTCAGAAATAAGGAATTGAAATTATCCTGGAAAATAAGATGAGAAAATATTATCTCCAGTCTAATAATACGAGCTTTTTAAAGGGATCTTAAAAGGAAAAGGAACATTTGCAAATACGATTCAGATGCTGCTGGTATGGCTGCTCATCTCATCAGAAGAGAAGAGTGAGCTGCAGAGGTGGTCCCGGCAGGGGGAGGGCCCTGCCTGTCGGTGGGCACTGAAGGAAATTCAGCAAAGCCCAGGGAGTGGGAAATGATTTGTAGCTGCCAGTTCTGCTTCCTTGTTCCTACTCTTTGAAAATCTTAAGAAGGAGAGATTACAGCTACTGTGAGGGACATAATCTATCCTCCCCTGGTATTTAATGGCCAAATAATCAATTGAAAAGAAGATCCAAGGAAAAAACGTACATACCATGACTTCAGATCCACCTACACAAGCCAGGGAAAAGTCCACACCTCCTTGGGTCAGTTCAACGATGACCTTCTGGATGGGTTTATTTTGGTCTCTAGGATTGAGGCAGTCCGTGGCTCCGAGGGCTTTGGCCTTTGGAAACTTCTCACTGTTGATGTCAACAGCTATGATTCTGGAAGCTCCTGCTATTCTACAACCCATGATGGCAGAAAGACCCATGCATCCCAGGCCAAAGACAGCACAAGTAGACCCAGGGGTGACCTGCAGGCAGGAAAATTATAAAGTAACTTTGAAAGCAGCTCCTCCTACTTTTTTTTTCTTTTAAGGGGGAGGGTGAGGTGAGGGATTGACGTAGGAATACAAGATGGCCTGTTATACAACTCTGTGATGTGGTCAGTGGAGGAAATCTGGTGAAAGTGGACTTGTTACCATCTACATCTGGAGAATCATTTAAGGCCCATTAAGATTATCAGCTCATAAGGAATAAACCCAAGTGAAAATAATTCTCTTCTTTTATTTTTCCCTTCAGTGTTATCGGAATAAAATTCGAAATGCCACTCATTCTAAGGGGTTTATTATTTTCCTTTTAAAATTGGATGACATATTATTTGACATTTATATTTCTAATAGACATTATTTGGTGGTGTTAATGTTAAAGCGACTCACGTGATCATTCTAAATCATCACATCGTTGAAATGGAATCCAGTCCAGATTCCCTTGCATAGCCTGGAAGGATTTTTACTGTCTGACCGTTGTTTACTTTCCCACTTCATCTCCATGACCTCCCCAGTGTAGCAGCCGCAACAAATGGTTGCACTTCTCTCTCCTCGTGGCTTAGCTCATGCTTTTCCCTTTGCCTGATGGTTTCACCTTATTTTCTTTACTTAAAATGTAGAGCTATACTCCTAGGCCTGACTTCAAGGACAATCTATGAAACTTGGTTATTCAATTAGAAATCAGTGCCTCTCCTTTTGCTTTTCCTGTGTCGTATCATTTATAATTTGCCTTGATTGATTGTGTGCGTTTCTTTAAAAGACTGTTAAGTTTTGTGAAGGCAGAGACTTTTTATCTTCCACATAGTTATCAAGGAGCTTCTCTATGTTGAGTCTATAAGAAATATTTGTCACATTGAATTAAATCGAAATTATATACAAGATTATAAGAAAAGCTATAATTGGAATATGCTATTCTACAGAGTAGTATAGTGGTAGAAAAATAGTACACAGAGAGATACTTAATATTTTCTAATGAGGATGAGAAACTGTTAGGATTAAAGCATAAACAAAAGGAAAAGAGAAAATCTGCCCAAGAGAAGTGTTAATACATTCTAAATTGGAAACAAAATTATTAAGGAACAGAGAGGATGCACATCTTTTACTTTAATTTATGCATATTATTAGTCATGCATACCCTGGCTTTTGCTACTCAAGGGAAATGAAATGTATATATTGCAAATATTAAGACTATTTTTCCTATTATGGCCTATTTACTATAATATTGTGGCACATGTTTATTCTGTTTTCCAATATATCTTTCCAGAGTCTGGGTTAAAAAGAGCCTGTGCATCTCTTTGGAATTAGAAATGGATTTTTCCCATTGCAGCAACATTGTAACTAGTAGCTAGATTCTCAGGCCAGCTCACAACTGGGTAGACGTGGAGTATTTTGCACAGCTTGTTATATGACCGGACCCCTGTGTGTCCAAGTGCCCTTGCTTGCAGCACTTACAGGGGGGATCACTATAAATTGCCCCCACAATTTGCAAATAGGGCTACACACAGTGGACGATTATCTACCTAACATCAGTGTAGAGGACATTCTCAGACTTCCATAGATCTCTGTGAAATGTGGGTTAATTGGCAGCAAAGGATACAAGGAAATTAGTAAGAAATAGGAGTTTTGGTGTTACAGGGATGTCCCCAGTAATTATACAGAGTTGTTGCTTCACTTTTCTTCCCAGAAGCAAATGAAACTTTATTAAGCCTCTTGCCTTTTGGGCAGAATTACTGGTGTTTCACTTTCCTCAATTTCTTCTATCACATTAATTTCTGTGAGCATCTTATGAGGTGGTTTGGCACAGCAGTCCCCAAACTTTTTGGCATGGGGGACTGGTTTCATGGAAGACACTTTTTCCATGGACAGTGGCTGGGGGCGGCAGGCGGGGCTCAGGCGGAGATGCGGGTGGTGGGGAGCGGCTATAAATACACAGGAAGCTTCACTTGCTCACCCGCTGCTCACCTCTTGCTGAGCAGCCTGGTTCCTAACAGGCCACCAGCCCAGCACTGGCCTGTGCCCTGGGAGTTGGGGACCGCAGGTTTAGCAGGTAGGGTCTCTTCCTCAACAGTAGGAAGAACAAGTCCTGGCAATTTAAGTTGACTTTGACTAGATTTGAAAGCAAAGCTGTACAATTCCAATTCTGGGTACATATCCCAGAGAGATGAGATCTGCACATCTATGTTCATTGCAGCATTATTCACAATGACCCAGATATGGAATCACCCTCAGTGTCCATGAACAGGTGAATGGATGAAAAAGGTGGTATCTATACGCAAAGGAATACTATTCAGCCTGAACAAACAAGGAAATCCTGGCACTTGTGACATGTTCTAACCTGGAGAACATTATGGCAAGGGAAATGGGCCAAGCAGACGGACAGACAGATACTGCGTGATCTCACTTTGTATGTGGAATCTAAAAAAGTCAAACTCACAGCAGCGGAGGATAGAATGGTGATTACCAGAGGCTAGAAGTGACGGTTGGGACGAGGGATGGAAAAGAGGAAGACGTTGGCCAAAGGATACAAAGTTTCAGTTAGACAGGAGGAATAATTTCTGGAAATCTATCGTACAGTATGGTGACCATAGTTTATAATGTATATCTGAAAATTGCTGAGAGTAGATTTTAAATGTCCTCACCTCAAAAAATGGTAAGTAGGTGAGGTTATAGTATGTTATTAGCTTGACTAAGTCATTCCACAATGTGTACATCTATCTAAACATCATGTTCTACCCTGTAAATATATATAATTTTTATTAATTAAAAATAATTTTTTTTTTAAAAAGGAAAGCTGTTGCAGAATCTCTAATGTTAATATCCCTTGAAAGGACTGGAGCAGTAGAACAGGCTGGACTGCAGGGAGTCCAGCAGAGGAGGCCCGAAGAGCGATACTTCTTCCCTGAGTCTCCAATGCGTCTAGTCTAGCAGAGAGGCTGTGACTGTCAGGGTCACATCCGCTCTTCACCTAGCTACCAGTCCCCTTTCTCTGACAGCTTTCGGATTATAGTGTGGTTTCCCAGACGGTTTTAATTTTTTTACTATTGAATGATTGAATGCACGAATACAATTTTAGAAGGAAATAATACGCTGGTAGCAAAGAGTAGTGTTTCTTTTTGCATGGCAGATAAAATTCTCAATGAAAAGTCACACCTTGATATCATGCCTACTTGTTCAGCCTTTTGTCTTGGTGAGGCTGACTTTGTTTCCTGGATGCTGAACAACTCTAGATAACCTGATAAAAAGGACTTTCTGGATTACAAAGCTGAGGACCAAGCCTCACCAAGATGTTTTAAGGGTTTCCTATGCACCTGGCTTTATGCATTCATTCGTATATGCCAGGTACTGGGCCAGATGTCTTATATATGTAATATGATGTAAATATCCCCACAAGTATTTGTAGTTGATATTATTCTACTACAGTTTAATGAGTTTAAAGGTAATTAACTCTAGTTCTTTTACATCACACTACCTCCTAGTAACTTCTGTTTGACACAACCTGCCTTTAACCGCTTACCTTGGCATTGTTGATTGCAGCCCCGTAGCCAGATGAAAACCCACATCCAAGCAGACAAACTCTCTCTAAATTTGCGTCATCATCGATTTTGGCAAGATTAATATCTGACACCACAGTATACTGAGAGAAGCCACTGACTCCCATGAAGTGGTAAACTGGTTTTCCTTTGCAGGTAAACCGGCTGGTTTTGTCTGCCATTAGTTCTTGGTGAGTAATAAGATTTTTGTCTGTTCTAGAAAATTTCAAAAGAGAGATATATAGAAGGAGAAAGTCAATGAAACACTGATCACTTTCCTACAAAATATGTTGCACATTATGTATTTGTCATAACAATTTTATAAGATGGAAAAATTGAGGAAATGATTTAATACTTTCACATACAGAGTCTGTTGGAAGTACTTTAATGATAATAACAACAAACAGCAGTTTTTATTAAATGCTTTTCATGTACCAGAAACACTTTTAAGGTTTTTATATGTATTAACTCTTAAAAAATTTTTATTATGGAAAATCCAAACATGAATAAAAGTAGAAGGAACAGCATGATGAACCCTCATGCACCATCTGCAAGCTCAGTAGCTCTTAACTCAAGGCCAATCTAGTTCCATCTCTTACTCCTCCAGAATACCTACCCTGTCCCCTGCATTGGAATATGTTGAAGCAAATCCCAGCCATCACTATTTCATCTGTAAATATTTCACTAGCTATCTCTGAAAGATTCTTTTAGTTCTACATATTGTTTTGGCCAATATGTCTCTTAAATGGCTTTTAATTTATGGATTCCTTTCTCCCCTCCCTTTTTTCCTTGCAATTTATTTGTTGAAGAAACTGAGTCATTTGTCTTGTAGATTTTTCCTCATTTCCTCATTCTGGATTTTGTTGATTACATTCCTGTAATCTGGTTTAACGTATTTATTTGTCCGTCCCTGTATTTTCTCTTACATTAGTATTTTTTTTATCTATACGCTTGATCTAATTTAGGTTTTACTTTTCTGTGGAAGGACATAATATATGATTATCTGTCTTCATAATAGAGAATTTCCATTGTCTAAATCCATTATTTCATGGAAGGTTAGCAAAAAAGTACATTCTTTGAATATCTACAACAATTCTGTAAAGAAGGCATTATCGCTGTCCCCATTTTAGAGATGAAAAATAAGCGCACAGTAATAGTTAAGAGTAGTGCAGTTTAAGTCTCTTATATAACTACTTTGAATTAGCATTAAGGACAAAAGGATCTTTCCATATAGTCTCAGTTAAGTAAAAACAAAGTGGTTAACATTTTAGACTGTGGAGCCAGAGTTTCTGGGTTACAAACCTGGCTCCCAGACCTATATCTCTGTGGGTTTGGAGCAAGTTACTTTGCTGTCTCCCATTGCGTCCCTCTCTCATTCCTGTAGAAGTGGCTACTATTCTGCATTTAGCACTTCTTATTCCAGGATGTATTCATACTTTTACTACATACACATGTAACCATAAACAATGTGTAGTATTGTTTTTGTACATGACACCTTACTAAATATATCCTTCAGCAACTTGCTTCTTTCTCTTAACACTATGTGTGTGAGATTATTCTACGTTAATACATATAGTTCGAATGTAGCCATTTTCATTGCCGTATAGTATTTCACTGTGTTATAACCTAGTAATATTTTAACTCATTGTCTTATTGGTGGAGATTCATGCTGTTTTTACTTGCTTTCTATCATAAACAGTGTTGCAATGAACATTCTAGCATGTGTGCATTTACAACAACGTCTTATACACAACTAGGCTTAGAATTGGTGGGTAGAATATTCATACCTCTTCAACTCCATTTAGATATTGCAATGTGCTGCCCAAAATATTTGTATGAATTTATACTCTTACTAACAGTTTATAGAGCTTACCTGAGTTTTTCACAAATATTTGTAAGGGGACTCTGACAAAACTTGCATTTTCTACATTGAGGTGCACAAAATGGAATTACTTTGTCACCTAGAAAGAAAGGGCATATATTCAATGGTGCCTAAGATATTCCTTATCATTTCTACCTGATGAATCAGTAGAAAACACTATTTGTTTATAGTATGCATTTTATATTCAGCAGAAAGAATAGATGGCTATAGTGTTTCACTACCTTGCAAGACTGCAGATTCCTCTGAGTATTGCATATGTTGTATTTTTAAAAAAATTACTCTGCTGGTCAAAGAACAAATCTACATTGATATCATCAGATGCGGAGTCCTGGCTGAGACTCTGGTGTGATTATAACTCTCTGCATTGTGACTATTGTTTATTTCCAAACACCCTGTACGAAACAGAACATCCTTCTATAATAGGAGAGGTGAATAATGATAGGTTAGCTCATAGGGAGTAAACTTTATATCAGTGCCATGTTTCACTGTTTACATTTACTCTCAAATTCTACTTTTTCCTACTGTTTACTCAATTCTCATTTAATAATGGTTTATGTCCTTGGCTGACCAAGATCTAATGATAATTCACACTGGATCAACATTTGGTATGGGCCAGGCACCATTCTAACCGCTTAGGTGTATTATCTCAATTCTCAGAACAACCCTCTGAAATGGGAGCTATTATTACCTGCCCTTGAGAAAACAGAAATCTGAGCTGAATCACAGGAACGTGACATAACTGGCCAATGTCACACAGCTAGTAAGTGGCAGAGTTGAGACTAAACAGGGCTTATGTTGGTCAGACTCCTTTATGAATGACAAATTTGGGAAGCAATCTGTTTTTATAATCTTTTTTGGGGGGAAAAGATACTATTAATAATATAGATTGTGTGTCTCAGTTTAAGTTTGGAAAATATGGTCCCCTATGTAAATCGGGGTGAATTACAGCACGCAAAGCTCAGATTCTATCAAGAATTATCCCCCAAATACCCTACATTTTCATTTCACCAGAACAAAATAAAATACCTGGTTTGAAGTTGGTCACTCCTGGCCCAACACTCTCCACAATTCCTGCGCTCTCATGGCCAAGGATCACTGGGAGAGGAGCGTCCTTGAACGCAGGGTCGATGGTGAGGGCGTCAGTGTGGCACAGGGCAGCGGCGACAATCTGCAAAAAGCAATAGCAGATTTGGGTTGTGTTTCTGCAGTTATGTTATTGGGTTGAACGTTTCCTATAATTTTAGGGCTGATGTCATTTTGAAACCTTACAATACTCCCGGAACTCAATAAAAGAATTGCAATTTGGAAAAAATATATATTAGGTTAGATTCTTTTCCTTTTATAATTCATAATGCACCCTTTGTTTTCTACCTTTCATTGTTGTCAGAAAATCATAAAAAAGAGGTAGGATTGGCAATTACTGTTTCCAGGAAAGAAAAAAAAAATCAAAGGTAATAGGAAAAAGTGAAAGTCTATTAGGCAGAGGAAGTGGATGGAACACAGGCTCCTAGGGCTTGTTCAAATTTTGTTCACTCTGATTCTGAAGTCAGAAGACTAGTTTCAAGTCTCTTTTGCAGAAGTAGGTATATTACATGGGTTAAATCTAATTCTCTACTTCTTCCTCATGACAATGGAGTAATGTTGTAGGGAATAGACCAAATAATGATGGTAAAAGTACTTTTGCTATCCAAATTTGAGTATTGATTAAACAGTTTTTAGTGCAAGGGCTGCAATGCCTCAACCATGTGTATATCTGAGGTGTTTGTGATTCTGGTGATGTATTGTCATCTGTAAATTTTTCTGTTGTGGCATTATTAATACTGAAATTGAAGATTATTAAAAACTTACTATAGGTATATTATTAAAACCACTGAAAAATTACTTATGAAAAAAAAATTTTGTTCAAATGAAATTGAGGTAATATACCTCTTAGAGTTAAAAGAGAGATATCAAATAAAGAATGATCTAAGTTAGTGACCAATGTATCCCTATATGGTTCTTTTTCAAGATTCTGCTCATGAGGACGTGCCACTCATTCTCATGCACAAATGCTTAGCGTGATGGTCCCGAGGAACAATATCAGCCTGGCCAACCTGGGAAAAATGGGGAAATTGTCCAAACTTGCCATCGGCGACATTGCTCTGTCCGATACAGTCTCTGCTCCCTGATCAACCCCTCCTGTCCCTTCCTCTGGCAGCCAGGACACTCATGCTGCCCAGGGCAGCATGTCCAGATTTCCCTCTCCCTCGTTTCAGACCAGATTCTCTCTCTTCCTTTTAAGAACACTTTCCAGTAACTGGCAATTGGAAACAAAAAGAAAACCTAACTAATTCTAATCCAAAGTGAATTCCTTCGTCTGATTCTTCGGGTAAATGATTAATATTGAGATATTTCAATTAAAGTTTAAGCCCATGATTGAAAATTACCAAAATAATTAATAATTTGTTCCTTTTTGGATGATACCTGTTTTTACCTGAGCCTAAAAATGCAGCTCTTCTATACTGGAAAGTCCAGGGTCTCTCAGACGTACCACGTAGGACGGACGTGACAGAAACCAAGTCCGCAGGCAGGGCCCTGTCTCTCCCTGCAGGAGGGAAGTCCCCACTCACCTGAACGCGAACCTCGTGAGCCTTGGGGGGAGCCACCTCCACCTCTTCAATGCAAAGGGGCTTGCCTGCTTCCCAGGCCACCGCTGCCTTGCATCTTATCACCTGAAAGAGAAAAAGAAAGAAAGAAAGAAAAAGAGAGAGAGAGAAAGAGAAAGAAAAAAAGAGAGAAGGTAGGAAAGAAAGAGAATTGATGTAGGGGAAGAAGGGGAAAGAGAGAGGATATCATGTAAAAAAATTAGAATATATTGATACCATAATTTCATGACGAAGAATTAAGGCATTTGTGGCTGGATTTTACATATAATTATATTATTTTAAAGACAAAGGATCTTAATTGAAAATGAGAAGTTAAATTCTACGTTATACTCATTGCACTTTTTACTTTTTTTTTTTTTTTTTTGGTGAGAGAGAGTCTCGCTCTGTTTCCCAGTGGGGTCGTCACAGTTGACTGCAACCTCAAACTCCTAGGCTCAAGGGATTCTGCTGCCTCAGCCTCCTGAGCAGCTGGGTTTGCAGGTGCGCACCTCTATGCCCAGATAATTTTTCTATTTTTTTGTAGAGAGGGGGTCTCTCTCTTGCTCAGGCTGGTCTTGAACTCCTGGTCTCAAGCAATCCTCCTGCCTCGACCTCCCAGAGTGCTAGGACTAAGGGCACGAGCCCCTGTGCCTGGTCTACACTTTTTATTTTTGAAAAGAACAAGGGTATTAAAGTTTACCTTAATGTAATGCCTCGAATTTTTAGGATAAATTTATAGGGTTTGAACAGGATAGAGGGCCAATAAGCATCTATTGACTGAAATGTTTGGAATCAGCTCTGCATTGCCTGAGTCGGGTAATTGCTAGAGAATACATGTATTTTACATGTTTGCTACTCAAAGTGTGGTCCTCAAACTAGAAGTTATTCATATCACCTGAGAACTCCCTGTCCCAAATCTAGTACACCAAAATCTGCATCTGAACAAGATCCTCAGGTGATTCATTAAAAGTCTGAGGAGTGAGACTACATAATTACTAAATTGATCAGTAGAATATAAATTAAATAAAAATTTAGTTTCTTTGCAAGAAGTTGGGTAAAAATGCATGAAAAGAAATTAAGCACTTAAGATTCTATAATCCCTAGTTTAATATTTTTTCTAGCCCCAAATTATAGTTTTTAATTTCAAATATACGTAACATTGAAAGAAAGTAGAAAGAAACAAATTAATAATCTTCCATTCTAATGCTACTATTTTTACTTTTGGTAGGATTTTCTCCAAGTCTTTGACCCCATGAATACATATTTTACATTAGTTGTTATGTAAGTTTGAAGTATGTTTTTAAATATCATTGACCTTATTACAAATGAAATATATATTAGTTACAGGAAGCTTCAAAATGCCAAAGCCTCCCAAGAGTTGTAAGGAAAAAAAGAAATAAAAATCATGTGTAATTTTATCATCACTTTATGGTTTTCATGCAAATCCTTTGAGGCTCCCTATATAAGATCCTATTGTATGGTTGTATCTTAGTTACTTAAATCACTTTTTTGCCATTTAAATAATATTTAATTGAACACCGTTCTAGTAAGGATTTCAGCAAATCCACAGTTATTTCCTTAGGATGAATTCCTAAGGAATTTTGATCAACCTTAAATTGCTGCATTCTGAGAGTGATCCCTGAAGGAAGCTGCTTCTATCAAACAGTCTAAGACACAAAAAGCATGAACTGAACAAAGATACAGCTCATCCACTTACTCTGCCCTTGCTGCCCATTTTCCTCTGGGAAACTTGCGCAGAAGCCTCCCCTTGTACCCAGGGTGCTCCTCGTTCTGTCCTGAGCTGTCTTTGCATAAATACCGTTCCCGCTGTATTATTCTCCAATCACTTTTTCTCCTTTCCTGTTGCTCTGCCTACCTCTTACCAGGTCATTGGTGCTATCAGGTTTCGGCTGCAAACCCCTTTGCTCCCAGCCAGCTCCAAGATTTTTTTATTCTTTTTTTTATTTTATTGCAAAACATAAAATAATAGAGAAAAGTATATTAAACATATAAGGATGGGTTAATAAATAATTATAAAATAAAGGGCACTTCTGTTGCTCTAGAATCCCCCCTTTTAACCTTACCCATCTTTCTTCTTAATAACCATGATAATCATATACTTGCATATTTCATGGGTTTACTCTAATTATACTTCTTTATTCAATAGTTTAGGTTTCTCTATTAAAAGCTTTATATAAATGGAATCCCCGTAGTGTATGTATTCTTTCATGTCTACTTTCCTCCTCTCCACTCATGTTTGTGAGAGTCATTCACATTACCTGTAGCTTGTTTATTTTCATTACTGTAGAATATTCCACTGTATGAATTGACCATGATTAATACATCCATTTTCACTTCTGGTTTTCTTTCTGCTTATAATGAATCAGTGGTTGCATAGCAATTCTTTTCATGTATCTGGTTCCACGGGTGCTTGAGTCCCCTTAGGGAAAATTTAGGACTGATATTTAGCTAGTACATACTATTAAGGTGATGCCAACTCTCAAAATAATGAAATAGCTTTGTTCAGCGTGGTGAAAAGTCACTGCCCCAAACCTCCAAGTTCCCCTTCAGCTCTGTGGCAGCCCTGGGGAGCCCTGTCTAGCCCCTGCCGAGGAGCTACTCTAATTGTCCCTCCTGATAAGTGAGCCCGTCAACCTGTCCCCTGTGGTTTTGGGTCTCTGTTAATCCTCCCAAACAGAGCAGTCCCTGGAACCCCAGAGGACAGGTGTCTAGTGCCCATGTGACCTCCTGGGGCTGCGATCCCCTGGCGTCACACTGGCATGGTCATTTGTGAGAATGCCCTGGGCTGTTTGTGAAATATTTTGACTAGGAGTGGAGTTGCCTCATCCCCAATGCGGTAGACCAGGTCACACGGCTTTACCAAGTGCTTTCCCTACCAGCGCAAGAGTCTTCCTCGTTCCACATCCTCACCCAGGCTCAGAATTACCAGACTTTAAAAATTTTGATAATCTAGTGGTATGTAAGGATATCTAATGGTGTTTTTAATGTGTATTTTTCTGATTATTAATAAGCACCAATGTTGTACTGGAGTCAGCTCATACTGATTTTTGGTGTGCTTATTCTATTAACTACTGAGAGATGTTTAAAAAGCATTATTACAATTACTCTGATTTAATCACTACACATTGTATACATGTATGAAAGTATCACATGAACCTCAAAAATGTATCAGTTAAACATAAAAAGAAATAAATAACAAATCATTAATGTGTTACTTTCTGATAGGTCTCTTACTTTTTGCTTTACACATTTTGAAGCTTGATATTAGGTACAGGCAAGTGCTCTGTGTTCCATGTGTTTTAGGAATTTTAACAACATACTTTTACTATCTTGCTCTGTTAGTATGTTTGCATTATCTATGTCATTTCTTTAATGGTCCCCTAGTAGTCCACCCTCCCCTCCAGGCTTTAACTGATATTTTATTGTTGAGTATTTAACATTTATTAAATGTTAAATTTATAATATTTGATATTTAAGTGGCTGTATTAAACTTTTTGAAAGCAGAATTTATACTCATTGTGTCCACTTTCTCACTACCCACATTTCACTTCTTAACTCGTATGGTTTTCATCTTTCTTTTTATTGATACTGTTTTCTTGGTAGTGGCCTCATTATTTAAAAAAAAAACACACACACACACAAAACAAACAAAATCTTTACCTTTTAGAAAATTCCTCTGTAGCATTTAATTTTTCCAGTCTTTATCTTCTCTCTTGGTTTTCATTATATTTTTATACTTTCTTTCCCCTTAATCTGAACTTTAGACAGAAATTTCCAATTGCTCCTAGACATTTCTATTTGAACAGTGTTCATGTTCACAAAACAACTTGTTTATCTTCTTTCAAAACTCTGAAAGCGCTTCCTTCTCTGACTTCTCTATTTTGACACTGGCGTATCCATTCTTTTTCTTACAGTTCTGAAACCTCCCTTGACCTTGCTTTCTACATTGTTGTCTTTCATTTCCTTCTTTCCATTTTTAAGCGTCTTATTATTTCTCGCATGCACTATTCCAATAGCCTTCCTGCTGAGTTTTCTATTTTCAGAGCTCCCTCTGTTAGTCCCTGTTTCAAAATGCTGCTGGGTTAGTATTCCTAACAGTTTTTATCATATCATTTCCTTTCTTTATTTTTTGGAGACAGAGTCTCACTCTGTTGCCCAGGCTAGAGTGCCGTGGCGTCAGCCTAGCTCACAGCAACCTCAAACTCCTGGGCTCAAGCGATCCTCCTGCCTCAGCCTCCCGAGTAGCTGGGACTACAGGCATGTGCCACCATGCCCGGCTAGTTTTTTCTATATATATTTTTAGTTGTCCAAATAATTTCTTTCTATTTTTAGTAGAGATGAGGCCTCACTCTTGCTCAGGCTGGTCTCGAATTCCTGACCTTGAGCGATCCTCCTGCCTCGGCCTCCCAGAGTGCTAGGATTATAGGCGTGAGCCACCGCGCCCAGCCCTGAGTTCACTGTTAAAGAATCAGGGAGAAAAAACCCGGGGTAGGTTTGGGAAGGGAAGGAAATAGGATTCCAGGCATTGGGGACAGCATAATCAGGAGTATGAAGGCCAAAAATAGCAAAATATGTGCAGGTAACATATTTCATATTCATAGTTCACTGTTGCTGAAAAAAAAAGTGAAACTTTGAAGAAGGTGTTGGACTGAGACCATGGGAGACCTAGCAAACCATGCGAAGGAGTTTGAACTCTACCTCCGAGGCGACGAAGAATCACTGAGTCCTTCTAAGTAACAGGGTGATGTGATCAGACTTGTTATTGAGAGAAACCATTCTATATACTGTTTTATTTCTATCTACACATCTGCTGTGGTCTGAATGTTTATGTCCCCCCAAATTTCACATGTTGAGACCCAGCGTGGGTTGTGTAGAGAGGTGAGGTTTTGGGAGGTGATTAGGTCATGAGGGCTCTGCCCTAATAAATGAGATTAGTGCTCTTATAAAAGAGGGTTGGGGAGGCTTGTTTGCCCCTTCCATCAGGGGAGGGCAGGTACAAGGCACCATCTGTGAGGAACAGGCCCTTACCAGACACCAAATCTGCTGGGGCCTTGAGCTTAGACTTCCCGGCCTCCAGAACTGTGAGCAATAAATTCCCGTTGTTTATAAATTAAAAAAAAAAAAATGGTCAAATTGACGATTTACCTTGGAAACACAAGAGGCACTAACACTTATGCTTGGTATCTATTTTCTGCCTTTCCTTCTGTGCTGCGCTTTGATGAGCTTCTTTGAAGATGGGGTCAGTCTTCCTTTCTGCAAACATCAAAGAGCCTGTTGAGTAGTATTTTGAGAGGAGGGGGAGAGAGGTCTCAGAATAGTAAATCCTTTGGTTTTTGAATGTGAGGCTCTTCTAATGTTAAAATCATGGATTCTTCCTAGAGAATGGTTTTACCTTTTGTGACTTCTGATTTTCAGGCTTATAGCTGTTTCCAAAATTATCAATGCTCCATATGGCTATAGAAATATGATTTTCCTCCCATTACATCAGTATAAATAGTATTTTATAATAATTCATCAGTCTCAGTCTGAACACTCAAACTGCACATTTGACACCCAACATGTTAAAACTGAACCCATTGGCTTTCTGCACCAACTGGCTCTTTCTTCTTATTTCTAAAATACTGGTTTCCTTTTTTTCTACATCTAATTATACAACTCCTTAGTAAAGAATTACAACTTTTTGCCTCAGTTGCAGCTTCCTTAACGTGCATTTGCAGACATCCACTCAGGCAGGTGTATACTTATGTAACAGGATGAAGGCCACCATGCAGCTATCACCAGTCTACGAGTCATTGTATTTAGGCTGAGTCAGGTTCTCTCTGGGGCCATGCAGGGCACTAATAATGGAGCCACTTGGCTCTTCAATGGCAGTTCTCTGATTTCCAGAAAAGAGACTTAGACGTGCTCATGCTAGTAAATACTCAGTTAAATTTCTAGCCAAAGGATCTTTGCTCCCATAGTCTCCATCTTGGGGAAGGGAAAGGCTTATTCTCTTTGATATACTGATTTTATGATAGAGTTTTTTGCTGTTATAAATCTTATTTCTATTTAAGTTATGAGCTAAGAGAAAACTTCTGTTTGGTTTTATTTAATGGGAAGAAACTAACCCTTATTTAGCGCCTGCTGACGATCAGGAACCTTGTGCCCCTTATCATTTTAACCCTTACCGTAACCCTGTGAGATAGATATCATGTTGACCATTAGCAAATAAGATAACATAGTTTCCGTGTTTGATAACATTCGGTTGTTTGTTAAGGGAGCAGGACCCTGCTTTGAAGTTTGTTTAATTACAAAGTTCATGGTTTGTTGTCAAGTTGCTGATTTTGAATTTTTAGTCTGATCAAATTTGGGTTTTGTAGTTTCCCTTCTTTTGTCTTTACTTATAAATAGAATTTTGGGAACTTGTTCAGTTTACTTTTATTCTAATATTATAAAATTAATAATTATTACTCTATGGAATTACTATATGTTCTAGTTAGAATCCAAGAAAATATATTTTTTTCATCTTTAGATGAATGTCTGTGAGACAACAATTCCTGCTAATATATTAATATAATTGTTTTAATATTGGGATATCTGGCAAATATATTAACAACTTTTCCTTGTTACTCAGGTTTCAGCTTAAACATCACTTCTTCAAGGGTGGCCTACCCAAATCTCTCAGACTGGATTGGGGTGCTTTGTGTTACAAACTTCATACTTTTCCTTCGTCGTACTTTTACCTTTTACTGTCAAATTTGGTGTGCTCAGTCTTGTTTCTGTTGCATCCTGTGATTTCTCTAGGGTGAGTATAGTGTGCAGGATTGAACTGCACTTACAGGAATTCTTTACCATTGGCTCACAGCATAAGCTCTCGTGGTGTCACAGGTCATAGCAGGAAACATTCACAGAATGGACCTGTGCTGCCTGGGTTTTTCCTCAGGAGAAAATGAAGGTCAGAGACTTGAAAGACCACAGAAAGAGATACCGAATTGTCAAACACCACATGTTTTCCTGAACATCAACGAAATACAAAATGAGTTATTGTAGCTCAAACACCTCCACATCCTGCTGATGTTATACGCAAAGCACAGTTGCCAAAACAAGTAATAAAAACCTAAAAACAGAGAATATTCCCACAAAGAAAATCAATGCCGTATTTTCTAAAAGCCTCAGTATAAATACAAACATATCTAAGTCTATTATATAAATACATTGATATTTCAGTATTTATAGCTCACCTCGGTATCTAAAACCTGCCTTCCAATCTCAAATAAGTCCACCGTTTTATTTTGGCTTGGAGCAGCCAATAATCTTTTTTCTCTAATCATAAGTTTAAACTATCTATTATTCCTGTGTTTGTGTGTTTAATGTCAATCCCCCTGTGAGACTATAAGCTCTATGAAGATAAGGACCCTGTTCGTTTTGTCCAAATCATGTACACGGTGCCTGCCCGCCAGTAGGACGGGACAGACAGTGGCCTTACAGACATTCCTTGCTGATAAACAGTCTTGGACCTCGAGCCAGTTTGACTGGCTTACAGACAATGCGCACAAACCCTACTCTTCCCCTTTTGATGTAAAGAGCCGAATTCCATCTCATAGTCATGCTAAAGCCCACCCCAAGGTGAACACGGAATGTATGGTACACGTATATTCACCCGCTGCTCATGCACTGGACTCCCCTCATGACTATTTGTAAGCTTTCCCCAAACCTGCTAAATACACATGTAAGGCAGACCCTGTGAGGCAGAAAAACCAGCTTCCCCTCCCTTCTTGGGAGTTTGGACTTTCAGTTTCCTCCAGAGGTTGCGTTCCCCAATCTCCACATTGTGTCGTCGAAAATAAGGCTTTTTCCTTTCTCTTCCTCTGTAGATCTCATGGTCGTTTGTTAAGCTTTCTGGCCACAAGAACGGATCTGAAGTGGCTCCCAATTTCTTTCCCCGCATGGCCTTGACACCAGCAAGAACCCCTTGAAGTTCAGTCATCTCCGGGCCAGGTTGAGAAAGAGTTGGGTGAGCCCTGTTGGATGCAAGATCTCTCACTTCCAGGTTGTCATCTAGGGAACTAGATTCTCTTTAAGGGAGGGCTACCCATCTGGCTGGGGCTGGACCTAACCGTGAGGATGCTGGAGTTCCCGGCGGGGATGCCCGTGCTGGGAAAGTTCGCACTGGGAAGGCTGCCCTGTCCAGGTGAGTGCTACGGCTCACTCATCCGCTAAGGGAGCAGCCTCTGGCCAGCTGCTGTCAGGAACTCTAGCGGCTCACAGGTTTAAAAACCATGGGAAGGCCGGGCGCAGTGGCTCACGCCTGTAATCCTAGCACTCTGGGAGGCCGAGGCGGGTGGATCGCTCGAGGTCAGGAGTTCGAGACCAGCCTGAGCAAGAGTGAGACCCCGTCTCTACTAAAAATAGAAAGAAATTATATGGACAACTAAAATATATATAATACAAAAAAAAAAAAAATTAGCCGGGCATGGTGGCGCATGCCTGTAGTCCCAGCTACTCGGGAGGCTGAGGCAGTAGGATCGCTTAAGCCCAGGAGTTTGAGGTTGCTGTGAGCTAGACTGACGCCACAGCACTCACTCTAGCCAGGGCAACAAAGCGAGACTCTGTCTCAAAAAAAAAAAAAAAAAAAAAACCATGGGAAAAACTTGTGGATATTGGAGACCTGGAATAAAATTAACCTGGGATGACTTAAAGCTTTTTTGGCCACCACAGAAAACATCTGATGTGCCTAAATTAATTTATTTACACACACAGTTAGAACAGAGAAGATTCTGGACCTCTCAAAAGCCATTGGAGGCTTTTTTCAGTTGAGATTATGAAAGTTCTAAATGCAATCAAGAATCCCTAGTTGCCCCCTGAAAAATGAATAATTCAAAACCTAACCAGCACGTTCAAACACTTGAAAATCCTTCTGAGTCAGACTCTAAAATTAAATCTGAAGAGGACGCTGTGCCTTCTGCCGCACCCCCCACCCCGCCCGTGCTCCCCCCCTGTGCTCCAGCCCTCCCCGCCCCACCCTCCCGTCTCCCGGAAGTGCCTTCCTTTTCTTTGCCCTCGTTGGTTCCCAACTGCCCTCTCTGCAAGATGTTGCCGCAGCCCCTTCGGTTGTGCCTTTTATAGTGATCACAACTCCGAAGGCATCCAGACCACCTCTTACGTTCTTTGTACAGAGTTCAAGCTTTTAGCTTTTAAAAAGATTTTCCTAACCCTAAAACAGACTCGAGTTTGAACACCATTTTAGCTTGATTATGAATGTGTCCCAGCCAGGATTTCCTGATGTCTGTCAATTAATCCACATGTTAGTGGGGGATGTCTTAGCTCAGGAGTGGATGCATTTAGCTGACTGGGTTAAGTCCCAAGAAGATTTTTTTTGTAGGCTGGAAATGGCCTTTAAGTCAGCAAGGGAAACAATCACCGAATCGGATCAAGCAGTGCTGTTTCCGAACAAATCAACTGGAAGGCTATTCGGTGATGTGCTCAGAAAAAAGGGCAATCTGTCTTTGGTTACTTTGACAGATTTGAAAAGGCTTTTCAACAAAATTCCAGAATCGAAGACCTCACTGATGACACTGTGAATCATTTTAGCTCATTTTTCCTCTGGGGTCTCAATGACACCCTCCGTGCCCTGCTTAAACAACATAACCCAGCTTGGGATTCTATGAGACCCCATGAAACAGCTTCTCCTGCCAATCATCTTTCTAAAACCCCAGAGAAGGAAAAAGATGCTAAAGCGACCAGGGTGCTAGAATGCCAGGGTAAGACTGCTAAACTTCCCGCTTTACACATTTACAACTCAGAGGGCCTCGTCCACATCGGAAAGCCCCACACAGCAGGTGAGAAACGCCAGCTCCCTCTGCCTGCTGCAGGAGGTAAAATTTGTTTTTGTTATTTTTTTTTTTCTCTGTAAGTGTTCTGGCCATTTTAAATGAGATTGCGAAAAATATTTATGATGGCTTCAGAGGAACCCCCCAAAACATAAAAGGCCCCCTCTGTGGAACCCGTAAGAGACACACTTATCGGACAGGACTGGGGGTGCTCCAGAAAAACAAGTGGGATTTTCCATCTCCTTTCAGTCAACCGATGAGGAGAGGTTGATCTCGAAATAAGCAACAGAATAGTTGAAGCTCTAGTAGACACCGGGGCTTTCAGAACTTAACCTTGACTCCTTTTCAATTCCCCCTCCCCAGAGTAGCCAAACAATCCAAATGTCAGGATCACCAACCAACCTGTGACTAAGTCTGAGCCAGTTTCTTACCAACTGGACTCCTTACTGGCAGCCACAGCTTTTGGTTTGTCCCTTCTGCCCCAAGCCACCCGATAGGAAGAGACTTTCTTGAGAAACACAAAGCCCGTATTTCCTCCACCAGTGAGGGAGATGCTGTTTCAGAGGTCTCCCCTCCTGAGGCTCTGGCCTCTGATCTTACCCACGTCTTCCCCTGACTGTCTTCTGTACCCAGCTGTTACTGAACACCCAACTCTAGAGGAATTGCCTGGAACCCTTTGGGCAAAAAGTAATACCAATGTCAGCCTGACCCACTCAGGGCCCCCATTTCCATACACATCCTAACAGATCTCTTCGGGACTCAACACAACATCCGCTCAGTCCTGAAGCTTTAGCTTGTATAGAACCCGCTGTCAGTGATTTCATGTCCAAGGGATCTGTGGTCCCCTGTGCCAGTCTCTGTAACACACCCACTCTGCCAGGGGTGGAGATTTATCCAGGACCTTAGAGCTATTAAGAACACTGTTATTTCCTGGCACTCTGTTGTGCCAGATAGAGGTATATTCTCACCAATATACTCCCGACACCCGACGTCTCTCCGCCCATTGGTCTCTGTAGCACCTTTGTCAGCATCTGCTTTGACCCTGAGAGTCACATTCTCTTTGCTGTCACATGGAAGGGCCAATGGTTCACCTGGACAGTTCCCCTTCAAGGAGACACCGAGTGCCCTACCTACTTTTTCCAGCTCTTAGGGACTGATCTGAAAGATACAACCTTTCCACGTGGTTCGACTCTATTACAATATATTGACGATTTGCTCTTAGGCTCTCCCTGGCAAAATGCCTGCCCTGCTGACACTCTCCACTTACCTCACCTCGCCCTTAAGGGCCACAAGGTTTCTAAGGGTAAACGACAGTTGTGCTGAGACTCAATCAAGTTTTTTGGCCATTTCTTGACCCCTTGGAACAGAACATTGACCCTTCTGGACTTCAAGGCACAGATTTTTCCCTGTGCTCACTACAGAAAAGCAGCTTCGGGGATTTCTAGGTCTTCTGGGTCATCATTGAACTTGGAACCGTAATCTTTCCTTATTGGCACACCCTTATATGTCCTGCCTGAGGCCTCTTCCCCGACTCCCTTACCTGGACTGTGGATGGCAAACAGGCCCTTAAGGTTCTGAACCATCAGCTGTCCTCATTCCCTGTTCTGGGCACCCTCATTTTGACCTCCCCTTTCCCCTTTTTTCTACAAATGGGAAGGTAGTGCTTTAAGACTTTTAACTCAACCCCAAGGGGGCAACAACTGGCCAAGTGGCTGCTAGAGTCAGTGACTGGTTTCTGTGGCTCAAGGGCTGCCACCTGTTTAAAGGTAGTTGTTGCCACCTCTACCCTCATAAAGCCACTGAGAAGAGAGGTGGCATGTTCTTCACTCATTTGAAGCCCTTCTTACTCCTCACGCCACTCAACACCTTTCAGGCAGTTGATCGTCCTCCCATGAAATACTTTTCTCTTCCTCTCCCAACCTCACTATTGTCCCTAATCCCCTCAACCCTGACACTCTTTGAGCATCCCTGGAAGAAGTCATTCCCCACGACTGCACTAGCTGTACAGATACTCTCCTTTCACCCCACGTGGATTTAAAGGAAACCCCCTTCCCTAGTCCTGATTTTGTCTGATACGTTCATGGGCCTTTTCCTAGAGGCCCCTCTGGCTCCTACCAGGCTGGGTTTGCAGTTGTTTCCCCGACGGAAACGATTTCATCAGCCCTCTGCCCAGTGCCAGCTGGGCCCCACTGTTGGGTTACATGCTCTTACTCAAGCTCGTCTGTTGGACGAGGACAAAACACAAACATTTACACAGATAGCAGATATGCTTTTGAGTTTGCTCATGACTTTGGAATGCTCTGGAAACAGAGAGGGTTTCTGACCTCTTCTGGAAAGCCCACCAGAAACAGAGACCATGTTGTCTGATGGAATACATGGTATAGTAAAGACAGAAAGCATGGAGTGTTAATAGGAACTCCACTGTCTTACTTGTTTTGCGCTGCTATAAAGGAATATCACAGGCTGTGTAACTTATAAAGAACAGAAATTTATTCTCTCGCAGTTTCGGAGCCTGGGAAGTGCACATTCAAGGCACTGGTAGGTTAGGGCCTTGGCTCTTTGCTTCCAAGATGATCCTTGAACTCTGCGTCCTTGTGGAGGCTAAAGCAGTTTCATCTTGGATGCTAATGCACCATGCTGACCTCTGATTAATCCCTGTTCTGGGAATGCCTCTAAGATTTCTACTTTACCATTAATCCTGCCCTTAGGTCAAAACAACCTTGACCATAAATCCTGCCCACTCAGCACATTCAGCATATTTTTAAATTCAGCATATTTCATTAACAATGACCAACCGAACTCACAGTCCTTATAATTACCACTTCCCTCTTATCTCTGAAGCACTAATGACACTGTACAGGGCAGTGTATATCCTGCTATCTGTATCCCATCCCAATCACTCTAGGTGAGACTCATAGGAATCGGGTTACCACAGCATGCAGAGGGGGATTTTTACCCCCCCTTCCACCAGTGTGCTAGTTATCTATCATTGAGCAGCTTAAAACACAAATGTGTGTTCTCAGAGTTTCTGTTGGTCAGGAATCGGGAGCAGCTTAGCTCGGGGTTTGGTTCCCGGTCTCTCACAAAGCTGCAGTCATGGCGTTGGCCAGAGCTGCTGTCATCCCCAGGCTGACTCAGAAAGAACCTGCTTCCACTTTCGCTCACACGGTGTCCACAGGCCTCAGGGCAACCTCCGGGCTGCTCAGGCCCTCCCCCAGAGCTGCTTCAGGGTGTGGCAACTGGCTCCTCCCAGCGTGAGGGGTCCAAGAGAGAAGCCCCCAAAATGGAAGCCATGGTGTGTGTGTCTTTTAATAAAAAAGACTTCTGATCTTAGAAGTGATAGCCTATCATTTATGCTGTTAAAATGGAGTCAAGAAGTCCAGCCCATGCTTAAAGAGAGGGGATTACACAAGAGCATGAACACCAGGAGGCCGGGATCCCTGGGGGTTCATCTTGGACCTGTGATGGTGTCCTTTTGCCGCCTTGCAGGCAAGTGATCCAATTCCAGAATCCCATCTTTAGGATCTGCTTCTTAGGGCTACTTCTGGTACCCACTGTCTTAGTTTGGGCTCCTTTGGAAGCAGGTCTGGACAAAAATTAGACTTCTAGTAGTTCCATTAACAAGGTGAATTGGACCCCAATAGGGAAGTTGGGAAAGTGATACAAGGAAGGGAAGGCTACCAATAAAGAGCGCATTTTTATTGTGATAAATGTATATAACTAATTTACCACTTTGACCATTTTTAACACTTTTGACAGTTCGGAGGTATTGAGTACATTCACATTGTTGTGAAACCATCACCACCACGCATGTCGAGAACATTTTTTTCCTTTCCAAACTGAGATTTTTTTACTCACTGAACACTAATTCCCCATTTTTGCCTCCCCTTAGCCCCAGGTAACCACCCATCTACTTTCTGTCTCTATGAATTTGACTACTCTAGGTGCCTCATATAAATGGAATCATATAGTATAATCGTCTTTTTTGTGTCTAGCTTATTTCACTTAGAATAATGTCTTAAGGGTTCATGTTGTAGCATGTGTCAGACTTTCCTTCCTTTTTGTAGTTGAATACTATTTTATTTTATGTACAGACAATATTTATCCACTCATCCATCGATGAACACTTGGGCTGCTTCCACTTTTTGTCTATCATGACTACTGCTGCTGTGAACATGGGTGCTAGAGTGTATTTTAAAACTATGAATATAATAGCTACCAGGCAGGGTGAAGTGGCTCACACCTGTAATCTCAGAACTCTGGGAGGCCAGGGTGGGAGGATTTCTTGAGCTCAGGAGTTTGAGATCAGCCTGAACAAGAACAAGACCCCGTCTCTACTAAAAATAGAAACATTAGCTGGCGTCATGACCTCTACCTGTAGTTCCAGCTACTTGTGAGGCTGAGGCAAGAGGATCCCTTGAACCGAGGAGTTTGAGATTGCAGTGACCTATGATGACGCCACTGCACTGTACTCAGGAAGACAGAGCGAGACTCTGTCCCCCTCCACCAAAAAAAAAAAAAAAAAAAAAACCCTAGCTACCAGAGTGAGCAACCGGAGTTTAATCCCATGGGGAAACGCAATGGGATTGTTGATTTTATTTTTATTTTTATTTTTGTAAATTTCAAAATATTAAGGGAGCTGAGAAAATCTCTGTAAATCTCTGTATGTGGACTAAGAGAGCCTTGACCAAGACTGAAAGATCTTGATGAAGAATGGAGACAAAGAAATATATTTCCAATGAAAGGCAACACTAGTGGGCAGGCTTTAGCTAGAAAAAAAAGAAAGGACAAGAAAATGCTTTTTCTGTGTCGAATGGGATGATCATATGATTTTCTTTCTTTATTTAGCCTATGGATATGGTAGATTATATAATTTGCAAATGTTGAACTAGCCCTGCATACCTGGGAAAAAAATCACACTTCTTGTATAATTCCTTTAGTATATTGCTGGATTCATTTGGGTAATGTTTTGTTAAAGATTTTTCCTCCTACATTCATGAGAGTTATTAATGTTAGTGTTCTTTTTTGCACCCTTTGTCTGGTTTTGGTGTCACAGTAATTAACATTAATTTTATAAAGTGAACTAGGAAGTGTTTCCTCATTTTCTGTTTTCTTTGAGAGAGAGAATTAATGCCAATTTTTAAAATGTTTGATGGCATCTCAGAACTAAGGGACTAAAAGGTAGTTCATAATCATTCATGCAAGTAACAATATTGAAATCATAATGAGAATAACTTTATTTGGAACTTTTTCTTATCTTCTTTATATTACTATTCAAATTACTTCTTATAAATTACAGGCTTATAGATAATGTTAGTCTTTTCAAGTCTTGACTGTGTCATTCTGCCATATATGTTAACTGAACCAGAAACTAGGCTGGCTGAATTGTTTAGTCTCACAGAGATTTATCTTATTTTATTTTTCAGTATAGTTTGCCAATTTCACTTTGAGGAAACATGGATTGACAGATCGACAAAGTTGATTAACAAGATTTTTGCTTCACTGTTTATTTCTTTCATAATTAACCAGAGGCTCCAAATTGCTGATACTGTATTTTATTTAATTTTTAAGTTTACTGGAGTTAATAAGTATGTGAGATTCTTTTAAGAGCTTCATTTTTTTTTTTTTTTTGAGACAGAGTCTCACTCTGTTGCCCAGGCTAGAGTGAGTGCCGTGGCGTCAGCCTAGCTCACAGCAACCTCAAACTCCTGAGCTCAAGCGATCCTCCTGTCTCAGCCTCCCGAGTAGCTGGGACTACAGGCATGCGCCACCATGCCCGGCTAATTTTTTCTATATATATTTTTAGCTGTCCATATAATTTCTTTCTATTTTTAGTAGAGGTGGGGTCTCGCTCTTGCTCAGGCTGGACTCGAACTCCTGAGCTCAAACGATCCGCCCACCTCGGCCTCCCAGAGTGCTAGGATTACAGGCGTGAGCCACCGCGCCCGGCCAAGAGCTTCATTTTGTACATTGTGAATGTAATCTCTCATGGGAAATAAAAGAATTCAATAAAAAAAAAAAATGTTTGATGGCATCTCAAGTGAAAACATTTAGGTCTACAGATTTCATTTTTGAGGTATTTCAAATTATGAATTCAATTACCTTAATAGTTATAGAGCTATACAGATGATTTATTTCATATTTGGTGAGTTGTGGTTTGTGGCTTTTGAGAAATTGTTCTATTTTGTCTAAGTTGTCAAATTTATGTGTGTAGAGTTGTTAATACCGTTATTTCCTTATTATCCTTTGATATCCTCAGTGATATTCTTGTTTTGGTCAGGTTATTAGTAATTTGTTTCTTCTATTTTTCTTTGTCAGTTTATTAATTTTATTGATCCTTTCAAAGAATCTATCCTTTGTTTCATTGATTTTCTCTGTTGTTTTTCTCTTTTCCATTTCATTAATTTCTGCTCTCATTTTTCTTATTTCTTTCCTTCTGTTTGTTTTGGAGTTTTTTCCTCTTCTGTTTCTGTGACCATGAAATAGGAGCTCAAGCAGATTATTGATCTGCAACTTTAATAATTTTTCTCACTATATCTTTTGAGTTATTGCTTTGCTGGTTGCTCTAGGGCTCATCACATACATCTTATAAGAATCAGTTTCAGATTTATACTAAGTTAATTTCAGTGAGATATAGAAATGTTGCCATTGTATAGCTCTGTTTCTTTCCCCCATTTTTTCATGTTATTTTTATACATAGTATATCTATAAATGTTACAAAACCCAAAACACACTGTTATAAATATTACTTTGTATGACTTTATGTCTTTTAAAGAAGGCGAGGGAAGGTAGGAGAGCAAGTATGTATTTATAGCCATTCTTCCTGTATTTTCTAATTGAGAATGGCTACGTGAGGATCATCATGGTATTCCACTTCAAATGTCAGCTTCTTTCTTCTCTTCCTCATGTCCAGTGGTGTTGCACCCCCACTTTTAATAGCTGTCAGAGTGTTCTCTGTCAGGGAGAATAATATACTTTATACATTGAGTATTGGTTTCCCTAGATGTGTGAAGTATTCTGTCTAAATCCACTGTTGTGATGCATTTGTATCAGGGAATTTTGCTCATCAATTTATGTTCTTATTCATTTAAATGAAATTTTTTTTTAATGAGAAACTTACCATGTTTTAGGCATTGCACTTGATACTGGGGTTATAATGGAGTATGTGATATTCAAGAATTCATCAGAATCACAACACAGTATTTGACATGTTATGATGAAGGAAGTAGAGAGTAAATGGGAACAGAGAGAAAGTATATATAACCTACGTTTCTGGAAGCTTGGAGGCCTTGCTAAAGTGTCCCGTGGATAATGTCTGGGAGTTAAGGAGACATGGAGTTTTGTGGGGGTGGGGTATGGGCATGGATTGGTCCCAGAACCAAAAACTACAGGTGCAAAGGCTTGGAGACAAGGGAGCCTGAGACTATTCTTTGAGGGGCAGGGTTTGGGGGAAGCATTGAAAGAAGCTCGGTGTGATTGAGGCATTGAATGCAAGGGGTGAAATGACAAAATGTGAGAGTAACAGGGAAGGCTGGTGTAGAGAAAGGGGCAGTGAGAATCCGGGAGAATCTGCTTCTTGGTAACAGGCTATGTGATCCTGGAAAGTGTTTGTGCTTCTTTGGGTCTTGATTTTCCTCCCCATAAATGAAGGTGATAGTCGAGTGACCTCAGCACTTCCCTCAGCTTATGCTCTGTGAAAGCCAGTTCAGGAGGTCCCTCTGCACCAGTGGCTTCTGTTAGTGGGGTTGGGGTGTGTGAATACTATTCTAGCCCAAGAGCCTTTGCATAAGCTTCAGAGCCTCGGGCTGTGTTTTTCCCCTCAGGGAAGTTTATCCCAGATCCTCTGTACCGCGGTTTGTTCTGTTACCACACACACTGCTAATGTTACAAAGGGGAATTTTAATGTTTTGCATTTGATGGCAAAGTGCAACATTTCCAAATCTTAAATAATCATCAAGCCAATTCCAACAAAGTAATTTTAAAGTGAAGTAACATTTCCTAATAGTCCATTTCAGCAACATAAATTGCATAAGGTCTTTGTGAATAAGTAGATGAAAACTGCCTTCATCCAGGGTTAAGGTCTGGAATTAGGTTTCAAGTTAGGGAAGGTAATTGTTTAAAAATTATTATCTGGGGCTTGTTTGTTGTAGTTACTTATTAGTTATAGTTAACGTGAAGGGCAGAGATGGCAACTCTTCTGCTCTTTTAATATGCTTGTCTTTACTGTTTTTTTTTCCTAGTCAGTAGACATGAACCTTGGAGCCCTTGGACTTTTTGCCAATCTGATTAAGTCCAATGCTGACTTATTTTCTTTATTCCTTTCTGATTTTTTCAGGTGTAAGACATTTATATCTATGCCTTCGTGGTCTGTTTTCTCAGGTTTTTGGTTAAAAAACCTGTCCTGGCCAGCTCATGTCCCTCCACCTTGAGTTTTGACCATAGGAAATTTCTGACTAATCATGTGTTCTGGTTGTTGGAATCCAACCCCTGTTTAGTTCTCTGAACAAAATAACTTGTTAGCTTTACTCTCCATGACTAAAATAATCTTACTGTGGACCCCTTTTTGTTTTCCAAATTATTTTAGGCTGATCCTCTATCTTTTGTACTCTGAATAAACTTTGGGTTTTTTTTTGTTTGTTTTTGTTTTTCCTGTTTCAATGAACTAGTTCAAGGCTATATTGTACTTGTTATAAACCATTTTGAATTTTATTACTAACCCATTTAGTTAATGCAGGAAAGGATATTACCTCTGTGTATCTAACATAAATAAAGTGAAAAGGCAATAAAATCCCATAAATGCTACTACTAAGAACTTTTAACACATTAACTGCCATCTGAGTTGTATTTAACTCAAGCTAGTTTTGCGCCAGGGGCCTTGAGAAGAAAAATCCTGCAGTTCGTTATTGAAAAATCTCACTTGTTGATGTTCTTATTGTTACAATTAATATTGACAATTTAATTCTGAAAACGTGGATTGGATTGCATATAACTCACACACAGAAAACAAAAAATAACAAATTTTTCATTAAATTAGAAAGGATCATTTTGTTTTTGAAGTTTTTATTCTATTTGTGTAATAAAACACTGTGGCCCCAAGGAGAAATTTTTTTTCTAGTGTGGCAGTCAATGTGTTAATGACATTATGCAGAAAGTGTTCTGGCTAAGATCAATGGTAAAAGCTATTTTCAAATGTGATTCTATCAGGAAGTGTTATTTCCCACCTAGTATTACCTAACTCCAGTGAGAATGGCCTTTATCAAAAAGTTCCAAAACAACAAATGCTGGTGAGGACGTGGAGAGATAAGAACACTCTTACATTGCCGGTGGGACTACAAATTAGTACAACCTCTGTGGAAAAGAGTTTTGACATACTACAAAGAGCTAAAAATAGAAATACTGTTGGATCCAGCAATAGCACTGCTAGGCAACTACCCAAAGGAACAAAAGACATTCTGTAATAAAGACATCTGCACTCTAATGTTTATGGCAGCACAATTCACTATTGCAAAGATGTAGAAACAACCCAAGTGCCGATCAATACATGAATAGATTAATAAAATATGGTATATGTATACCATGGAATATTACTCAATGACAAAAAACAATGGTGATCTAGCACCTCTTATATTATCCTGGATAGAGTTTGAGGCCATCCTCCAAAGTGAGGTACCAGAAGAATGGAAGGATAAGCACCACATGTACTCGCCATCAAGTTGGCACTAACTGATCACCACTAAGGTGCTCACATGGTAGTAATATTCATTGGGGGTTGGGGGGGTGGGGGTGGGCAAACTCACAACTAATGGATGTGGTGAGCATTGTATGGGGGAAGAGCATGCCTCTAATCCTGGCTTGAGTGAAGCAAAGTCATAACTGGTAACCAAAATATTTGTACTCCCATAATATCCTGAAATAAAAAAAAATAAATAAAATGGTTTATCTTTTGCCAATTATCATAAAAGAGAAAAATGATGCCACACAGAAGAGAAACATAGTGTTCAGAAGAGAGAGAGAGTGAGAAATAATTTATCCCTGGTTAATAGGTAAAGCAGACAGCCAAGTTCCACAGTATGCATTGGATAGCTGTTAACTTTTCTGCAGGTAACAGTTGAAAATTGGTTAGTCCATACAATGCTCCACTTTGAGCCAGTGCCAACTGAAAGCCTGAAAACTTGCTATGATTAATAATAAAGGTTAGGAAGCAAGATGTAACATCCCAGTGCAGACTGTACTGGTCATGATACTAAAAGATTTGGTTCAGTTCCTAAAACCAGGAAGAAGAATCCTGGCTGGGATAGAGCATTCTTTTAGCCATAATGTTGAAAGGTGTGGTGACAGTTTTTCTTTGGTGGGGCTGAATTCTAAGATGTGGTAACTCCAGAGAATAAAAGGAAATGCTTTCCCTCTGCAGAGAGAGGCTGTTTCTGGAGCATTTACTGTAGAGGTTGGTTTTTAAGTTGCAGAGCTATGGAGAGGATATTGATTATGTTTGGATCTCATCATTAGCTAGACTTCATGGGGCCCAGAGTGATAGGCTGGGTAAGGTCAGGGAAGAAAGTTAATTAACACAGTCATCACAGATGTATGAAGACCTGGCCAGAGGTCTCTATATTGGTCCTTCCAAATTTTTATAACACAGAAGCTGTAACAGGGAATGGCCTGAAAAAAAAAAAAAAAAAAAAAAAGATTTTCTGTCTCTTTAAAACTTTCCCCACTCTTTTTGGGAACTGCAGCCTGGCCTGCATCCCTGAGGCAGGTTAAATCTTTTGTTAAAACACCCAGGTAGCCCAGCCCCTGCAGGTGGAGTTCACAGGCTTTACCTTTGGCAGAGATGGGAGGATTAGAATAATCACAGTAATTGCCTGAAGCTGAAAACCCTCCCTTTAAAAGCTCTGCATTTCTGCCTATGTTCGGGAAATTTGGGATTTTGAGATAAGAAGGTCTACCATTTTTCCTCCTTTGCAGAGTAAACTCTGTTTCCTTCTTCCCCAAACAACTTGTTCTCGTTTTTTCTGATTCGGTCTTGTGGACAAGTGGCCGAATTTTTGGTAACAAAACCACTCTCCTTTGGCCTCTTGCAGAGGTTAGATGGCATTAAAAATCTCTTGTAAGTTTACATAAGGCACATCTTTCCTTCATCAGCCCTAAACATTTCCAAAGCTAGTGATCTCAGAGTCAGGACAAGTTCTGCTCTCTTGTCTGACCTTTACCTTCACGTGCTTATCATCATTTCCCACAGAACTTCCACTGGAATTTTTCTAGCTAAAGAGGAGGTGGAGTATCTCTCTCCTATTTGCATTATGTTCTTGGAGATGTGGACCACGCCTCTTTGCTTTTGTCCCTCCTGCTGTGCCCAGTTTCAGACGGTGGTGGCCACTCCCTAATTGCTTGCTAATTGAATACACTGGTGATGGCTTCATGAATGCCCTGACTATGCACTTTCCTAAACCTCTTTACGCACCTAGCTCCAAGCTGTGGGGTTCCCATAGTACCTTGATCTGTGTGATTGCTCTTGTTCACTCTGATCGCTTCAGGCATGCTAAGAATAGCAGTGTCGAGATCCTTTTCGATATGCCTGGGGAAGAGCATGTGATTGTTCTCTACTGATTCTTTGAACTGTCACTATCACTCTGGCAACAATATTTAACCTCTACATTCTAGTTGATTAGAACATTCATTTGGCGAACATTCAGTGCATTCCAACTCTGGGATAGGCACTATGCAAAGCATCTGGGGAACAGAAATCTATATGAGAAGTAGTCCCTACCTCTAAAGAGCTTCCAATCTATTTAGAAATACACTGGTTCTCCCTCAACCTGCATTTGGCTGTGTGTACAGACTTGGCTCAGCCACTGTCCCGCTGGATTGGCAGAGATGCCAGCAGACAGAGGTGATAGTGATGTGATTCTTGGAATCTCTGGATACACCTGATATTATGATATGTCCTTAGTTAGAAGAATCTAGGGGCAAACACATGATATGTGATTAGTTAGAACAACCTAGAGCAAATCAATTTATTTTCCTGGTAAACATGTTAATGCATTTTAAGTTTCTCCTCTGTGCAGGAGGAGCGCTTTGCATGCTGTGGGGGAAGGGTCTTGCTGCGCCCTTTCCTGCGTGGTATCGTTGAGATCACTCCTTTGCCAATACTCTCCACGATACCAGATACTGCATGGCCTGGGATGAAAGGAAAGTTCACTGGGAGCTTTTTGGGACATGATCATCAGAGGCACAGATCCCTAAAGATATCATCTGCATGAGAATTAAGTTGGTTTGGGATTTTTTTCATGTACTGTAGTCCATTTTATCTGAGACTGATTTTTTTTATATGAATTATTTCATTTGCTCTCTATAATAACGTTCAAAGGAACACAGGGCAGGTCTGATTATCCCCAACTTAGAGATGAGGAAAAGGAGATTCAAAGACTTAGAATGACGTGCCCAAAGTAGCTTGCTTGGCTCATGGTCAGAACTGATGAAAAATTCAGGCTTTTGAAATCTACTCTGTATATCTTGTGTTGTCAAAGAGTTTTGAAATATGAGGAACAGTCTCATACAATAAAGGGTTTTTTGACCAGATATCAATAGAAGCACCATTCAGGAACACAGAATTTTAGACCCAATATTGTGGAATGTTTGTCCAATGCTCTGGGAAAATTGATTTTCAATTTTTTTTTTCTTTTACAAAATCACCAGTTTGGTGAAAAACAATTTTCAAAATTTTACACTTGTACATTGAAAACATTCTTCAGGTTAATAATGTAAAATGATTTCAGTTAAGTAACCATTGAAAAATTTAACTGACATTGAGCAGTTTGAAAACATCTTAGTTAATGGTCTCAGGTTTTTTTTGTTTGTGAGAAGGTCCAATCCAACCGCACTGGATCATAAAAACGAAACGTTCATATACTATAGCCCATATATTATTGCTCTGTCTGGGATACGTCCAGAAAAGCATATTGACTAGCTTTCCAGTGTCTGTAGTGGGAGAGGCATTTTATAGCTGGAACACTGGAAAGGACAGATATGATACGTGATTGTAGCAAACAGGTGAGAAGATACACTCATGAGAAATGCTGTAGTTTTGGCTCCCACAGTGTTAAAATGACTTCAGGATGCTTTCAAAGGATAGAAGTATTAACTCAGGCATATCGCAGGCTGGTTTCTCCTTACTAGTTTTGTGCTGCCTGTCAAATAAGAATGTGCACTTTTGTACGGGAAGGAATCGTCCGTCCCGAGGGAGAGATCCAGTCCTTAACCCTGATTTTAGACAGAGTTCCAGGTGAGATTGCTCAGGTCCCTGCTGCTGCAACCTTCACCTTGGTGGGTTATTCTTATTTATTGTTCTAGGGTGTAGCCTTTGTAGTTAAGAAGTATACCAGTGTCAGAACGGAGAATAGAGGCCAATTAACTCGTAAACGTTTCGGTGGATGGTGCCTCAGCAGGCAATAAGCACTAACTAAAATGCTGTTTGGATGAATAATAAATGTTAGCATATAGCTTCCGAAGAGCAGTCAGTTAAAACAGTTAAAACTCCTTCCTTTGGGCACATTCTTATCACTTTTTATTTTGTTCTTCACCTTCTCTCCACTGTGAAATAAAATCCTTACCACAGCACCCGGTGTGGAGTTGGTAACTTACTGAGTGTTAGTTCCCCTGTTTTCCTGCTCGGTATTTCATTCCCCATCACCTTTTCCACCCCTCTTTCCTTCATCTTTTCTGCTTCTAGCACCTTCCCAATCTTTTTCTGTTTCTCTTACAACCTCCCTCTAAACCTTCTCCCAATTTGATTAGATTCGATATGGACTAGAAACATGTAGCTTTTTGTATTTGTTGTATTCATTGGACCACGTGTTGAATTTCCTGGACTTAATTTGAAAAAGATAGATGAATTTAATGTGGAAGGAGATTCTAATCAATAATATCCCTAATCTTGAATATTTTAGTGATTTCATAAAATTTGAGGTGCATTGATTATTGAGAGTGGCAAGGGGCCTTTGATAGGTGTATGTTTCTCCATCTTTGGTCTAAGCTCTGTTCAATAATTGTTAACTCTTTTAAATCACAGAGTACTTGTTCATTCCTGGAAACTGAAATTTACCACATGGTACATTTCAGATGAATTTTCTGAGTCTCTTAAAGTGTGTGATCAGAAAACAATAGAGTAGGATAATTAGTTTGTTGGTCACTAAATATACATTTATTGAATATCAACTTCACATCATAGAAATATGGGAAAATGTATTCCATATCCCCTCAAAAAAGAGAAAAGCTTAACTTATAAAACCTTCTAGGTCACACTGTGAAATATTTAGGCCTATGAGATTATATAATTTAAGGAAGAATCTCAATAATTAAAAAAATAATTATCATAGGTGAGTGAGTTACCAATATTTTATAGTTATTAAGAATACTCATTCATTAACTCCATTCATTTATCTTAGTTTTATTTTATTTTATTTTTTAGTCAAAACTCAAATTTATTTCCCCAATCCTCAACAGAACAAAAGTTCCTCACATAATACTTAAAAAGTTAATTTTGGGGACAAGAGATGAGAGAACTATTTTAATAGTATCAAAGTCAAACTTGTGTAATTGTTATTTCAACAGAGGCAGAAAAAAACACTCAGAAAGGAATTCCGTCCATCAAGTTAAGCAAGATACGAATTAGAGAGTGGGAACCCTTCTCTCTCTGGAAAATTTAATTACCAAAACCCAGTCCTGGTTCTGATCTCTCTTTTTTTTAATTTTTAAATTTTTTTTTTTAAATTTCATCATATTATGGGGGTACAAAAGTTTAGGTTACGTATATTGCCTCCCCCCCATTCAGAGCTTCAAGCTAAACTTTTGTACCCCCATGATATGGTGAAAGAAAAAAAAAAAGAAAAATAATTGTAGAAATTCTGACTTAAATTGTTATTGTTATGTGATCAACTTCCCCCACAACAAATGTATTGGAAACAGCTGCAAGGCTTTTGGAAGCTAAGTAAAACATATTTTATGCATTGAATGCACATAGTCTCTGTGTGTGTGTTTGTGTGTTTATATATATATATCTATCTATCTATCTATCTATCTCATAAGTATGTGTCTCCATAAAATTTAAGCATAATATTTTTAATCCTAATAAATTGTGAAAATTGTATTAGTGTTCATTTCTTAAAATGAATATGCTTACTTGTGTTAGGATGAGAATGCTGCTATATATATAAGCTCTGTGGAAATTTTATTAACATTGCCAATATATGTGTAATAAGAATTTTCAAACTTATACAATTTAGCTTGCTTCATTATGAGATTTCTAATGAAGCTCTGTGGAAATTTTATTAACAGTGCCAATATATGTGTAATAAGAATTTTCATACTTATACAATTTAGCTTGCTTCATTATGAGATTTCTAATGAAGCTCTGTGGAAATTTTATTAACAGTGCCAATATATGTGTAATAAGAATTTTCATACTTATACAATTTAGCTTGCTTCGTTATGAGATTTCTAATGCTTTAACTTGATGTGCTTTAGTGATCTGATATGAAATTTTAGAGAAATGATACAAAGTCCTCTGATTCCACATCCACTTGTCAGTTTGAACTCTCAGGTGTATAAGACTTCAAATTATAGCCCTTGTAAATTGTGACTCCTTCCTATAAGATAACTTCATGATTAGAGACTTCTCTCATGTTCGATTTATCATGTCAGTCATATCAGCCTCAATAAATCCACATGATGCAGTTAGGAAGGAGGAGGTCTGCGGAAGCAGATACAGAAGAGGATATTGATAAGATGCCATACATTGCACAGATAGTAAGAAATACTGGTTTTCTAATACGTCAAAATTCTGTATGTTTTTCCTAACTTAAATATAAACATTAAGCCATTCCTTAATTCTATATTACTTTGTGTTACACGTGCAGAGACTCTAGTTCTACATAAAACTCTATTACGTACTTTTTCGGCTGCACTTATGTGATTTCTGTCTTCTGTGTTCTAAAAGATTTCAATGAATCCTTTGCCTTAGTCAGCAAAGGAGAAATATTGCTCAATTCCAAACATAATATCTAGAATCTTTAAACCACAGGCCCCAAGTATTAATCAATTTCATTTCAAAATGAAAAGGGCAATGAATCCCCACTTCAAAAGTTGACATTGTTTGCAATGTGCCAATTTGAGATACAATCTGGAGATTTTTTATTTTTTATTTTTTTGAGAGTGCCATGGCATCAACCCAGCTTACAGAAGCCTGAAAGTCCTTGGCTCAAGCAATCCTCCTGCCTCAGCCTCCTGAGTAGCTGGGACTACAGGCGCGCACCCCCATGCCCGGCTAATTTTTTCTATATATTTCTTATTGCTCATCTAATTTCTTTCTGGGTTTGTTTTTTTTTTTTTTTTTTTTTTTTGGAGTAGAGACGAGGTCTTGCTGTTGCTCTGGCTGGTTATGAACTCCTGACCTCGAACGATCCTCCCACCTCGGTCTCCCAGAGTGCTAGGATTACAGGCATTAGTTTTGGATGTAACTTGTATCTTCTCTCTGTCTCTGCTCTCTTCTCGCTCTTGAGAACTATTGAGAAAAGAAATCAACCAGCATATTCTTGTTCATGTTTTTCTTGCTGATTTGTTTGAGTTCTTCATAAATTTTGGATATTGGTTCTTTGTCAGATTTATAGTTTTGGAATATTTTCTCCCATTCTGTAGTTTTTCTATTCATTCTTGATTATTTCCTTTGTTGTGTAGAAGCTTTTAAATTTAATCAAGTCCCATTCACTTATTTTTGCTATCCATCTATTTGCCTTTGGGTTCTTAGTCGTAAAATCTTTGCCTAGGCTGATGTTTGGAAGAGTTTACCCCACATTGTCTTCAAGAGTTTTTTTTTTTTTAATTTTAAAATATTATGGGGGTAGATATGTTTTTTGTTATATGGGTTGCTTTTATGATGCTTGAGTCAAGGATATAAGTGTATTCATCACCCAGATAGAGCTCATTGTTACTGTCAGGCAGGTTTTGTCCATCCCCTCCTCCTCTGTCCCCCTGCTTGATTTCTGTTGAGTTTTACTTCCCTCTATGTACATGTGTGATCATCTGTTAGTTCCAATTTAATAGTGAGTACATGTGGTGTTTGTTTTTCCATTCTTGAGATACTTAGGATAATAGTGGGCAGTTCCATCCAAATTGTTGCAAAAGACATGAAATCATCCTTCTTCATGACTGAGTAGTATTCCATGCATACATATATCACATTTTGTTAGTCCACTCACAAATTGATGGTTATTTGGGTTGATTCCACATATTTGCAATTGTGAATTGTGCTGCAATAAACCTTCATTTGCAGGTGTCTTTTTGACAAAATGACCTGTTTTCCTTTGGGTAAATACCCAGTAGTGGGGATTGCTGGATCAAATGGTAGGTTGACTTTTAGCTCTTTGAGGAATCTCCCATACTGTTTCTCATAGAGGTTATAGTAATTTGCAATCCCATCAAAAGTGTTTAAGTGTTCGTTTCTCTCTGCATCCATGCAAACATCTATTGTTTTTGTACTTTTTAGTAAAGGCCATTCTGACTGGCGTAAGATGAAACCTCATTGTGGTTTTAATTTTCATTTCCCTGATGATTAGTGACATTGAATATTTTTTCATATGATTATAGGCTGTTTGTCTATCTTCTTCTGAAAGGCACTTCTGTTCATGTCTTTTGCCCACTTTTTAACGGGCAGTTTGATATTTTCCTGCTGATTTGCTTGAGTTCTTTGTAGATTCTGGTTAGCAGTCCTTTATTGTATGTATAGCTTGTGAATATTTTCACCCATTCTGTGGGTTGTCTATTTGCTCTGTTGAGTATTTCCTTCACCATGCAGAATCTTTTTAATTGAATGAAATCCCATTTATTTGTTTTTGTGGTTGCTGTGATTGCCATTGGGTATTCTTCATAAATTATGTGCCTAGGCTGATATCAAGAAGAATTTTTCCAATATTTACTTCCATAATTCTTATGGTTTCCTGCCTTACATTTAAGTCATTTATCCATCTTGGATTAATTTTTGCAAGGGATGAGAGATATGGATCGTGTATCATTCTTCTGCATGTGGCTATGCAATTTTTCCAGCAATGTTTATTGAATAGGGATTCTTTTCCCCAGTGTAGCTTGTTGTGTGTTTTTTCAAAGATCAGATCGCTGAAAGTGGATGGTTTTCTATCTGGATTCTTTGTTCTGTTCCATTGTTCTATGTCCCTATATTTGTGCCAAACCAAAAAAGAAAACTATAGAGCAATATCCTTTATGAATATAGATTCAAAAATGCTCAATGAATACTGGCCTGCTGAATTCAACATCACACTGAAAAACATAATCCACCATGAGTAGGGATGCAAGGATGGTTCAACATATGTCCATCAATAAATATGATTCACCACAGAAATAGAAACAGAAACAAAAATTATGTGATCATCTCAATAGAGGCAGAAAAAGCATTTGACGAAATTCAACAACTTTTCGTGGTAGAAACTCTCATGAAACCGGGAATCAATGCAATATATCTCAAAATTTATAAAAGCCATATTGGGGAAACCCACAGCCAGTGTCAAACTGAATGGGAAAAAGTTCAAAGCATTCCCACTAAGAAGTAGAATGAGACAAGGATGTCCACTGTCATGACTTCTGTTGAACATAGTGCTGGAAGTCTTAGCTAGAGCAAGCAGACAAGGGAAAAAATTACAGGCATCTAAATCAGGAAAGAGGAAGCCAAACTATCGCTTTTTGCGATAGGAGGGTAGAAGCTGGATCCAGGCCTCCTGGCCACTGGCAAGAATTTATGACCTCGGTGGTAAGGTGGACATTTAGAACTACTTCCTCCTTGTGTGGGTCTCACCTTGTCAGTACCATAGTAAAAATCACTGCAACAGGTAGTTCTCCTGATGTTATGTTAGGGACATTGTGTAAGGTGACTTGACATTGAGTGTCTCCTTCAGCATCTTTGACAAAACAATGAAATGTTCCCCACATTTATATGGCACTTTGCAATTGGCAAAGCTCTTTCACTAGCATCATCTCATTCAACTTGATAAGGCTATAATGGGTGGGGGTAGCTTAATGTTTTTCAAAACAAAGGATGAACCAGCTCAGAGAGTTTCAGGGACTTATTGAGGCTCACATAGTAAATGGTAGATTATTTTACTCTCTGTCTAAGGTCCTTTCCGTGATAGGAAACAGATTGTAGACATAACAGCAAGTAGCACTTTTGGAGATTGCCGTAATTCCTTGAGTAGGGATTAACTTTTCATTACACATTGGAGATAAAGCTCAAAATGCAAATCTTCCTCTGAGAGTGTGAAAGCGTTAACAAATGGGTTCTATAGGCCTTTGCATATTTAAAATATTAAACTTACTTGAGGATCATAGATTTGATTTAAGACACGGTACCTAATAGAAAAGTTCTAGATTCAAGTTAAATTTTGTAAAAATGTACCTTTGTATATGTGTATTTATCTACTCATAAAATGTACTGCTTTCGGTGTTGGTGCCATTTCTTGGTTACCCATTTTATATGCTGTGCTCATAGCTGCTGCCATACTATTGCTATACATCATGCCACCATATGATTTTTAATTACTTTATGACTCATGTTCAGTCAATTGTAATCATTAACTGAGACCATTTAGCCAATGAAGCACTTTCATGAGTAAAAATTATACATTTTTTGAACATGTTTAAAGGAATAGTTCAATTTTCCCAACTGGTATCTGAACCTCACATTTATCACATGATGCATGAAACCTGTTTTCATTGAAAAGAATAATTATATATTCACTGTAAATGAATAGCATGAAAAGAATAGAGTTACTTCCCTTCACTATATGAAAATGTGTGACATTTTCTTTAAGTTAGTAAGAAATCCCTGGATTTAGAACTTCTGGATCTTCTGTATTTATAAACCTGAGTCTATCCTTTGCCATACTGTAGTTTTTAGCCTGGAGTCTCGACACATTGTATAAAGAAAGAAAATACAGGTAGTGGAAATAGAGGTAGAGGTAGAAGACCTCAAGCTTGGTAGCCTGACGTGTGTGTTCGGGGCAAGTGGAGGGTTCCCTCCACTGGGCTTCAACCACTGTGGGTTAGAAAGATACAAAAAATGCAAGAAAGCACAAGACGTTTATTTCTTCAATGGGAAAGGCGACATGAGTAGAATGATTAAGAAGGAAAATTTAGTGGTCCCAATTCCCCAGCTTATTCAACATCTTATCTACCTCTCACATCGATTTTGAACATTTGCTTGAAAAGTAATTTCCTATCAATTTCTGTTTCTTTTGGAAAGCTCTTGTGTGTGATTTATTGATAACATGTCTGAAGAACAGAATCAGTGATGTTGCCCAGCTGGTGTTGCAGAGGGTGCGGGATGGAGGAGGCTGGAGGCTGCTTCAAGGGAAGGCGTCTCTGTGTGGTCTCAGAAGGTCAGGACGGTGCGGATACTGCAATGGGAAGGAAAAGACAGTGTGTCAACACTGAGACAATTCACAGTGTTCTGTGTGAGGGTCCAGGGAGCATCTGAGGTGTCTTAGTGAAAACGTGTCTGGGCTCCCAGCCACTACATCCCCATTCCTATGTATTAGAGAAAATCAAATGAAAACAGAGTTCATCTTTTTGTTGTTGTTTTTCTCTCTTATGTTTTCTCCAGTGTTAAGCTTGCTCATAATATCCTGGCCATGACTGTCATTTGGACTTCAATTCTATATTAGCATCCTCAAAAAATCATTTTTGAGTGCCCATATTCTTGGCAAATGAAGGAATATAAAACAACAATGGGTAATAACATGTAAGAAGTTCTTCCTATTTGTCACAAAATTTGTGGATACTTTTTATGCATTATCTCATTTAAACCTCAACCTAAACCACAAGACTGTGGGGAAGGCTTTCATACTATTTTCATTTGAAGGTTATAAAAACTGAGATTTAGAGAGCATTGTAATTTGGTGCACATCATATATCTACTGTGGCGTCCTGGCATTCCAAATAGTGTAAATACAAAGTGTATAAATTCTAAGACTCTAGCCTGAAGGAACTGATATTTTAAGTTAAAACTATGGTGAAAATTTAATAAAGCTTTGATGTTTAAGGATTCTTAAAAGTAGATAATAAAGCTAATTTGTATTAACTATAAGAGACTTCATTCTTGTAAAGATTAGAAATGTAACATTTGCACTTGGCATTACACATTATACCCTTTCTATAAACCATCTTCTGAGGGATAAATGCTTTTAGAAAAAGATGGTCTTCATGCGTTTTTAAATTTTTTTGCATATAAATGTTATACAAATATAAGAATATATGTAGATAATTTATAAAGTACAGGACACTGTAGAGAAGAAAGAAAAATAATCCGTAATCCCACAATCTGGAAATAACCATTTTTAGTATTTTCTTGTATTTTAATCAACTTTTTTCTCGACATAGGTACATTTTTCACTGTGCTTGTTGAAAATTTGGGATCATATTGTGTATGTAATTTGTATTCTCTATTTTATGAACCAAGATTACATCAAGAGAATCTCCCAATGTAATGAAATCATTTCTTTTTAATGGCTTCATGGATTTCTAATACATGATCAGTATTTAATCATTTGCTTGAGGTTAGGCTTTCCGGATGTTTCTAGTCTTTTATATTGTAGGTAACAGGTAAACATTCTTAAACACATATGTATGTTGGAGTATTTGATTATTTCTGTAAAATAGTTTTCTAGAAATGAAAACTAAGTATCTAAGTTTTTCAATGTTTCTGGTACAAATTTTCAAATTCCTTTCCCAAAGGATGTAACAATTAATATCCCTACAAGCAGCATATGCAGGTATCCACGTCACCTTACCCTTACCAATATTAAGCATTACAATTTTTGATCTTTGCTTATTGGTAGGATTCATTATATTTAACTATGCCTATTCAATTGTATGGTACTCACATAAAGTCAATTTAGTGAATTCTTTTGTTCAACACTGGTCTCTGGTTTTGGTCATCTCTGTATTTGCCATCATCCTTCTACCTGATGATGACGACAATGATAACTAATGTTTGATGACTACTGTATTCCATATATGTATGGGTATACATACACACACACACACACACACACACACACACACATTTGTACTCTTGGGTGTCAGTGTGGTTTAATACAAAGTGAATTTATTTGCTAACAGCCAGATCTTTGAATTCTGCTCCCCTCTTAGCTACCTGCCTGGTTCTGGCCTAGATGTGTCATCTCTGAGTCTCAGGTTTCTCCTCTCCAAGATGGTGAAATCGGAACTGGCCATATCAGTATTGTCTGGGAATCACATAAGATAATACAGATAAGACAATCAGTAGAACAGCTGGTGCTGTCTAGTTGCTTGTTTCTCTCCTTCCTCAAAAATATTTCTCAGATGAAGTATCTAGTATAACATTTTATGTGAGTGCCCAGGAAATACTATTAAAAGGTGAAAACCGCATGAGAGGAAGTATGGGGTAGCAGAGAAAGCATGGACTGTGGAGCTGGAAGGCAGGGAGTGGATACAACTGCCTATTACTAGTTGTGCTTCGTTTAAATGCAGGTGGCAAAATTCATCTTACCAGGTGGCTGTAAATGGTAAATGTTAGAAATAAGAAATACAACTGGCAATTTTTCTAAAATTTAGGGAAAAGTAAGGCAAACATTTAAAATAGCATTTACTACCCTTCCCCTTTATAACTTTTATTTGTAAAAATTTTCTTGTCATCTGCAAAAACAAACAAAAAAATATTAGTAATATCTGAATAGAGACACCCCAACATAGTTCTAGATCCTCCCATAATGAAAGTGTTGGGCATGGCCTGAGTATAATTTAAATTTACAGCCCCGAAATGTCAGCTTTATTATTTAGGGGTCCAGGCAGAGGCTTCAGTGAGTACATCGTGTAATTAGGATCGTGTGACCCGATTATTTTTTTGGCAAAGGTGAGCGACCTCTTGTAAAGAAGGCTGAGCGGCTCTGATCCTTCAGATTTGCCGTAACCAACAAAACTTGGCTTCAACAGAATAGGAAATGTAACACAACTGTTATCAGCTCCCCACAGTAGGATCTCAGGTGCTCTACACGTGAACCTGAGCTGGTAACGGAAAACCAAGGCACTCCAATTTTTTCTCATCCTTCTACTTTTTCCTTCTCTGCTAGCCACACCTTACCGTAAAAAGCAAAAATAAAAAGCAAGAACTTAAAACCTACCTCTTTCCAGAGCGAAGCAGGTCAAATCCTTCATTTATTTTTTCAAAAGGCAAAACATTGGTTATTAATGGATCCAATGGAAACTTCTTAGCCATAAAATCAGCCACAAGTTTGGGGACAGACTCTTTACTCTTAAAGCCTGAAAAGAAGACAATATCATTGTTAGATTCAGCCAGGGGTAAGGAGGAGAATTGGAGAGAAGACCTCCAAATAAGATTAAGATGAAAGTTTATAAAAAATGCTGCATTCCTGAGACTATTATTACTGAGGTTCCTGATAGACAGAGTGCTTTGATAGGTGTCCTTTTGCAGTGCTTTGGCTTTTAAAGAAAATCTTCCCAGATAAACAAGGGTCCTTAGTTATTAGCTGTCTCATAGAGAAATTACAGTGCAGATGATTATGCACAAAGTCAAGGAGCTAATTTAGCAGTTGTCTAAATTTGGGCAATGTGTGTAGACATGAATTATAGATTCACGTGTCCTATAGACTTTCTCTGTCCTATTAGAAATTTTGGCCTTATGAGGTCATGAATATAAAAAGGAGTCTTAGTTTAAAGGGACCCTAGAAAATTCTGTGTAGGGACCTTCTGTCTTCCTTAGTTCCACATCTAGTTGATTTGGAACCTACAGATGCAATAGGAATTTTGATTAATTTTTGAACACCTTGCTTTCCAAAACCTGGCCTTGTCACTTGTAAAAGTGGAGAGATTCTGAGGTTAATGACAGTTTGGCCCTCAAGGGTAAGTACATACCTCCAAAAATACCTCCTTTCCAGGTGCGTCCAGTCAATAGCATTAAAGGATTCATCGAGAGGCTCTGAGAATCAGGGGGTATCCCTACAGAGACGGCTGTGCCACACGCCTCATGACAACATAACAGGGCAGCCATCTGGAATAACATCAACACTTAGCATCCTTACAATAGACCCTGTGATCGTCTCTCCTGATAACATGCAGTATGATGTCATACTGATTTAGCGAGATTGTGAGTGTGTGGAGGGAAGAGATTATGTCTTTTTCTTCTTTGTGCCTACGTTAGTGCTGTAGTTTTAGGAAATGCCTAAAAATATTTTTTAGCTGAATGCGTTTGTGTATACTTTATTCTTCCTTATAAAGTAATAAGGAGGCAAACATCATTACAAACATACATAAAGTCTGGCTCCTTAAGGAAGAGCACTGTTTCATCGTCACATGGTTCTCAGGCAACCTATGAATTGGTTAATTTACTTTTCATTAATTTGTTAAGTAGATGATTTGAACCTGGCACATTGAACCAGATGGTTTGATGGTGAAGAAGATGCAATGACTACAATCATCAAAATTTATCTCTTGTCCACTTGATGGTTTCCGTTTTTAATCAATTACTATTCTTTTGTCCATTTCTAGAAGGGACATGTTTTAAATGTTGTTTTTACCTCCCCTAAATGTATATTGGTTTTACTTTACACTACACTATTATTCTGGAACCTCAAAAGACAGTCCAAAAAGTCTTCCGCCTCTAGTCACCTTTTTGAACCTGTTCTGTAGTAAGAAAATTGTTTAGAATCCCCCGAAGCAAATAATGATCAGTCCTTTGATTTTGGATTATGACACTTGGAAGACCAGATATCCTCAGAACATGTGGCTGTCCAGCATTTGGTATCTTCAAATAAGGTAGCAATTCAGTTCCACATCAGAAAATGAAGGAAAACTACAGAAAGTTGGATTCTTGTGAAACTTCATGCTTGTATAGCATATTGTCCCAGATCAAGGCTGCAAAGGGCTTTGCTTTCAGGGTGCTGCTCCCCTTCACCACACTGTTGGGACTGCCTGGGAACCTCAACAGTGGGGATTTGTTGGGCTTTGTGGACTTTTTCAGCAGGATTCTGGAGAATTCAGTGTGGGTAAAATATAGCTAGAGATGTGTTTTCCATTGCAGCTGATGATATTTGTACTTATTTGAGAATAATAGGATGTGTATTTCAAAGATGACATAAGCACTGCAAGATTGGAAATAGTATTTCATATCAATAATGCTGGCTGACACTTCCTGAGAGCTTTCTGTATGACAGGTGGCACTGTGCTAAGTATCTGACACGCGTTATCACATGTAAACCATAAACAATGCGCTGAAATGGATATCTCGGGGGTTTTAAAGTATTCAGTCCAACACATAGATATTGGGTACAAAATATGTGCCAGGCACTGTGCTCTCTCTCTGGTAAAATACAGGGTGCATTAAAGCATTCACTTTTCTTAGGGCACGTTTTCAGTTAATGAGATAATTCTTGACCTAAAATTGCTCTTTCCTTCTGGCCAAAGTATAATATGTAAAAAAATTGGAATATATTAAAGCATATAAACAATTGTTAAACCCCTTTTGTTAAGAATGTGAAGGAAAAATGAATTTGTATTATTTATGTTTACTCGAGTTTGAATATTTCTCCTAAAATTAGCAAAGTAAATCTGTAACACTCCAATTAAAAGACAAACCCTTTTCCTTTTCTAAAGAAGAAATAATACTTGAGGCAGGCTTGCTTAGCTGATAGAAGAAAAGATTTCTCAAAAATGAATTCAACAAGCCAGGTAACAAACAGGAGATGGAAAATTGCCATTCATTATTTTTAAAATATTCTTTACACATAATATTTATATTCTGCTGCCTAAAAGATCAGAAGGAGAAATTTTCACATATCGTTGTACATACCATGGTGTCAAGCCGACCAATGACCTCAAACGAAAAATCCACACCTCCATCGGTCATTTCCCTTATCACCTCCTGGATGGGTTTCTTGTAGTCTTGAGGGTTGATGCATTCAGTGGCACCCAACTCTTTGGCCTTTGCAAATTTTCCTTTGTTGATGTCCACGGCTATGATCCTGGCCGCTCCAGCTGCCTTACAGCCCATGACGACAGACAGGCCAACACCTCCCAGGCCAAACACAGCACAGGTAGAGCCCTGGGTGACCTGTGTATTAAGAAAGTGCAAAAATGGATTAAGCAATGGTTGGAATGTGCCTAGGGGCTTTAAAAAGTGTAAGTGGTCTTACTGCCCAGTGTCATTCCTACCTTGGCAATTTTGACTGCAGACCCGTAACCAGTGGAAAATCCACAGCCGATGAGGCAAACTTTCTCCAGCGGGGAAGTGGCATCAATTTTGGCCACGGCGTTCTCATCCATCACGGCGTACTGGGAGAAGGTGCTGATGCCGAGGAAGTGGTGGACGGGCTTCCCCCTGCAGGTGAACCTCGTGGTGCCATCCTGCATGGTCCCCCGAGGCTTGCCCAGACTAGTTAGTGAACACACAGACACACAGGGCATGAGACAGGAGCATAACTAATGCTCAAACTTAAGGGCTGTGCAAAGAGAGGATGAAAAACCTACTCGGTTTTCAAGCAGAAGTTGCTTTCAGGGTGTTTACAAATTCTGCATTTTCCACACTGAGGAGTAAAGAGTGGGATGACTTTATCACCTGGAGGAGGATAAAACAAATTCTTAAATTTCCAGAAATTTATAGAGGGAGAACTTAAAGCTTATATACATATATTGGAGGTTTTTGTCTTTGGCAAGAGTGTCCATGAACTAGGGTCCAATCACTACTGTGCCACTGGTCACTGCCTGCCAACATTGGTGTTGGTTTGGGTTACATGTGGCTGAAGTTTCCCAAACAGGAAATGTAAATGTGGAAAACAACATGGATTTTAAAAATTTTTCCTGTAGAGTTAACTTTTATTGAGTGTCCTGATTTCTCCTGGGGCTTTATACACATCATCTCACTTAATCCTTTACTAATTAAATCTCCAATATTCTCACTGTAAGTGTCAATAACATTTTCAGTTGGAAGTGGGCTGCCATAGCTCCACGAGATGTTGGGGAGATGTGATATTTTGTAATAATTTGAGCTAAAATAAAAATGAGAATTTGGATAATGAATTCTTGACTTTTCAAAATGAGTATGCTTATCTTTCATATGTAGTGAATGCTTTTTAAAAATATCTTAATTTCTTTTTGAGGAAAACTAACAAAAATAGGATAAAGAAGAATGGAAGAAATGCCTCTGAAAACCTCAACCCTCCACAATGTTTTAGGCACTTTCTTTAAGGAGAAGAACTGACTTTCAAATGTTTTTAGTTGGTAGTTTTTGAATTATCTCTTTATTCTTGCCATGGTGAAAGGAGAAGGGGTGAAAAGGAAGGGTGTCATTTTATTATTAATTTATTTCTGGCTACAGGAAGTACGAAGAGCAGAAGCACAAACTAGACCATTGGTTTTATTATTTGCTGTTCATAGCTTATGTAAGTATTTGGTAAGGTGGAAGGTCAAATCTATTGGCTAAAGGAACTTTTTAGAATTAAAAATAATTTTTATTTATAGTCATATATTCTACCTACCCCACAAGACGAAGAGACATTTTTGGCCCATCATATTTTATAGATTAACATTATGTGGGAATGGTGATATGAAAATTTTCTATTTAGTCACCGTTTCCTTGTAAATATATTTATATTACTGTACAATAAAATTAGGGTAAAATAAATATTAAAGATAAAATAATTCATAATTTGCAACCAGTCACATTCAATCATGGCTAAAGGTGATACAACAGACTGTTTATGGCCAGGTGCCTTCATGTAGTCTGTTTCATTCACTCCCTGTTCAGGAAGAGAGGCTGTGTGGGAAGAGGAAATTGGTGAACGGGCTCCACGTGCTACGTAAGGAAAGGTCATGTTGATTCGGCTGTAGCCACACGGGCCCCCTTTGTGAACTCAGCACAGAACAGTCTCCATACACTGGTCTGGAGTCTCAGGACCAAGGCTTATGTTTTCTCCCTGGTCCCACGGCCAGTTCTGTTTGGGCCCTGACAGAAGACAGTGCCCAGCAGCACTAAACCGGGGCTATTAGGGGATGAACTCCACACTGGCAGCCCCTGTGTCTCCTGTGATCTCTCACATCCCTGTGCTCTAACCTAGTGTCTGGCGTCGTGTATTAATAGGTGCTCAGTAAACGTGCTGAAGGGGAGAACACGTGAGTGCCTGGATGCACACGTGCCCGAGTCAGGCAGGGAGGGAGGGAGGAGGACACACTTCAGGGCCAGCTGGGCTGTGACCTTGTGTAAGATCTTTCATCCCCATTGCCTCAGTTTCCTGATCCAGGCTGGGTATCTTGGGGTGTTGAACCAAGGCACATCCCCTGAGTGTGAATTCTGTACCTGGTTTGACTGTGGTCACCCCTTCTCCAATGCTCTCCACGATGCCCGCTGCCTCATGCCCTGCTATCACAGGAAGAGGGAGGACAATGGTGCCATTGGCCACATGGTCATCTGATCGACAGATTCCTACGGCCACTATCTGCAGAGTAAAGAGAAGATAGTCAGATTCAGAAAGATTATGACCCTAAGATGGATTTAACATACCAAATTTACTCGAATGTGCTTCTAAAAAGTTTTTAAGGATTTTGCTAGTAATCCCCACTCTTTCCAAATACAAAAGAGGCAGTTTATCCCCAAGAAAGGCTACGCACTCTGAAACCCTTGTCTGTCTTCTTTTCCTGAATTAAAGAATTTAGAATAATCTAGTAAATAATCTATGTTGAAATATTTATCTTACGTAACAAAAGAATGCATTTTTATAGAATTAGAAGTTGCAGATTAACTCCAAGAAAGTGTCTAATGCTAATTGATTTTGAAATATTGATATATCCCTTCACACTTTTTAAATATATAGACATACAAACTTTTTTATTTTACTGGGATTATATTGTATATACTCTTTGGTCACTTTTTAAAAATTTAACAATTCATATTCACATCTTTCCTTGATAACAAATGTAATTCCATTGTCTGAATTACCATATAAAATGTGCCTATTATGGATTTTTTATTTTTCCATTTTTAATATTTTCTAATTTTTTAAAAAAGTAAAATTAAATAGAAGTGGAAAAAATGTTTCACCTTAACACGAACTTCATAGGCCTTAGGGGGCGCCACCTCCACCTCCTCAATGGAAAAGGGTTTGTTTAGCTCCCATATCACAGCGGCTTTGCATTTTATCACCTGGAAAATGAAACAAAATGATGACACCAGTTTGTCTCCACTCTTGATGTCAGGGTTTGGGTCTTTTTGTCTTTGTACATGGAACATCGAGGCCCATGTGTGGTACCTAACAAGTGCTTCATAGACATGAACGCCTCTGGTTTACAAAGAGAATAAAACCATGTTTTTCAAAAAGTATAAAGCGATACCATAAGGAAAGAGAAACGGAATGAACTGTAATAAGATACTGAGATAAAAGAGAACATGTTATTTTAGGCCACCCCCATGGTGTTTTTTCTCCAAAGGTGTTTATTCCCGCTATTTCCTAACGCTGTCCTAAAATTCATTGTTTACAAACAACTGTTGGCTTCTACATAAAGTTCCAAGTCCCTATTATTTTCCTGACAGAGCCGGTGTCTGTTCACGTAAATCCATTACTTCCTTGCTTAGTTTTCTGCTTAGGACAGAAGATCTGTCTTTGTAATGACAGTTACATACTTACTTGCCCCCTGCCCTGGGATGACTTCGCTTCTCTATTTGCCTTTTCTCCTCTGATTTCTCTTCCCACCCCTTCTGTGTGCTACTTGTTTGCATTATTCATTTGAAACTTAGCTTAGGCAGCCTGTTTTGTTATGTAATTCATGTGTAGAGGCTCCTTCCAGATTAGATTGGGGCCAAAAATTACAGATGTTAGAGCTAGTGGGATGTGTGTGTGTTGAGTGTATATACACTCAACACACACACATGTATTTTAAAACTGGTGAACTGTGTGTTTGAATTTCTAGCTAGCATAGCTTATCCATAGATGCTCCTAAAAATAAAAATTGAATACATATTTTCAGTGTGTGGGAATGTGTCATAAAACCTATCTTTCTTGTTGTAAAACGTGTACAGTTAACAGGGCTCTTTCTAGAGAGAATTGACATCATTGCAAATATGATAAATTCAATAGAAATTTGTTCCTCTGAGAATTCGTTTTCATTATTTGTCAAATCCTTCCACTTTGCAGGGTGATCAACACAGTCGATGCCAAAGTCAATATGAGAATCCTTGGAAACATCATCCTCACAGCAGGAAGGTCCTGATTCTCAGGTGCCTGTGATGTGACAGGCACATTGTGGCCTGTGCGGGGTGAGTGTCAGGCTTCGCCTTGAAACCTGACCAGGGGCTGCCAGGATAGTATTACTGAATTATTGGGTTTATTTTCCAGATGAAAAGACTGAGGATTAATTGACTTGGATTGAATGATTTTCCCAAAGTCACAAAGCTGGCTGTCTAGGGAGTGAAGATCAATCCAGCCTTACCTTTCACTGCCCCACGGTAGTTAAAAGTTAACAGAACGTTAAATAACAACAGCAATAATAGCAATGACTAGATTTATCGACTTATTTCTCTGTACCAGGTACTGGGTTCTAAGTGCTTTACAGCATTAATTTATTAAATTCTCATAACCACCTTATGAAGTAGATAGATGTTAGTGCTGTCACCATTTAGTGTCTGAGGAAAACAAAATGCAGGGAGGACAAACATAAATGAAATGAGATCAAAATGCAAAGTTACTAACGCTGCACCTGAGAGGGGAGGATCGATTGCTTATTTCATCATTTATTATTTTCGTTAATATGGTTGGTTTATACCTCACTTTCGCTTAATGAACTCATTATTTAGCTTAAGCTGAGTTTTGGTAAATTTAATTTTTCTTTTTCCTAATTGTTTTTCCTTTAGAAGGTAAATTCTAATGAGTAACAAATGAAAATAAAGTGGAATAAGAGCACTGAGAATTGGCCACTTGTGATTTCCAACCAGTCTTATTGCTATGAGCCTGTTTTGTCTGACAGTGTGTGTGTACAGAAACCTCAGAACCTTTAACTTGAGATCCTAGCAAGACGTCTTACTGTGTGCTCCACTCCTAACACAACAAATGTGCTGGAAATGTTACCCAGCCTCTTGTAAGTAAGCAATTAAAAACGGGATTTGATTACACTGAATAGCCACATCCATTTCTCTGTACCTGTCAATACATTGAACAAATAAATATAAACTTATGGAAGTCTTAGAACCTGTGTTCCTAGTGATAATAAGTGATTCAAATCGTACTGGTATTAGTGTTCTGTAAAATCACACTGATTTTTATATGTGGAAGATACCGTTTTGTAGGATTTCTCTGGAAATTGCCTAAAAGGTGCCATAAGAGATCCCAGCATGTTGATGTTGTCCTGCTTAACCTTGATGATTTAATGATATATGTATTTTTGAGATATTTTATAGTAAGATTAGAAGGATATCTGAGTTAAATCACTCTCACAAAACTTTTGTCAGACTTTCTGGTGTTCATAAAAAGAATGCGATTACAAAGAATAACACATTTAAATTACCGTTCCTCGACTTTTTTTATTTTTGAGACAGAGTCTCACTCTGTGACCCTGTGTAGAGTGCAGTGGTGTCATCGTGGCTCACTGCAACCTCAAACTCCAGGGCTCAAGTGATTCTCCTGCCTCAGCTTCCTGAGAGGCTGGGACTAGAGGCGTGTGCCACCATGTCCGGCTCATTTTTCTATTTTTGGTAGAGACGGGGTCTCGCTCTTTTTCAGGCTGGTCTCGAACTCCTGAGCTCAAGCAATCCTTCTGCCTCCGCCTCCCAGAGGGCTAGGATTACAGGTGTGAGCCACCCCACCACCCTAGGATTTCTTAATATAAAGATAACTTCTTATTTTTACACTTCACATTTCTCTGAATGGAATAACTTCTTGACTAAGGCTTTTTTGACTTTAGAATTATAAATTAGCTATGATTAGCTTGGAATAAACTATCACTTTACTGCAATTTTATTTAATGGAGCAAATAAAGACTTAGAAACCGGTTCTAGACATTCTTGTTAAAGGTAGTTAGCATAGCTTATTTCCATTGTAGTTCAGTAGACATCATAAATTGTAGCATATATTGTGCATCACGTTCAGTGTATCATTTCTTTTTTTTTTTTTTTAATGCTAGACTAAAGCAGAAACCAGTTATTTAGAAATCACAGACCTTGCTTAAGAAATAGGAAGTTTGAACAAGTTCTCATGGGTTTAGTATGTTTTTTTCCTGCCTAGAGGCATGCTAGCAATATACCCTGTCTTGGTGACAAGCATTCACCTTATAAGTAAGGGTATGCCTGATCCACCCTCACCAATAATACTTACATAAGGCTGGTTAAATGAAATAGCATGTGCTTACACAAGATTACCTTGAGCAAAAGTGTGACTTAGTGTTTTGTATTTGAAAAGTAATTTCCAAGCTCTCAAAACTTTTAAAATTTTAAACTAGTTCCCATAATACGTAGCAAAAAACATAATGACTATCAAGTTTGAGAAACAGGGTTGAAATTATTTAAAAAGAGGTTTCTCAAATCTACTTACAACTTATGTAACTCACTGGAAAACTCTTAAGTTTTTTATGTTGAGATTCTCAATTTATCAGTATTAAATATGACACTAATTTATCTTTGAAATGGGATTTTCTGATAGTATTGGCTGTTGCTTTGAATGACATCTTTAACATGCTGTCAGTGAATCAAATATTGTCCCTTACAGTTTTACATGATGTAATTTTTGATTAAATAATCTTGAATAAAATAAAAAAAATGTATATAGAAATTTTAAGTAAAAGTAAAAAGTCAGGACTGAGATATTAGTACCTCAGTAATATCTCTCTCTCTCTCTTTCTCTTTCTCTCTCTCATATTTTTGCTCTTTACTTTTTATCACTCAGTCTTGATAAAGGTTTGTCAAGTTTCATTAATCTTTTCAAGGAGCCAACATCTTTCTTTGTTAATTTTCTTTACTTTTGTCTATTTCTTGTTCCACTGATTTTTGTTCTTTATTCTTTTGTTTTAAACGATTTTATACACTGATACAAGTATCTAAAGTCATAAATTTTCTTCTAAACACTACTTTAGATGCATTCCAACACATTTTTATATGTTGTCTTTTCATTAGCATTTAATTATTCTGTGATTTCTCCTTTGTTTTTTTTTTTTCTTATGTTTTTAAGCTTTTTTTTTTTTGCCTTTCTTTTTTTTTTTTATTATTTCTTGTACAATGATATGAAATAATATGGGAAATATTCATGATAAATTATTAAGTGAACAATGCAAGTTAAAAACAACAGTTTCATATTTTTTTCCCCACCCCCCCCTTTCCCGAGTCAGCACCTTCAAGTGTTACCACTCCCCAAATGGTGCGCAATGCACTCATTGTGTAGGCATACCCCCCAGTGTATCATTTCTAATTTAGATATGAATTCTAAATTATCCATCAAATACTGCATCCCCTTATTTATTATATTAATGAGGATATATTTCCAACGGTAATGGTTTTTTGCTTACTTTTCCTGCTGTGCTCATGTTGTTGCTGTCTTCTCTGCAGACCACGAGACTTGTGAGGTTGTGGACTTCTTCCCTGCCTGAGTGCATATATATAGTGCACAGATACTGTGTTTGCTGAGTAATGCCCAATTCCACAGGTGGTCTGTGTCTGTGGGCCACACCCATCAAATTATGCTTAGGTCATTCAATTGGGAAAGAAAAGGGCACTGAACTACGACTCAAAACCTTGACTTTGTGATGTGCTAATATCAGATAACATTTTGTTTTAATTAGGTTAAATATTGCCCTACAGGTAGAAATAAATTTTCATCTCCCCCTCTGTCTTGAATTCCATGATTCCCTCTCGCAGGCAGAGTTCTGTTTACCTTTCTGTGCACTGAGCTGCAACCTTGAATCCACATGGTGCAGTTAGCAGGGAGGAGGACTGAGGAAGGAGCAGAAATGAGGTAGGACAGAGAGAGCTGGGAGCCAGTGGAACATGTCTGATCCAGCACTCTCCTCTTCACAGCAGGGAATCAGATACCCAATCAGTCCCAGCCAAGGTGTCACCATCCCTGGCATTTCTGCTCCATGCAACACCAATCAGCATTGACTGAGCATCTCCCTATGCCAGGCTCTAAGCTGGGTCCAGTGGGGGGCAGGGTTGAGTAAGAGATGACTTCCGCCCATGCCAAGAGGCAGTAAGGAGCAGTGGTTATGGCATGGTCTTTGGGGTCAGGCAGACACCATATCTTACTAGCTGTGTGAACTTGGACTTATTATTTAACTGTTCTTTGCCTTGGCTTTATTTTCTGGAAGTTGAGGATCAGTACCAGTTTAAAGGAGTGTTTGGTGAATAAGTGAAATAACCCATGTAAAGCAATTAGCATGAACTTGGCAGGTAGGAGAACCCTCAATAATTATTAGCTGCAGTTATTATTCACACAATGAAGCTCATAGTCTGTGAGGAAAAGGCACACAGGCGGCCACGTGTGCATGTCAGCCTGTCTGGGAAGTACCCATCACAGGGATAGGTTAGTGCTTTGGGAGCAGAGAAGGAAGGACACAGTCCCTCTGAATGAAGGACTTAGAGGAGGCATCGTGGAGGAGCAGGCATTTCAGGTAGATTTTAAATAATCTCAGAACATGAAGAAAATCCTCATTGGATCATTTCCATTGTCCTTTCATCAATGTAACTAGTATGTGCATGGCTTTTAGAGAATAGGGTTTGATTTTTCTTTTATCCACTCTTGGAGGCGTCATAAAATCGTACAGTGAGATCTTTAGTTAGATGTAATCTGTCAATGTGGACAGCTTAACTTAAAGGACATATTTCTGCAGATTTGCCAAGGGACCAATTTCCTGACTAGCTCATGACTGTGTCAGGAAGCTTTAATTATGAGTCACGGAGACTGACACCAGGGCTGAGAAACATTCACCCAACAGAGCAACAAGGGGAGACCCCAGGACTTCAGTTCGGAAAGGTGTGAAGGAAAGAAGAGAATCCCAGATCTGACGCCTGGTCTCCAAGGGGACCGACGATCTGGCTTTAACCTGCCCCTTCACTCTGCCCTTCCCCAGCTCCAGTGCAGGCCCAGGTTCTTTGAGAGCTTGTGTCTCCGTTGTCCCCCAAGCAGACGTCTGTTCCCCTCTCAAGCCCTTGCTCATCATGCTCTGTCTCCTCTTTTCTGTCCCCGTGACCCATTCAGATCCTGCCCAACTTAGGGACCCAGGCCAAGGCCCCCCTTGTGGACAAATATTAGCTGCAAATCACAGTCATCCTTCCCTTCTCTGCATCCCTCTAGCACCAGCGTCCCTCCTGTGGTATTTGGAACCTCTTCTCTTTCGTTGTTCTATGCATTTAGTGTAGAGACCAGACTCTCAGATTCTATGGGAAATTTCTGGTCAGAGGCCTTCTTACATTTTAGTTGTATTCTCAACTGCACCTAGTACCATGTAGACAGTAGGTGCTTAATAAATGATTCCTGAATCCCTGTGCTCAGTTTTGTTAGGACAGGGACTGTGCTACCTGTGAGGAATCTCATAATCTAGAATATTCAGTGACTCCACTTTAAGGGATTCCAGATCAGCAGTGGGGTCGGTGGTCAGGTCGGGAAGACAGAGAACCCTCATGTGAGGTGGGAAGTGGTCGGTGCCAGGAGAGGGTTTGAGAGTGGGTTCAGAGGAGGAAGACACCACCCTGTCTTCCCCTTGTGCATTCTCAGCACTTAATGGCCAACTCAGAGTGAGTGCTTGTATATTTGTTGACTAAATTGAAGGAATGGTTTCTGCTTTCAGAGTCAAGGAAGCCTCAAAGGAAAGAGAGTTTATTAAGATTTGTCAAGAAAGATAAGTTGGAATTGAGAAGTATAGATGGAATCAATAGCATGGACAAAGAATTGTATTTATGTTTTCCCCTTACTACTCTCTTTTATACAATTTACATCTCTCCCACACCTGTAGAACTAGCCCTTGAGGGCTTTGTAGACACCCCACCTTGTTTTCAGGGCCCAAATAAAATTGGGACTCTGGCACCCACTTATAAGCTTCCATCACTTCATGAGCACATGGCTCCGTGAACCACCAAAACACTTTGGGAAAATTCCATGTGGTCAGTATGATGTTTCTTAATACCATCTGGCAAGCACTCTGCTCTTACTCCTCGTGCTTCCTTCCAGAAGTTTAGATAGGCAAGTGGGAAGAGCAGGGGATGCATGATTGTGTATCAGTGGTCTCGTGTCACAGGGCCATGGCAGGACCTGTCAGTCTCTAAGGGTCACAAGGCATCACTTCCCTCGCCATATTCTCTCTCTCTCTCAGCCGGCCCAAGTCTATTAATATATTCCATTTCCATTTAAGTATCATCTAAACTCAGAGCATCCAGAGAGGCCATGCTTGGTTCAGGTTAGGTCAGGGGTCACCTGTGTGGTAGGCAGAGTAGTGGCCCCCAAAGGCGTCCAGTCCTAATCCCTGGAATCTATGAATATGTTGCTTTACAAGGCAGAAGAGATTCTGCACATGTGATTAAGCTAAAGATCTTGAGATGGGGAGATCATCTTGGATTATCTAGGTGGACCCTGTCTAATCTTTTGGGTTCTTAAAATTGGAGAAACTTTCCAGGCTGAATTTGGAGAGGGAGTCCTGACTACCCACAGGCCTGAGATGGTCATGTCTGCAACAGGGGGGTATTAATTTCCTATTGATGCTATAACAAAGTACCACAGACTCTCTTGGAAGATTAACAAGAAGGACAGGGCTGACATTTCTAATATTAGCGTACAGAGCCTCTGAGGGAAAGACCAGCATCTCTGCAAGGGATCGAACTATCTCCTTTTTCACCAGAGTCTTCATAATTTATATGGGCCTACGAAAGAATATTTTAACTGTCAGAATTGTCCTTAGTCGAAATCCTTTACTTTTTGGGTTAAATGACTTGGCAAAATGGTGAGATTAATATTATTCTAAAGATTGCTAGAAAGAAAAATTATAACCTACATATGTGCCTGAATACTCTGGAAGCTTTAAAGCATGTTGAGGGATGAGGTGCAAAATGAAGATTGGGAGAGGGAATTCAGTAGCACTAAATAGAACTTTACAATAGAATAGATAAATACATTTTCAGTAGGGCTGTGTGTGGTGGCTCATGCCTGTAAACCTAGCACTTTGGGAGGCCAAGGTGGGAGGGTTCCTTAAGGTCGGGAGTTCAAGACCAGCTTGAGCAACATAGTGAGACCCTGTCTTTGCCAAAAAAAAAAAAAAAAAAAGAAACCCAAAGAAAAATTAGCTGTGTCTTTTTTATAGAATGACTTTTGTTCTTCTGGGTAGATGCCCAATAATGGCATTGCTGGATCAAATGGTAGGTCTACTTGAATCTGTTTAAGGTATCTCCATATTGCTTTCCACAGGGGTTGCACTCACAATTCACAATTGCAAAGATGTGGAAACAACCCAAATGCCCATCAATTCATGAATGGATTAGCAAAATGTGGTATATGTATACCATGGAATATTACTCAGCTAGTAGAAACAATGGCGATATGGCATCTCTTTGGTTCTCCTGGAGAGATTTGGAACCCATTCTATTAAGTGAAGTATCCCAAGAATGGAAAAATAAGCACCACATGTACTCACCAGCAAACTGGTTTCCCTGAGTGCACATTTGGGAATAACACCAATTGGGTATGGGACAGAGGTGGGGGCTGGGGGGAAGGGATGGGTGTTTACCTACTTGATGAGTGCGATGCCCATTGCCTGGGGAATGGACATGCTTGAAGTTCTGACTGCGGGGGATGGGGTGGGGGGAGGGGATGGGTGCATACCTACATGATGAGTGCCATGTGCACTGTCTAGGTAATGGACATGCTTGAAGCTCAGACTCGGGGGGATAGGGGGGCATGGGCAATATATATAACCTGAACTTTTGTACCCCCATAATGTGCTGAAATAAAAAAAAAAAATTAGCTGTGCATGGTGGTGCACACCTGTAGTCCCACATACTTGGGAAGCTGTAGCAGGAGGATCGCGTTAGCCAAGGAATTTGAGGTTGTAGTGAGCTACAGTGACACCACTGCACTCTCGTCCAGGCAGCAAAGAGAGACTCTGTCTCTGTAAAGAAAAATAAATATTCCATAGAATATTAGAATAAATACCCCACTTAGAATGGAATAGATTTTAAGTTCCTGGAGCAATTTTTGAAAATACGCACATTCGAAGCCATCCATTACTATTCAGTTAGCATTCCATTTTGATTTTGATACTGAAGCCAAAGATGTTGAGGGAGGTGAAGTGCTGGCCAACCTTGTGACCGTGCCGCCCGGAATGCTGCCATGGGGAGCATGTGTCAGAGACCAGCGTGTTTGTTGACATTCGTCCTGCCGAAGGACTTGGGAAATAATCTAAGAAGCCAAAATCCAAAATGTTTATCCTGGTTTTTTCTGTGAGAGCCAAACTGGAAACTATCTTAAAGTCCCACAGCTGTTTTGGTGATTTATTTTGAATTATGCTGATGATGTGCTTGGCTGATGCTTAAAAGTATAATTACTGAGATGATATGGAAATACCAAATGTTTATTGAAACAATACAAAGTAATACAAATGCCATGGCTGTCACAATAGAAAGGTACCTGAAAATAAAAAATATAGCTCTTTAATGGTGGAGAATTTTCTCCTTTCCAAAACTTACAAGTATTATTTTCCATTAAAAATACTAATTATTGTTATCAATATTTATCATTTATGGAGTGCTTACTTTGCTAGGTGCTGTGCATACATTGTCTCATTGAATTCAATCTGTAGAATTAACTCTGAGGTGGGTACCCTGCCATGCACATTTTACAGATGAAGACGCTGAGGCTTAGAGAGTTTACACAGATTTCCCCAGGTAACACCACTAGTGCTAGAGCCAGGATGGCAGGAAGCTTAACTCCAGAGTTCAATAACCTGCCTGATGATGATGATGATGATGAGAGTTAACATCCTTGTCACCCTCGGTGTACAAGGGCTGTCCGGAAAGTATCCTGGGGAGTGACCGTTCTTGTTATATGAAGAATGGCTGGATACTTTCCGGGTAGCCAGGTACCATTCTAAGTGCTTTACTTTTGTGAACTCACTTAAACCGCACAGTAACTCCGTGATGCAGGTTCTACCATTATTTCCATTTTATAGATGAATGTTTTTCTTCGATGTCTTTGTCAGCATTGAAGCCACTTGTTGAGTTTTGTAGCACAACTTTCCAGTACATATGTCAACTCTGCTTCAATGTCAGCTGCTTGAGACACAAGGTCTTTTCAAGCCAGGATTGGGACAGTCACTGGAAATTCTGTTCACAGCCAAGTGTCTCTCTGTAGGCTTTGACTTGGTCCAGTGTGGGCAGGGAGTGCTTTGCCTCTGGCCACATCTGCCATCCTGGCACGTCCTCACCCTCCTCCTCGGGAATCTCTTCCTTCTCTCCAGGATGAGGCATCCGCTGCCCAGATGCCATGTCTTTCCTTGAATTAATTTACCAGTTTGAGGGGCACTTCATTAGGCGTCTTCTGGAGGAAAGGTGCACTGGGAGATATCTTTTTGAGATCTTTTATGTTTCTATTGCATTTCCACTCCTGCTGTCATACTTCTTAGCTCCCAAGGGATTTTTTTTTTTTTTTTAATGGAACCATGTCCTTATTTCACACATACAGTATCTTCTTTTTTCCTTGGAAATATTAAAAACACCTTTAGAAAAGATTTTTTATTTTCCATTTTATGGATTATGTCTTCTAATTTCGTTTCTCTTTGCTTTGTTCTCTCTCATGTTAGAAAGCTGGAGTCACCTCAGATGTCTGATGATTCTTGATTGTGTTTTCTGTTGAAGAATGGAGCACTAACAAGCTTTGGGAAGCTCTGGACGTGTAGGTGGCATCTGTATACCTTGAGATTGGCTATGGAATTATCTGGTGGGCTTTACTGCCATGCAATCTGCAATGTCAGCTTGTCTAGGTCTTAAAACTCTTGGGCTGGTCAGAGTTTTCATAGGAACATTTTCCAAGTTCCTGTGTAGAAGACACATGGCTGGCTGCCAGCATTCTGGGTTCCAAGAGGACAACTGCAAAACCAAATATAAGCCACTAGGGAGGAAAAGGCACAATCCAGGACTGCCCACGTAACTCCAAAGGTTTGCTCACATTACTCTTGTAATACTGTACCCAGATATCTATTAGATATTTTAATAATCTCATGCTTCTTTGCTCTAAATATTTTAAGTCTTGTGAGAATTTTTTTTTTTTCATTTCCAGCCTTCTGTATCTGCCTTAAATAATCTTGGGTTCCTACATGATACAGTGAGTAATACGAAAAGTGGATAGAGTTTTTGAAAGTCTTCCTAAGGCATTGGGGATGGGAGAGAATAGTTTATATTATTGTGACAATTAGTTGGCTACATGTTTTTTTTTAAAAAATAATGAAAATAGCAATTACAGTACCTTTAAGTTATTTCACAATTACATGTGAATGTTGGCACTGAAATCTTTTTTTTTTTTTTTTTTTTTTTACTTTTTTTTTTTTTTTTTTTTTTGAGACAGAGTCTCACTCTGTTGCCCAGGCTAGAGTGAGTGCCGTGGCGTCAGCCTAGCTCACAGCAACCTCAAACTGCTGGGCTTAAGCGATCCTACTGCCTCAGCCTCCCGAGTAGCTGGGACTACAGGCATGCGCCACCATGCCCGGCTAATTTTTTGTATATATATATTTTAGTTGTCCATATAATTTCTTTCTATTTTTAGTAGAGACGGGGTCTCGCTCTTGCTCAGGCTGGTCTCGAACTCCTGACCTCCAGCGATCCACCCGTCTCGGCCTCCCAGAGTGCTAGGATTACAGGCGTGAGCCACCACGCCCGGCCGGCACTGAAATCTTTATTTCATTTCTTTACGGCTTCTTTATAAGGTAATAAAGGAATAGAATCACATATCTTGCAGGAAGTAAAACCCAATCATTATTTTTACACAGTTAACTTTAATTCTGACTGGGTGTGATGGCTCACGCCTGTAATCCTAGCACTCTGGAAGGCCAAGGCAGGAGGATTGCTCGAGGTCAGGAGTTTCAGACCAGTATGAGCAAGAGCGAGACTCTGTGTCTACTAAAAATAAAAAGAAATGATCTGGACAGCTAAAAATATATATAGAAAAAAATTAGCTGGGCATGGCGGCACATGCCTGTAGTCCCAGCTACTCAGGAGGCTGAGGCAGAAGGATCGTTTGAGCCCAGGAGTTGGAGGTTGCTGTGAGCTAGGCTGACGCCACGGCACTCTAGCCCAGGCAACAGTGAGACTCTGTCTCAAAAAAAAAAAAAAAAAAAAAAGAGTTAACCTTAATTCTTCCACTCTTTTCAAACTCGAGTTTCTGAGATAAACATGGTGTTTTGTACGTTTTTATATCCTTCTTCACGCTCATACAAAATGATATATTGATAAGTGGGAATTTTCATTTGGTTCGTTTTTTCTTTACAAAAATTGGATCATACAATACACATTACTCTGTTTCTTGCTTTGTATACTTAGTGATGCACTGTATTCATCCCTCTAGATTTTAAGATAAATCTGTTCTTTTAAAGATCTGCTTACCATTCAAAATGGAGTGTTATTCTTTATTCTGTCAATCCAAAAAAAAATTTTTTTTATTTTTTTGAGACAGAGTCTCACTCTGTTGCCCAGGCTAGAGTGCCGTGACATCAGCCCAGCTTACAGGAGCCTGAAATTCCTGGGCTCAAGCAATCCTCCTGCCTCAGCCTCCTGAGTAGCTGGAACTACAGGTGTGCACCCCCATGACCGGCTAATTTTTTCTATATATTTTTTGTTGCTCATCTAATTTCTTTCTGGTTTTTTTTTTTTTTTTTGAAGTAGAGACGAGGTCTTGCTGTTGCTCAGGCTGGTCATGAACTCCTGACCTCGAAAGATCCTCCCACCTCGGCCTCCCAGAGTGCTAGGATTACAGGCATTAGTTTTGGGTGTAACTTGTATCTTCTCTCTGTCTCTGCTCTCTTCTTGCTCTTGAGAACTATTGGGAAAAGAAATCAACCAGCATATTCTTGTTCATGTTTTTCTTGCTGATTTGTTTGAGTTCTTCATAAATTTTGGATATGGTTCTTTGTCAGATGTATAGTTTTGGAATATTTTCTCCCATTCTGTAGTTTTTCTATGCATTCTTGATTATTTCCTTTGTTGTGCAGAAGCTTTTAAATTTAATCAAGTCCCATTCACTTATTTTTGCTATCCATCTATTTGCCTTTGGGTTCTTAGTCATAAATTCTTTGCCTAGGCTGATGTTTGGAAGAGTTTACCCCACATTGTCTTCAAGAGTTTTTTTTTTTTTTTTAAATTTTAAAATATTATGGGGGTAGATATGTTTTTTGTTATATGGGTTGCTTTTATGATGCTTGAGTCAAGGATATAAGTGTATTCATCACTCAGATAGAGCTCATTGTTACTGTCAGGCAGGTTTTGTCCATCCTCTCCTCCCCTGTCCCCCAGCTTGATTTCTGTTGAGTTTTACTTCCCTCTATGTACATGTGTGATCATCCGTTAGTTCCAATTTAATAGTGAGTACATGTGGTGTTTGTTTTTCCATTCTTGAGATACTTAGGATAATGGTGGGCAGTTCCATCCAAATTGTTGCAAAAGACATAAAATCATCCTTCTTCATGACTGAGTAGTATTCCATGCATACATATATCACATTTTGTTAGTCCACTCACAAATTGATGGGTATTTGGGTTGATTCCACATATTTGCAATTGTGAATTGTGCTGCAATAAACCTTCATTTGCAGGTGTCTTTTTGACAAAATGACTTGTTTTCCTTTGGGTAAATACCCAGTAGTGGGGATTGTTGGATCAAATGGTAGGTCGACTTTTAGCTCTTTGAGGAATCTCCCATACTGTTTCTCATAGAGGTTATAGTAATTTGCAATCCCATCAAAAGTGTTTAAGTGTTCGTTTCTCTCTGCATCCATGCAAACATCTATTGTTTTTGTACTTTTTAGTAAAGGCCATTCTGACTGGCGTAAGATGAAACCTCATTGTGGTTTTAATTTTCATTTCCCTGATGATTAGTGACATTGAATATTTTTTCATATGATAATAGGCTGTTTGTCTATCTTCTTCTCAAAGGCACTTCTGTTCATGTCTTTTGCCCACTTTTTAATGGGCAGTTTGATATTTTCCTGCTGATTTGCTTGAGTACTTTGTAGATTCTGGTTAGCAGTCCTTTATTGTATGTATAGCTTGTGAATATTTTCACGCATTCTGTGGGTTGTCTATTTGCTCTGTTGAGTATTTCCTTCACCATGCAGAATCTTTTTAATTGAATGAAATCCCATTTATTTATTTTTGTGGTTGCTGTGATTGCCACTGGGTATTCTTCATAAATTATATGCCTAGGCTGATATCAAGAAGAATTTTTCCAATATTTACTTCCATAATTCTTATGGTTTCCTGCCTTACATTTAAGTCATTTATCCATCTTGGATTAATTTTTGCAAGGGATGAGAGATATGGATCCTGTATCATTCTTCTGCATGTGGCTATGCAATTTTTCCAGCAATGTTTATTGAATAGAGATTCTTTTCCCCAGTGTAGATTGTTGTGTGTTTTTTCAAAGATCAGATCGCTGAAAGTGGATGGTTTTCTATCTGGATTCTTTGTTCTGTTCCATTGGTCTATGTCCCTATATTTGTGCCAAACCAAAAAAGAAAACTATAGAGCAATATCCTTTATGAATATAGATTCAAAAATGCTCAATGAATACTGGCCTGCTGAATTCAACATCACACTGAAAAACATAATCCACCATGAGTAGGGATGCAAGGGTGGTTCAACATATGTACATCAATAAATATGATTCACCACATAAATAGAAACAGAAGCAAAAATTATGTGATCATCTCAATAGAGGCAGAAAAAGCATTTGATGAAATTCAACAACTTTTCATGGTAAAAACTCTCATGAAACCGGGAATCAATGCAATATATCTCAAAATTATAAAAGCCACATAGGGGAAACCCACAGCCAGTGTCAAACTGAATGGGAAAAAGTTCAAAGCATTCCCAGTAAGAAGTAGAATGAGACAAGGATGTCCACTGTCATGACTTCTATTGAACATAGTGCTGGAAGTCTTAGCTAGAGCAAGCAGACAAGGGAAAAAATTACAGGCATCTAAATCAGGAAAGAGGAAGCCAAACTATCGCATTTTGCGTTAGGAGGGTAGAAGCTGGATCCAGGCCTCCTGGCCATTGGCAAGAATTTATGACCTCGGTGGTAAGGTGGACATTTAGAACTACTTCCTCCTTGTGTGGGTCTCACCTTGTCAGCACCAAAGTAATAATCACAATGCACACTGCAACAGGTAGTTCTCCTGATGTTATGTTAGGGGCATTCTGAAAGGTGCCTTGACACTGAGTGTCTCCTTCAGCATCTTTGACAAAACAATGAAATGTTCCCCACATTTATATGGCACTTTGCAGTTGGCAAAGCTCTTTCACTGGCATCATCCCATTCAACTCGATAAGGCTATAATGGGTGGGGGTAGCTTAATTGTTTTCACAACAAAGGATGAACCAGCTCAGAGAGTTTCAGGGACTTATTGAGGCTCACATAGCAAATGGTAGATTATTTTACTCTCTGTCTAGGGTCCTTTCCGTGATAGGAAACAGATTGTAGACATAGCAGCAAGTAGCACTTTTGGAGATAGCTGTAATTCCTTGAGTAGGGATTAACTTTTCATTACACATTGGAGATAAAGCTCAAAATGCAAATCTTTCTCTGAGAGTGTGAAAGCATTAACAAATGGGTTCTATAGGCCTTTGCATATTTAAAATATTAAACTTACTTGAGGATCATAGATTTGATTTAAGACACAGTACCTAATAGAAAAGTTCTAGATTCAAGTTAAATTTTGTAAAAATGTACCAATGTATATAGGTGTATATATATCTGCTTAGAAAATATACTGCTTTATGTGTTGGTGCCATTTCTTGGTTACCCATTTTATATGCTGTGCTCATAGCTGCTGCCATACTATTGCTATACATCACACCACCATATGATTTTTAATTACTTTATGACTCATGTTCAGTCAATTGTAATCATTAACTAAGACCATTTAGCCAATGAAGCACTTTCATGAGTAAAAATTATACATTTTTTGAACATGTTTAAAGGAATAGTTCAATTTTCCCAACTAGTATCTGAACCTCACATTTATCACATCATGCACGAAACCTGTTTTCATTTAAAAGAATAATTATATATTCACTGTAAATGAATAGCATGAAAAGAATAGAGTTACTTCCCTTCACTATATGAAAATGTGTGACATTTTCTTTGATTTAGTAAGAAATTTCCTGGATTTAGAACCTCTGGATCTTCTGTATTTATAAACCCGAGTCTATGCTTTGCCATACTGTAGTTTTTAACCTGGAGTCTCAACACATTGTATAAAGAAAGAAAATACAGGTAGTGGAAATAGAGGTAGAGGTAGAAGATCTCAAGCTTCGTAGCCTGACGTGTGTGTTCGCGGCAAGTGGAGGGTTCCCTCCACTGGGCTTCAACCACTGTGGGTTAGAAAGATACAAAAAATGCAAGAAGGCACAAGACATTTATTTCGTCAATGGAAAAGGCGACATGAGTAGAATGATTAAAAAGGAAAATTTAGTGGTCCCAATTCCCCAGCTTATTCAACATCTTATCTACCTCTCACATCGATTTTGAACATTTGCTTGAAAAGTAATTTCCTATCAATTTCTGTTTCTTTTGGAAAGCTCTCGTGTGTGATTTATTGATAACATATCTGAAGAACAGAATCAGTGATGTTGCCCAGTAGCTGTTGCAGAGGGTGCAGGATGGAGGAGGCTGGAGGCTGCTTCAAGGGAAGGCGTCTGTGTGGTCTCAGAAAGTCAGGACGGTGCGGATACTGCAATGGGAAGGAAAAGACAGTGTGTCAACACTGAGACAATTCACAGTGTTCTGTGTGAGGGTCCAGGGAGCGTCTGAGGTGTCTTAGTGAAAACGTGTCTGGGCTCCCAGCCACTACATCCCCATTCCTATGTATTAGAGAAAATCAAATGAAAACAGAGTTCATCTTTTTTGTTGTTGTTTTTCTCTCTTATGTTTTCTCCAGTGTTAAGCTTGCTCATAATATCCTGGCCATGACTGTCATTTGGACTTCAATTCTATATTAGCATCCTCAAAAAATCATTTTTGAGTGCCCGTATTCTTGGCAAATGAAGGAATATAAGACAACAATGGGTAATAACATGTAAAAAGTTCTTCCTATTTGTCACAAAATTTGTGGATACTTTTTATGCATTATCTCATTTAAACCTCAACCTAAACCACAAGACTGTGGGGAAGGCTTTCATACTATTTTCATGTGAAGATTATAAAAACTGAGATTTAGAGAGAATTGTAATTTGGTGCACATCATATATCTACTGTGGCGTCCTGGCATTCCAAATAGTGTAAATACAAAGTGTATAAATTCTAAGACTCTAGCCTGAAGGAACTGATATTTTAAGTTAAAACTATGGTGAAAATTTAATAAAGCTTTGATGTTTAAGGATTCTTAAAAGTAGATAATAAAGCTAATTTGTATTAACTATAAGAGACTTCATTCTTGTAAAGGTTAGAAATGTAACATTTGCAGTTGGCATTACACATTATACCCTTTCTATAAACCATCTTCTGAGGGATAAATGCTTTTAGAAAAAGATGGTCTTCATGCGTTTTTAAATTATTTTGCATATAAATGTTATACAAATGTAAGAATATATGTAGATAATTTATGAAGTACAGGACAGTGTAGAGAAGAAAGAAAAATAATCCGTAATCCCACAACCTGGAAATAACCATTTTTAGTATTTTCTTGTATTTTAATCAACTTTTTTCTTGACATAGGTACATTTTTTACTGTGCTTGTTGAAAATTTGGGATCATATTGTATATGTAATTTGTGTTCTCTATTTTATGAACCAAGATTACATCAAGAGAATTTCCCAATGTAATGAAATCATTTCTTTTTAATGGCTTCATGGATTTCTAATGCATGATCAGAATTTAATCATTTGCTTGAGGTTGGGGTTTCAGGATGTTTCTAGTCTTTTATTTTATAGGTAACAGGTAAACATTCTTATACACATATGTATGTTAGGGTATTTGATTATTTCTGTAGAATAGTTTTCTAGAAATGAAATTGGTGGCACAAAGGATCTAAGTTTTTCAATGTTTCTGGTACAAATTATCAAATTCCTTTCCCAAAGGATGTAACAATTAATATCCCTACAAGCAGCATATGCAGGTATCCAAGTCACCTTACCCTTATCAATATTAAGCATTACAATTTTTGATCTTTGCTTATTGGTAGGATTCATTATATTTAACTATGCCTATTCAATTGTGTGGTACTCACATAAAGTCAATTTAGTGAAATCTTTTGTTCAACACTGGTCTCTGGTTTTGGTCATCTCTGTATTTGCCATCATCCTTCTACCTGATGATGATGACAATGATAACTAATGTTTGATGACTACTGTATTCCATATATATATGTGTATACATATACACACACACACACACACCCCACACACACATTTGTACTCTTGGGTGTCAGTGTGGTTTAATACAAAGTGAATTTATTTGCTAACAGCCAGATCTTTGAATTCTGCTCCCCTCTCAGCTACCTGCCTGGTTCTGGCCTAGATGTGTCATCTCTGAGTCTCAGGTTTCTCCTCTCCAAGATGGTGAAATCGGAACTGGCCATATCAGTATTGTTTGGGAATCACATAAGATAATACAGATAAGACAATCAGTAGAACAGCTGGTGCTGTCTAGTTGCTTGTTTCTTTCCTTCCTCAAAAATATTTGTCAGCTGAAGTATCTAGTATGATATTTTATGTGAGTGCCCAGGAAATACTATTTAAAGTTGAAAACCCCATGAGAGGAAGCGTGGGGTAGCAGAGAAAGCATGGACTATGGAGCTAGAAGGCAGGGAGTGGATACAACAGCCCATTACTAGTTGTGCTTCATTTAAATGAAGGTGACAAAATTCATCTTACCAGGTGGCTGTAAATGTTAAATGTTAGAAATAAGAAATAGAATTGGCAATTTTTCTAAGGTTTAGGGAAAAGTAAGGCAAACATTTAAAATAGCATTTACTACCCTTCCCCTTTATAACTTTTATTCGTAAAAATTTTCTTGTCAGCTGCAAAAGCAAACAAAAAAAATATTAGTAATATCTGAATAGAGACACCCCAACGTAGTTCTAGATCCTCCCATAATGAAAGTGTTGGGCATGGCCTGAGTATAATTTAAATTTACAGCCCCTAAATGTCAGCTTTATTATTTAGGGGTCCAGGCAGAGGGTACAGTGAGACCATGGTGTAATAAGGATCGGGTGACCCGATTATTTTTTTTGGCAAAGGTGAGTGTCCTCTTGCAAAGAAGGCTGAGTGGCTCTGATCCTTCAGATTTGCTGTAACCAACATAATTCGGCTTCAACAGAATAGGAAATGTAACACAACTGTTCTTAGCGCCCCACAGTAGGATCTCAGGTGCTCTACATGTGAACCTGAGCTGGTAACGGAAAACCAAGGCACTCCATTTTTTTCTCATCCTTCTACTTTTTCCTTCTCTGGTAGCCACACCTTACCATAAAATCAAAAAAGAAAAACCAAGAACTTCAAGCCTACCTCTTTCCAGAGCGAAGCAGGTCAAATCCTTCATTTATTTTTTCAAAAGGCAAAACATTGGTTATTAATGGATCCAATGGAAACTTCTTAGCCATAAAATCAGCCACAAGTTTGGGGACAGACTCTTTACTCTTAAAGCCTGAAAAGAAGACAATATCATTGTTAGATTCAGCCAGGGGTAAGGAGGAGAATTGGAGAGAAGACCTTCCAAATAAGATTAAGATGAAAGTTTATAAAAAATGCTGCATTCCTCAGACTGCTATTACTGAGGTTACTGGGAGACAGAGTGCTTTGATAGGTGCAGTGCTTTGGCTTTTAAAGAAAATCTTCCCAGATAAACAAGAGTCCTTAGTTATTAGCTGTCTCATAGAGAAATTACAGTGCAGATGATTATGCCCAAAGTCAAGGAGCAAATTTCGCAGTTGTCTCAATTTGGGCAATGAGTGTAGACATGAATTATAGATTCATGTGTCCTATAGACTTTCTGTGCCTTATTAGAAATTTTGGTCTTATGAGGTCATGAGTATAACAATGGACTTTAGTTAGTTTAAAGGGACCCTAGAAAATTCTGTCTCCCTTAGTTCCACATCTATTTGATTTGGAGCCTACAGATCAAAAATTAATTTGATTAATTTTTGACCATGTTGTTTTCTAAAAACTGACCTTGTCACTTGTAAAAGTGGAGAGATTCTGAAGTTACTGACAGTTTGGGCCTCAAGGGTAAGTACGTACCTCCAAAAACACCTCCTTTCCAGGTGCGTCCAGTCAATAGCATTAAAGGATTCATCGAGAGGCTCTGAGAATCAGGGGGTATCCCTACAGAGACGGTTGTGCCACAGGCCTCATGACAACATAACAGGGCAGCCATCTGGAATAACATCAACACTTAGCATCCTTAAAGTACACTCTCTGGTAGTCTGTACTGATAATGCGCGGTATGATGTCATACTGATTTAGCGAGATTGTGAGTCTGTGGAGGGAAGAGATTCTGTCTTTTTCTTTTTTTCCCTACGTTAGTGCTGTAGATTTAGGAAATGCCCAAAAATACTTTTTAGATAAATTGCATTTGTGTATACTTTATTCTTCCTTATAAAGTAATACGGAGGCAAACATCATTACAAACATACAAAATGTCTGGTCCCTTGAGGAAGGGTACTGTTTCATCATCACATGATTCTCAGGCAACCTATGGATTGGTTCATTCATTTTTCATTGATTTATTAAGTAGATGATTTGAACCTGGCACATTGAACCAGATGGTTTGATGGTGAACAAACTATGATTACATCATCAAAATTTGTCTCTTTCCCGCTTGATGCTTTGCCTTTTTGATGGATTCCTGTTCTGCAGTCCATTTCTAAAATGGACATGTTTTAAACATTGTTTTTTATGTCCCCCAAATGCATAATGGTTTCATTTTAAACTACACTTATAATTCCGGATCCTCAAAAGACAGTCCAGAAAGTCGTTCCCCTCTAGTCATCCTTTTGTACATGTTCTGTAGTAAGATAACAGTACAGAATCCCCCAGGGCAAATAATGATTGGGCCTTGGATTTTGGATTATGACACTTGGAAGGCCAGATATACTCAGAACATGTGGCTATCTGGTATTTGGTATCTTCAAATAAGGTAGCAATTCAGTTCCACATGAGAAAATGGAGGAAAACAATAGGAAAAGAGCATAAGGAGGAAAACTACAGCCTTGGAAAAAGTTGGATTCTTGTGAAAATTCATGCTTGTGTAGCATATTGTCCCAGGTCAAGGCTGCAAAGGTTTTGCTTTCAGTGTGCTGCTCCCCTTCACCACACTGCTGGGACTTCCTGGAGAACCTCAACAATGGAGATTTTTTGGTGTCTGTGGACGTTTGTGTTTTCCATTGCAGCTGATGATATTTGTACTTATTTGAAAGTAATAGGATGTATATTTCAAAGATGACGTAAGCACTCCCAGATTGGAAATAGTATTGCATATCAATAATGCTGGCTGACATTTCCTGAGAGCTTACTGTATGACAGGTGGCACTGTGCTAAGTATCTGACACCCGTTATCTCAGGTAAACCATACACAATGCAATGAAATGGATATTTCAGGGGTTTAAAGTATTCAGTCCAACATATAGATATTGGGTGCAAGTTATGTGCCAAGCACTGTGCTCTCTCTGTGGTAAAATGCAGGGTGTATTAAAGCCATCACTTTCCTTAGGGCACATTTTCAGTTAATGAAATAATTCTTGACCTAAAATTGCTCATTTCTTTTAGGAAAAGTATGATGTATAAAAAATTGGAATACATTAAAACATATAAACAATTGTTAAGCCATTTTTGTTAAGAATGTGAAGGAAAAATGAATTTGAGAACAGAATTTGTATTATTTATGTTTACTTGAGTTTGAATATTTCTCCTAAAATTAATAAAGTAAATCTGTGATGGTCCAGTTAAAAGACAAACCCTTTAGCTTTTCTAAGGAAGGCATATTACTTGAGGCAGGCTTGCTTACGCTGATAGAAGGAAAGATTTCTTGAAAATAAATGAAACAAACCAGGTAACAAACAGGAGGTGGAAAATTGCCATTCATTATCTTAAAAATGTTTTTTATACACAATATTTATATTCTGCTGCCTAAAAGATCAGAAGCAGACCTTTCCACATATGGTTGTACATACCGTGGTGTCAAGCCGACCAATGACCTCAAACGAAAAATCCACACCTCCATCGGTCATTTCCCTTATCACCTCCTGGATGGGTTTCTTGTAGTCTTGAGGGTTGATGCATTCAGTGGCACCCAACTCTTTGGCCTTTGCAAATTTACCTTTGTTGATGTCCACGGCTATGATCCTGGCCGCTCCGGCTGCCTTACAGCCTATGATGACAGACAGGCCAACACCTCCCAGGCCAAACACAGCACAGGTAGAGCCATGGGTGACCTGTGTATTCAGAAAATGCAAAAATGGATTAAGTAATGGTTGTTCGAATGTGCCTAGGGGCATTATAAGGTGTAAGTGGTCTTACTACCCAGTGTCATTCCTACCTTGGCAATTTTGACTGCAGACCCATAACCAGTGGAAAATCCACAGCCGATGAGGCAAACTTTCTCCAGCGGGGAAGTGGCATCAATTTTGGCCACGGAGTTCTCATCCATCACGGTGTACTGGGAGAAGGTGCTGATGCCGAGGAAGTGGTGGACGGGCTTCCCCCTGCAGGTGAACCTCGTGGTGCCATCCTGCATGGTCCCCCGAGGCTTGGCCAGACTAGTCAGTGAACACAGAGACACACAGGGCATGAGACAGGAGCATAACTAATGCGCAAACTCAAGGGCTGTGCAAAGAGAAGATGAAAAACCTACTCATTTTTCAAGCAGAAGTTGCTTTCAGGGTGTTTACAAATTCTGCATTTTCCACACTGAGGAGTAAAGAGTGGGATGACTTTATCACCTGGAGGAGGATAAAACAAAATTTTAAATTTCCAGAAATTTATAAAGGGAGAACTTAGAGCTTATATATATATATATGAGGTTTATGTCTTTGACAAGAGTGTCCATGAACTACGGTCCAATCACTGCTGTGCCACTGGTCATTGCCTGCCAACATTGGTGTTGGTTTCGCTTACATGTGGCTGAAGATTCCCAAACAGGAAACATAAATTTGCAAAACAACACGGATTTTAAAAATTATTCCTGTAGAGTTAACTATTATTGAGTGTCCTGATTTTTCCTGGGGCTTTACACACATCATCTCACTTAATCCTTTACTAATTAAATCTCCAATATTCTCACTGTAAGTGTCAATAACATTTTCAGTTGGAAGTGGGCTGCCATAGCTCCACGGGATGTTGGGGAGATGTGATATTTTGTAATAATTTGAGCTAAAATAAAAATGAGAATTTGGATAACCAATGCTTGACTTTTCAAAATGAGTATGCTTATCTTTCATATGTAGTGAATGCTTTTTAAAAATATCTTAATTTCTTTTTGAGGAAAACTAACAAAAATAGGACAAAGAAGAATGGAAGAAATGCCTCTGAAAACCTCAACCCTCCACAATGTTTTAGGCACTTTCTTTTAGGAGAAGAGTTGACTTTCAAATGTTTTTAGTTGATAATTTATGAATTATCTCTTTTTCCTGCCATGGTGAAAGGAGAAGGGGTGAAAAGGAAGAGTGTCAGTTTATTATTAATTTATTTCAGACTACAGGAAGTACGAAGAGCAGAAGCTCAATCTAGACCATTGGTTTTATTATTTGCTATTCACAGCTTATTTAAGTATTTGGTAAGCTGAAAGGTCAAATCTGCTGGCTAAAATGATTTTTTAGAATTAAACATAATTTTTATTTATAGTCATCTGTTCTACCTATCCCACAATACCAAGAGAAATGGTTGGCCCATCATATTTTATAGATAAATTTTATGTGGGAATGGTGATATGAAAATTTTCTATTTAGTCACCATTTCTCTGTGAAAATATTTATATCACTACACAATAAAATTAGGGTAAAATAAATATTAAAGATAAAATAATTCATAATTTGTAACCAGTCACATTTAGTCATGGCTAAAGGTGATACAACAGACTGTTTATGGCCAGATGCCTTCATGTAGTCTATTTCATTCATTCCCTGTTCCAGAAGAGAGGCTGTGTGGGAAGAGGAAATTGGTGAACGGGCTCCACGTGCTACGTAAGGAAAGGTCATGTTGATTCGGCTGTAGCCACACGGCCCCCTTTTGTGAACTCAGCACGGAACAATCTCCATACACTGGTCTGGAGCCTCAGGACCAGGGCTTGTGTTTTCTCCCTTGTCCCGCAGCCAGTTCTGTTTGGGCCCTGACAGAAGACAGTGCCCAGCAGCACTAAACCGGGGCTATTAGGGGATGAACTCCACACTGGCAGCCCGTGTCTCCTGTGATCTCTCACATCCCTGTGCTCTAACCTAGTGTCTGGCGTCGTGTATTAATAGGTGCTCAGTAAACGTGCTGAAGGGGAGAACACGTGAGTGCCTGGATGCACACGTGCCCGAGTCAGGCAGGGAGGGAGGGAGGAGGACACACTTCAGGGCCAGCTGGGCTGTGACCTTGTGCAAGATCTTTCATCCCCATTGCCTCAGTTTCCTGATCCAGGCTGGGTATCTTGGGGTGTTGAACCAAGGCACATCCCCTGAGTGTGAATTCTGTACCTGGTTTGACTGTGGTCACCCCTTCTCCAATGCTCTCCACGATGCCAGCTGACTCATGCCCTGCTATCACAGGAAGAGGGAGGACCATGGTGCCAGTGACCACATGGTCATCCGTGCGACAGATTCCTACGGCCACCATCTGCAGAGTAAAGGGAAGATGATCAGATTCAGAAAGATTATGATCCTCAAATGAATTTAACATACCCAATTTTCTGAAATTGTGCCTCTAAAACGATTTTAAGGATTTTGCTAATAATCCCTACTTTTTCCAAATACAAAAGATGCAGTTTATCCCCACGCAAGGCTATCCATTCTGAAACTGTTTCCTACTTTTCTTTCCTGACTTAAAAAATTTAGACTATTCTGTGAAATAATTGGTCCTGAAATATTTGCCTTATAGAATACAAAATGAATTTTTTTATACAAGTAGAACTTGCAGATTAACTCCAAGAAATTATCTAATGCTAATTGATTTTGAAATCTTGATATATCCTTTTCCGTTTTTAAAATAGACAAATTGGTTTTTATGTTACTGGAATTATACTGTACTATATATACCCTTTGGTCACTTTTTAAAAATTTAACAATTCCTATTTACATATATCCTTGGCCACAAAGGTAATTCCATTGTCTAGATTACAAAAAGTGCCCCTTAATGGATTTTTGGTTTTTCCATTTTTAATATTTTCTGAACTTTTTGAAAGCTAAAATTAAATAGAAGTGGAAAAAATGTTTCACCTTAACACGAACTTCATAGGCCTTAGGGGGCGCCACCTCCACCTCCTCAATGGAAAAGGGTTTGTTTAGCTCCCATAGCACAGCGGCTTTGCATTTTATCACCTGGAAAATGAAACAAAATGATGAAACCAATTTGTGTCCACTCTTGAAGTCAGGGCTTGGGTCTTCTTGTCTTTGTATATAGAACATCTAACCCCATGTGTGGTCCCTAACAAGTGCTGCATAGACATGAACACTTCTGGTTTACAAAGAGAATAAAACCATGTTTTTCAAAAAGCATAAAGCAATACCATAAGGAAAGAGAAACGGAATTAACTGTAATAAGATACTGAGATAAAAGAGAACATATTATTTTAGGCCATCCCCATGTTGTTTTCTTCCCCAAAGGTGTTTATTCTGGGTATTTCCTAATGCTGTCCTAAAAGTCATTGTTTACAAACAACTGTTGGCTTCTACATAAAGTCCCAAGTCACTATTATCTTCCTGACAGAGCTGGTGTCTGTTCACATAAATCCATTACTTCCTTGCTCAATTTTCTGCTTAGGACAAAGGATCTGTCTTTGTAATGACAGTTACATACTTACTTGCTCCCTGCTCTGGGATGACTGCTCTTTTCTATTTTCTTTTCTCCTCTGATTTCTCTTCCCATCCCTTTGGTGTGCTGCTGCTTTGCATCATTCATCTGAAACTTAGCTTTGGCAGCCTGTTTTGTTATGTAATTCATGTGTAGAGGCTCCTTACAGATTAAATTGGGGCTAAAAATTACAGAGGTTAGAGCTAACACGGTGTGTGTGTGTTTGTGTGTGTACATACACTCACACACACATGTATATTTAAACTGGAGAACTATGTGTTTGAATTTCTAGCTAGCATAGCTTATACATAGATGGTCTTAAAAATAAAAGTTGAACACGTATTTGCAGTGTGTGGGAATGTGTCATAAAACCTATCTTCCTTGTTGTAAAACATGTACAGTTAACAGAACTCTTTCTAGAGACAATTGGCATCATTGCAAATATGATAAATTCAATAGAAATTTATTCCTCTGAGAATTCGTTTCATTATTTGTCTAATCCTTCCACTTTGCAGGGTGATCAACACGGTCGATGCCAAAGTCAATATGAGAACCCTTGGAAACATCATCCTCATAGCAGGAAGGTCCTGATTCTCAGGTGCCTGTGATGTGACAGGCACATTGTGGCCTGTGCGGGGTGAGTTTCAGGCTTTGCCTTGAAACCTGACCAGGGGCTGCCAGGATAGTATTACTGAATTATTGGCTTTATTTTCCAGATGAAAAGATTGAGGATTAATTGACTTGGATTGAATAATTTTCCCAAAGTCACAAAGCTGGCTGTCTAGGGAGTGAAGATCAAGCCAGCCTTAACTTTCACTGCCGCATTGTAGTTAAAAGTTAACAAAAAGTTTAATGACAAAAGCAATAATAGCGGTGCCTAGATGTATCGACTTATTGCTGTGTACCAGGTACTGTTCTAAGTGCTTTACAGCATTAGTTTATTAAATTCTCATAATCACCTTATGAAGTAGATGTTAGTGCTATCACCATTTAGCATCTGAGGAAAATAAAATGCAGGCAGGACAAACATAAATGAAATGCTATCAAAATGCAAAGTTATTAACGCTGCACCTGAGAGGGGAGGATCGATTGCTTAGTTCATCATTTATTATTTTCATTAATATGGTTGGGTTATGCCTCACTTTTGCTTAATGAACTCATTATTTAGGTTAAGCTAGGTTTTGGTAAATTTAATTTTTCTCCTGATTATTTTTCCTTTAGAAGGCAAATCCTAATCAGTAACAAATGAAAATAAAGTGGAATAAGAACACTGACAATTGGCCACTCATCCAACCAATCTTATTGCTATGAGCCTGTTTTGTCAGACAGTGTGTGTGTATAGAAACGTCAGAACGTTTAACTTGAGATCCTAGCAAGACATTTTACTGTGTGCTCCACTCCTAACACAACAAATGTGCTGGAAATGTGGCCCAGCCTCTAGTAAGTAAGCAATTAAATACAGTATTTGATTACACTGAATGACCATATCCATTTCTCTGTCCCTGTCAACACATTCAACAAATAAATATAAACTCATGGAAGTCTTAGAACCTGTGTTCCTAGTGCTAATAAGTGATTCAAATCGTATTGGTATTAATGTTCTGTAAAATCACACTGATTTTTATATGTGGAAGATATTGTTCTGTAGGATTTCTCTGGAAATTGCCTAAAAGGTGTCAAAAGAGACCCCAGAATTTGCATGTTGATGTTGTCCTGTTTAACCTTGATGATTCTAATGCTATATGCATTTTTAAGAGATTTTATAGTAAGGTTAGAAGGATATTTCAGTCTCCTGAATTAAATTCCTCTCATAAAACCTTTGTCAGACTTAACTTTCTGATGTTCATAAAAAGAATGTGATTACAAAGAATAACACATTTAAATTACCATTCCTTGTCTTTTTTTATTTTTGAGACAGAGTCTCGCTGTGTCACCCTGTATAGAGTGCAGTGGTGTAATCATAACTCACTGCAACCTCAAACTCCTGAGCTCAAGCAATCCTTCTGCCTCGGCCTCCCAGACTGCTAGGATTACAGGTGTGAGCCACCCCACCAGCCTAGGATTTCTCAATATAAAGGTAACTTTTTATTTTTACAGTTCACTTTTTTCTGAATAAAATAACTTCTTGCCTAAGGCTTTTTTGACTTTAGAATTACAAATTAGTTATCATTAGCTTGGAATAAACTATCACTTTACTACAATTTTATTTAATGGAGGAAATAAAGACTTAGATAACAGTTCTATACATTCTTTTTTTTTTTTTTTTTTTCTGAGACAGAGTCTCACTCTGTGGCCCAGGCTAGAGTGAGTGCCGTGGCGTCAGCCTCACTCACAGCAACCTCAAACTCCTGAGCTCAAGCGATCCTCCTGTCTCAGCCTCCCGAGTAGCTGGGACTACAGGCATGCACCACCATGCCCGGCTAATTTTTTCTATATATATTTTTAGCTGTCCATATAATTTCTTTCTATTTTTAGTAGAGATGGGGTCTCGCTCTTGCTCAGGCTGGTCTCGAACTCCTGAGCTCAAACGATCCACCCACCTCGGCCTCCCAGAGTGCTGGGATTACAGGAGTGAGCCACCGCGCCCGGCCTATACATTCTTGTTAAAGGTAGTTAGCATAGCTTATTTCCATTGTAGTTCAGTAGACATCATAAGTTGTAGCATATATTGTGCATCATATTGAGTGTATCATTTCTGATTTAGATATCAATTCTAAATTATCCATAAAATACTGCATCCCCTTACTTATTATATTAATGAGGATATATTTCCAATGGTAATGGTTCTTTGCTTACTTTTCCTGCTGTGCTCATGTTGTTGCTGTCTTCTCTGCAGACCACGAGACTGGTGAGTTCTTGTGGACTTCTTCCCTGCCTGAGTGCATATATACAGTGCGCAGATGTTGTGTTTGCTTGAGTAATGCCCAATTCCACAGGTGGTCTGTGTCTTTAGGCCACACCCATCAAATTATGCTTAGGTCAGTCAAATGGGAAAGAAAAGGGCACTGAACTACTACTCAAAACCTTGACTTTGTGATGTGCTAATATCAGATAACACTTTGTTTTGATCAGGTTAAATATTTCCCTACACATAGGAATAAATTTTCATCTCCCCCTCTGTCTTGAATTCCATGATTCCCTCTCGCAGGCAGAGTTCTGTTTCCCTTTCTGTGCACTGAGCTCCAACCTTGAATGCACATGGTGCAGTTAGCAGGGAGGAGGACTGAGGAAGCAGCACAAATGAGGCAGGACAGAGAGAGCTGGGAGCCAGAGGAACGTGTCTGATCCAGCACCCTCCTCTTCACAGCAGGGAATCAGACACCCAATCAGTCCCAGCCAAGGTGTCACCATCCCTGGCATTTCTGCTCCATGCAACACCAATCAGCATTGACTGAGCATCTCCCTATGCCAGGCTCTAAGCTGGGTCCAGTGGCAGGCAGGGTTGAATAAGAGATGACTCCCATGTAAAGCAATTACCATGAACTTGGCAGGTAGAAGAACCCTCAATAAATATTAGCTGCAGTTATTATTCACACAATGAAGCTCATAGTGTATGAGCATACCACATGTGCATGTCAGCCTGTCTGGGAAATACCCATCACAGGGATAGGTTAGTGCTTTGGGAGCAGAGAAGGAAGGACACAGTCCCTCTGAATGAAGGACTTAGAGGAGGCATCGTGGAGGAGCAGGCATTTCAGGTAGACTTTAAATAATCTGAGAATATCAAGAAAATCCTCATTGGATCATTTCCATTGTCCTTTGATCAATGTAACTGGTATGTGCATGGCTTTCAGAGAATAGGATTGGATTTTTCTTTTATCCACACTTGGAGTTGTCATAAAATCATGCAGTGAGCTCTTTAGTTAGATGTAATCTGTCAACATGGACAGTTTAACTTAAAGGACATATTTCTGCAGAATTGCCCAGGGAACAGTTTCCTGACTAGCTCATGACTGTGTCAGGAAGCTTTAATTATGAGTCACGGAGACTGACACCAGGGCTGAGAAACATTCACCCAATAGAACACAAGACTTCAATTCGAAAAGGTGTGAAGGAAAGAAGAGAGTCCCAGATCTGACGCCTGGTCTCCAAGGGGACCCACGATCTGGCTTTAACCTGCCCCTTCACTCTGCCCCTCCCCAGCTCCAGTGCAGGCCCAGGTTCTTTGACAGCTTGTGTCTCCGTTGTCCCCCAAGCAGACGTCTGTTCCCCTCTCAAGCCCTTGCTCATCATGCTCTGTCTCCTCTTTTCTGTCCCCGTGACCCATTCAGATCCTGCCCAACTTTGAGACCCAGGCCAAGGCCCCCCTTGTGGACAAATATTAGCTGCAAATCACAGTCATCCTTCCCTTCTGTGCGTCTCTCTACCACCGGCGTCCCTCCTGTGACATTTGGGACCTCTTCTCTTTCGTTGTTCTGTGCATTTAGTGTAGGGACCATACTCTTCAATTCTATCGGAAATTTCCCGTCAGGGGCCTTCTTAAGTTTCATTTATATTCTGAACTGCACCTAGTACCATGTAGACAGTAGGGGTTTAATAAATGATTATTGAATTCCTGTGCTCATTTTTGTTAGGACAGGGACTGTTCTACCTGTGAGGAATCTCATAATTTAGAATATTCAGTGACTCCACTTTAAGGGATTCCAGATCAGCAGTGGGGTCGGTGGTCAGGTCGGGAAGACAGAGAACCCTCAGGTGAGGTGGGAAGTGGTCGGTGCCAGGAGAGGGTTTGCGAGTGGGTTCAGAGGAGGAAGGCACCACCCTGTCTTCCCCTTGTGCATTCTCAGCACTTAATGGCCAACTCAGAGTGAGTGCTTGTGTATTTTTTGACTAAATTGAAGGAGCGATTTGTACTTTGAGAGTCAAAGGAGCCTCAGAGGAAAGATATTTTATTAAGATTTGTCAGGCGGTACATGGTCAACGTATGTAACCTGAACCTCTGTACCCCTATAATAACTTGAAAAAAAATTAATAAAAAAAAGAAAGATGAGTTGGAATTGAGAGGTATAGATGGAATCAATAGCATATGTTTTACTCCTCTCCCACACCTGCAGACCCAGAACCTGAGGGAATTGCGGCCGCTACCACCTTGTTTTTAGGGCCCAGATACTTGTGGGTCCCCGGTGCCCTCTTATAAGCTTCCATCACTTCATGAACACATGGCTCCGTGAACCACAAAATGCATTGGGACAAACTCCCTGGAATCAGGAGATCCTTGCTAATACCATCTAGCAAGAACTGTGCTCTTACTCCTTGCCCTGCCTTCCAGAAATTTAGATAGGCAAGTGGGAAGTGCAGGGGATACATGAGTGGGCATCAGCAGTCTAGTTTTAGATGGTCATGGCGGCCTGGAACATCTGGAATGTCCAAAGGTAAACCTGTCAATCTCTAAGTGCCACAGGGCATCACTTCCCTCTGCTTCTCTGTCTTTCCCTGCTCCCCCCCCCCCCCGATTCCATGACAGCCAAATTCTATATTACATTTCCATTTAAGTATGATCTAATTTCAGATCAACTGGAGAGAGGCCATGCTTGGTTCAGCTTAGGTCAGGGATTGCCCATGTGACAGGCAGAATAATGGCCCCCAGAGACATCCACTCCCAATCCCTGGAACATACAGAATATGTTGCTTTACATGGTGAAGGAGATACTGCACATGTGATTAAGCTAAAGATTTTGAGATCAGGGGATTATCTTGCATCATCTAGATGGACCCAGTCTAATCTTGGGTCTTAAAATTGGAGAACATTTCCAGGCTGTCATCTGAGAGGGAGACTTAACTACCCACAGGCCTGAGATGGTCATGTCTGCAACAGGGGGGTATTAATTTTCTATTGCTGATATAACAAGTTACAACACACTAACAGGAAGAATAGGGCTGGCATCTCCACTATGACTAAACAGAGCCTCTGAGGGAAAGACCAGCATCTCTGCAAGGGATCAAACTATCTCCTTTTTCTCCAGAGCCCTCATAATTCACATGGGCCTAAGAAAGCTTATTGTAACTGTCAGAAGTATCCTCAGTGTAAATCCTTCATTTTTGGGTGAAGTGACTTGGCAAAATGGTGAGATTAATATTATTCTAAAGATTGCTGGAAAGAAAAATTATAACCCCACAGATGTGCATAAATAGTTGGAAAACTTTAAAGCATGTTGAGGAATGAAGTGCAAAACAAAGCTTGGGAGAGGGAATTTAGCAGCCATTAATTGGACTTTAGAATAGATAAATATTGTATAGGGCCAAGTGCAGTGGCTCATGCCTGTAAACCTAGCACTTTGGGAGGCCAAGATGGGAGAAGCCCTGAGGTCAGGAGCTCAAGACCGGGTTGACCGACATAATGAGATCTTATCTCTGCAAAAAAAGAGAAAAACTAGCTGGCTGTGATAGCGTGTACCTGTAGTCCCAGCTACTGGGGAGGCTGAGGCAGGAGGTCACTTGAGCCCAGGATTTGAAGTTGCAGTGAGCTACAATCACGCTAGTGCACTCAGGTCCATGCAGCAATGCAAGACTCTGTCTCCAAAAAGAAAAATAAATATTCTATAGAAAATTAGAATAAACAGAGTTAAGTATTTTATTTAGAATAGAATAGATTTTAGGTTGCTAGAATAATTTTTGAAAATACATGCATTCAAAACCATCCAATAATATTCAATTAGCATTTGATTTTGATTTTGATTCTGAAGCCAAAGGTGTTGAGGGAGGTGAAGTGCTGGCCAACCATGTGACCGTGGAGGCTGGAATGGTGCTGTGGGGAGCATGTGTGAGAGAACAGCGTGTCTGTTGACATTTGTCTTGTGAAAGGACTTGGAAAATAATCTAAGAATCCAAAATCCAAAGTAACAAACATGTTTATCCAAGATTTTTCTGTGAGAGCCAAACTACAAACCATCTTAAAGTCCAAAGTTGTTTTGGTGATTTATTTTGAATTATGCTGATGATGTGCTTTGCAGATTCTTAAAAATATAATTACTGAGTATTCCTAAATTCTTCTTCTGTCATTTTGGTGTTCTGAATTTGGTTAATGTCCATTGGTAGAGAGCTGGTGTTCCTCTTTGGGGGTGTGCTTTCCATTTGATTCTTCATATTTCCAAAGTTCTTTCGCCTATTCCTTCCCATCTGGATTAGCTGTTGCTTCTTACCTTTAGATTTTTGTTTGGATAATGACACACCGTGTTTAGTCTCTGAGCCAGTAGGTGGTGATTGTGAGTGAGATTCAACCACACTCTATATGAATAGTCAGTAGATTGTGTTTAATCTTTTAAGTGTGTTTTCACACATTTGGTGCAAACTTTTATGTGTAACTAAGGGAGATATTTAGAAAGGGATCACTTGTAAGAAAGGCTTCAGAGAAGACTGAGTATTTTTGGAAACTTTTCAATGATGTGAAAAAGACTGGTGATTAAAGGTGAGAACGTCACCTGGGATAAGAGTTTGGCTTACAGGAAGGCGTATAAGAAACTGACAGTACAATACTACTTGCTACAAATTTTTAAAAATCGAAAATTCATTCTAAAATAGAAACGACTATAAGAATAGAAACAAAGCCTAACATAATTTAGAAATCCTATATAATGGCTGAATACTAAAATTCTTTATTTCCACTTCTGACACTCATGTAGAAGAGTTTTATGTAGAGGACTTAACCAATCCTTTTTGCAGTTATGGCAACGTAACAAAGAGACCGTAAGGTCTCTATTATCAATTGGGGTGAGAGATCTCTTCCTCCCAAAGTTGACTAAGTGTTGGCCCTACAACAATGGTCCCTCCCATTCTTGGCTGTGAACTTTCTAAACACAACTCCATTTGAAAATCCTAGAGGCATTTCAAACTGATCAACTCCATTGCCAAACTTAGCCATTACTATGGCTTCAATGTTTTTCCTCTCCAAAGCTCATGTTGAAGTTCAGTGGCCGTTATAACAGTGTTAGGAGGTGAATCCCTTAGAGGTAATTCAGCCATGATGACTTTGTCCTCATGGGCGGCATTATGACATTATAAAAGGGTAAGTTCAGTCACCTCTTTCTCTCCCTCACCCTCTCCCCTTCCGCCATGTGATGCAAGAAGTCTCTCAGCAGATGTCAGCACTTTGATCTTGGATTTCGCAGGCTTTGGAATTGTGGGCCAATCAATTTGTGTTCATTATAAATGGCACAGTCTCAGGTATCTTGTACTAGTAGCAGAAAATGCACTAAGACTACCATCTTCACCACAAATGCCTGAGATTGTTTTTAGACCCCTTCCTGGTGAAGGTTCTATGGTCTGCACCCAACTGTCAGGCTGATACTTTGGAATTAGCCTCTGCCCTCTGTGTCATGCCCCATACTTTCTTGATCTTGCTGATAAGTCATCTGTGCTTCCTGAGAGTGTCTCATTCATTTGGGGTTCTCCTTTCCCTTTGCTACTGCTCTGAAACAGGGCCTGTTCTGTTTTGCCTGTACGTAGCTAAAACCTCCTCATTCTCTCTATTCCTCTCCTCACCTCTAATGCACCCTCCCCAGGGCCACAAGAATGAATTTCTAATGTGCCAATCTGAACATATCACCAACCTGCTCAGAAAAATTTTAATAGAACCCCCACTTTCCAGACCCAAAGGATAAAACCTCAACTTCTTGTGAGGAATCCAGGAGCCACTATTTCCTAGCCATAGACACTTCCTGTTGTGAAATTTACATGCCAACAATACTATAAGCTTGTCATTTGTTATACACACTCTGCTTTTCCGTCCTGAACCCTTGGGCTGCAGTGACCTCCCCCCATTTTCCTTCTGTTACCCTCCTTCTGTTCCATTAAAGTTAGGTATAAATATTTGCATTAGGTAACAATCACTGTAATCCCAGCATGGACCTTTCAGTTTAAATATTACCACTTTCTCTCTTACGTATTAGTTTTGGATGTAACTTTTATCTTCTCTTCCTCTTTGCTCTCTTCTTTTTCCTCAGAACTATTGGAAAGAGAGAGAACAGATAGCTCATATAGCCTCAAATCTCTTTCATGCTTAGAAGTCAACCAGCATACGCATTTATTTTTCTTGCTAATTTGTTTGAATTCTTTGTAGGTTCTGTATATAAGGCCTTTGTCAGATGTATAGTTGATGAGTATTTTCTCCTAATCTGTAGGTTGTCTATGCATTCTTGATTATTTCCTTCACTGTGTGTGTGTGTGTGTGTATATATATATATATAATCTTTTTAATTTAATCAAGTCTCTTGTTGTTGTTGTTGTTATATTTGCCTTTCGTGTCTTAGTCATAAATTCTTTGCCTAGGTCGATGTCTAGAAGAGTTTTTCCTACATTTTATCCTAGAATTTTTATGGTTTCATGCCTTGAAATTAAGTCTTTTATCCATCTTGAATTAATTTTTGTATATGGCGAGAGATAGTGGTGCTGTTTAATTCTCTGAATGTAGTTATTCAGTTTTCCCGGCACCATTTTTTGAATAGGGCTTCCCTTCCCCAGCGGGTAATGTTTGCTTTGTCAAAGATTAGTTGGTTGTATACAGGTAGATGGTTTTATGTGGGTTCTCTCTTCTGTTCCGTTAGTCTATGTCTCCACTCTTATACCAGTACCATGCTCTTTTGATTACTATAGCCTTGCAGTACAATTTGAAGTCTGGTAATGTGAACAACTCCAGATTTGTTCTTTTTTGTGTAGGATTGCTTTGATCTCTTTTTTGGCTCCAAATGAAGCATTAAATTATTTTTTCTAGATGTGTGAAATATGATGTTGGTATTTTGATGGGTATTACATTGAATCTATAAATAACTTTGAACAGTATGGACATTTTAACAATGTTGATTCCACCAATCCATGAGCATGAGATGTATTTTAATTAGTTTGTGTCATCTGCAATTTCTTTCCTCAGTGTTCCTTACTTGTTCTTTCATCTCCTTGGTTAAGTATATTCCTAAGTATTTTATTTTCTTTGCAGCTGTTCTGAATGGTATTGAGTCTTTGATTTGACCCTCAGTTTGACTCTTATGGGTTTATAGAAATGCTACGGATTTGTGGACATTGATTTGGCAACCTGAGACTTCGCCAGATTTATTTTTTAATTCCAGGAGTCTTATGGTAGACTCTTTGGGATTTTCTCGATACAAGATCATCAGCAAAAGGTGATAGTGTCACCTCCTGTTTCCCAATTTGGATACCCTTTATTTCTTTTTCTTGTTTGCTAGTTCTGGGTTTGACTTCCACCACTATGTGGAATAGAAGTGGTGACAGTGGGCACCCTTGTGTTGTTCCAGTTCTAAGGGAGAGTGATTTCAACTATTCCCCTTTCAGTATGATGTTGGTTTTGGGTTTGTCATATATGCCTTTTATAATTTTTAGACATGTTTCTTCTATGCCTAGTTGGGTGAGGATTTTTTTATCACAAAAGGGTGCTGAATTTTGTCAAATGCTGCTTCTGCATCTTTTGAGATGATCATATGATCTTTTTTTTGCTTCTGTTTATGTGGTGAGCCACCTTTTTTGATTTGAACATGTTGAACCACCCTTGCATTCCTGAGATGAAGCCCCCTTGGTCATGGTGGAATTCAGCTTGCCAGTATTTTATTCAGGATATTTCCATCTATATTCATAAGTAATATTTGTCTATAGTTTTCTTTTTGTGTGTGTCCTTTCCGAGATTTGATATCAAGGTAATATTAGCTTGTAGAATGAGTTAGGGAGGATTTCCTCCTTCTCCACGTTATAGAATAATTTCTGTAGGATGGGTATCAGTTCTTCTTAGTGGGCCTCGAATGTCCTCTGTCTTTAAATGTCCCAGAAGGAGGAGAAGTTATTGAATGTAAAATAAATGATCACTGAGTCCTCCAGACGATTTCTGCTATTCATTATAGTTTGAAGATTTGGGAAAGATAAAACCTAAAGCCTTAGAGTTTCCTTCCATCAGTGAAGGAATTTACTTCAGTTCAGTTTTTGATTTCCTTCCAACTTCCTGAGGCTTGAATTCAGGTTCAAAGGACATAGTCTTAAAGTTATTTCTCAACTTATTCCTCTCACCCACCCTGCAACATGCTATCACGCAAGTGATATTTCTTATTTAAGTTTCCAATGAACTAACAATGTTTTTTGTTTTGAAAACTATAGTTATATTTGTTGAAGGCAATTAGTTATCTCCCAAAACACTGGAAATTATTGGTTTCTGGATGAGTGGTAGTCCTTAAATATGTTTATATAAGAATGATCTGTTGATTTCTCTCACCTGCTTTCATTGATAATAGAGCTACTGAGTTATTTGCTAACATGTCAAATCCCTCAAAGGGTAAGTATGGATATGGAAAGCAGAACTCTCTCTCTCCCTCTAGTTATCTTTGTCTGTTAGTTTTGTCTGTGAGAAGTTAATCAAGCTCTGGATTCTCTTCATGATTGTGATGGTGCTGTACATACGGTCTTTTCAACCCTGAGATCCAAGCGAATGGAATAAAAAACCAAGTCCACATATCCAAGCATTCATCTCATCAAAATAGTGTTTGGTACCTACTCTACTTTTATTGATATTCTTGCCCCACCAATTTTTCTCTGTCTTCTTATACCATGCCATGGTCAGATACGTTCACGATTATCCAATACATATTTGTGCTCACTCTATTTCAACTTCTGAGTAACTATGTAATAATTCTGTCAAGATAACTTTCTAATCCTAGAGCTGCTTGTGTGAATCGCAAAGTAGCAAAGAGCCAATTCAGAGTCCATCTTTGTTATTTCTTTTTATTATGTACTATTTCTGGAGGTGCTAAGTAAGTGTATCAGAGTTATTAATTAAACCATCAACATGAAATTTTTTCACTTAGAACCTTGAAAATATGTTTATTTTGACTAACCTTTTGATATTGGCTAAAAGTGTGTGCAAGCTATGTACATTCACAGAGTTACATTTTTTGGGGGAGAGTCGCAAACATGGAAGTTCTTGATTCTAGAGTCAAAAGTTACTGGAGGTATACACCCATCGATGTGCACTGTCTGGGGAATGGACACGCTTGAAGTTCTGAATTGGGGGGGGATGGGGGTGGGGGCAGGGGATGGGTGTATACGTACATGATGAGTGCAATGTGCACTGTCTGGGGAATGGACACGCTTGAAGCTCAAACTAGAGGGGATGGGGGGACATAGGCAATATATATAACCTGAACTTTTGTACCCCCATAATAAGCTGAAAAAAAAAAGTTACTGGAGGCCACACTGACCACGTTCACCATTACAGGCCTGTTGGGATACAAGCCACACTGTGGTTCCACTTTTCTATTTTGATTTCAACCTGCCTCCTTCCCTGCCAAGGTCAATATAACTAAGAACCAGTGATGGGTGCAGAAGTATCCCCCTCTCCCACACCTACGCACTCTGTGAAAACACCAGAAGTGTCCACTTGACACCCCTCTCCACCTGCTCCCCTAACCTGGGAGGAAAGAGGGTAGAAGCTGGATCCAGGCCTCCTGGCCACTGGCAAAATTTATGACCTCTGTGATAAGCTGGACATTTAGAACTACTTCCTCCTTGTATGGGTCTGACCTTGTCAACACCAAAGTAAAAATCACAGTGCACACTGCAACAGGTAGTTCTCCTGATGTTATGTTAGGGGCATTCTGAAAGGTGCCTTGACACTGAGTGTCTCCTTCAGCATCTTTGACAAAACAATGAAATATTCCCCACATTTATGTGGCACTTTGCAGTTGGCAAAGCTCTTTCACTGGCATCATCCCATTCAACTCGATAAGGCTATAATGGGTGGGGGTAGCTTAATTGTTTTCACAGCAAAGGATGAACCAGCTCAGAGAGTTTCAGGGACTTATTGAGGTCACACAGTATATGGTAGATGGATTATTTTACTCTCTGTCTAGGGTCCTTTCTGTGTTATGAAACAGACTGTAGACATAGCAGCAAGTAGCACTTTTGGAGATAGCTGTAATTCCTTGACTGGGAATTAACTTGTCATTACACATTGGAGATAAAGCTTAAAATGCAAATCTTCCTCTGCGAGTGGGAAAGCATTAACAAATGGGTACTATAGGCCTTCGCATATTCAAAATATTAAACTTACTTGAGGATCATAGATTTGATTTGAGACACGGTACTTAATAGAAAAGTTCTAGATTGAAGTTAATTTTTGTAAAAATGTACTGCTGTATAGGTGTATATATTGACTTAGAAAATGTACTGCTTTAGGTGTTGGTGCAATTTCTTGGTTATGCATTGTATATGCTGTGCTCATAGCTTCTGCCATCCTAGCCCTATACGGCCAGCCACCATATGGTTTTTAATTACTTTATGTCTCATTTTCAGTCAATTGTAATCATTAACTAAGACCGTTTAACTAATAAAGTACTTTCATGAGTAAAAATTATAGATTTTTGAACATGTTTAAAGGAATAGTTCAATTTTCTCAACTAGCATCTGAACCTCACATTTATCACATGAAGCATGAAACCTCTTTTTCTTTAAAAGAGTAATTATTCAGTGTAAACTAATAGCAGGAAAAGAACAGAGACACTCTCCTTCACTGTATGAAAGTATGTGACATTTTCTTTGAGTTTGTAAGAAATTCCCTGGATTTTGAAGTTCTGGATCTTCTCTATTTATAAACTGAGTCTATCTTTTGCTATATTGCAGTTTTTACCCTGGAGTCTTGACACGTTCTATAGAAAAAGAAAATACAGGTAGTGGAAATAGAGGTAGAGGTAGAGGACCTCAAGCTTGGTAGCCTGACGTGTGTGTTTGGGGCAAGTGGAGGGTTCCCTCCACTGGGATTCAACGACTGTGGGTTAAAAAGACACAAAAAATGCAAGAAGGCACAAGACGTTTATTTCCTCAATGGGAAAGGCGACATGAGTAGAATGATTAAGAAGGAAAGTTTAGTGGTCCCAATTCCCCAGTTTATTCAACATCTTATCTACAAAAGCTCTCCCTGGATTTTAAACATTTGCTTGAAAAATAATTTGCTATCAATTTCTGTTTCTTTTGGAACGCTCTTGTGTGTGATTTATTGATAACATATCTGAAGAACAGAATCAGTGATGTTGTCCAGTTGGTGTTGCAGAGGGTGTGGGATGGAGGCGGCTGGAGTCTGCTTCAAGGGAAGGCATCTCTGTGTGGTCTCAGAACGTCAGGATGGTGCGGATACTGCAATGGGAAGGAAAAGATAGTGTGTCAATGATTGGATTAGTAAACTGTGGTATATGTATACCATGGAATACTACTCAGCTATAAGGAATGATGAAGATACAACATCTCTATGGTTCTCCTGGAGAGAGTTGGAACCCATTATATTAAGTGAAGTATCCCAAGAATGGAAAAACAAGCATCACATGTACTCACCAGAAAATTGGTTTCCTTGATCATCACCTAAATACAAATCTGGAAACAACACCAATTGGACATCAGACTGAGGTGGGGGGTGGGGGAGGGGATGGGGGTATGCCTACACAATGAGTGCATTGCGCACCGTTTGGGGAGTGGTAACACTTGAAGGTGCTGACTCGGGAAAGGGGGGGTGGGGAAAAAAATATGAAACTATTGTTTTTAACTTGCACTGTTCACTTAATAATTTATCATGAACATTTCCCATATTATTTCATATCATTGTACAAGAAATAATGTATACATTATGAGGACATACTGTATCTAACAAGATATACTGTTAGACTCTTTGATTCTGTAAAATTAAATAAAAAAAAAAAGAAAAAAAAAAAGAAAAAAAAAAAAAAAAAAAAAGATAGTGTGTCAATACTGAGACAATTCACACTCTTCCTTGTGAGGGTCCAGGGAGCATCTGAGGTGTCTTAGTGAAAATCTGTCTGGGCTCCCAGCCACGGCATCCCCATTCCTGTGTATTAGATAAAATCAAATGAAAACACAATTCATCTTTTTTGTTGTTGTTATTCTCTCTTGTGTTTTCTCCAATCTTAAGCTTGCTCATAACATTCTGAATATGACTGTCATTTGGACTTCAGTTCTATATTAGCATCCTCAAAAAATCATTTTTAGTGCCCATGTTCCTGGCAAATGAAGGAATATAAACAATAATGAGTAATAACATGTAAAAAGTTCTTCCTATTTGTCACGAACTTTGTGGATGCTTTTCATGCATTATCTTATTTAAACCTCAACCTCAACCTAAACCATGGGGTAGGTAGGCTTTCATTTTACTTCCATTTGAGAGATTATAGAAACTGTGATTTAGAGAGATTTGCAATTCGGTTCACGTCATACATCTAGTGTGGTGTGCGGGCATTCCAAATTGCATAAATACAAAGTGCATAAATTCTAAGAGACTAGCCTGAAGAAAGTGATATTTTAAGTTAAAAGTATGCTGAAAATTTAATAGAGCTTTGATGCAGAGATGTTTAAAGATACTTAAAGGTAGATAATAAAGCTATTTGTATTAAATGTAAGAGACTTCATTTTTGTAAAGGTTAGAAATGTAACATTTACACTTGGCATTACACATTATACCCTTTCTATAAACCATCTTCTGAGGGATAAATGCTTTTAGAAAAAGATGGTCTTCATGCCTGTTTAAATTTTTTTGCATATATATGTTATACAAATATAAGAATATATATACATAATTTATAAAGTACAGGACAGTATAAAGAAGAAAGAAAAATAATCTGTAATCCCACAACCTGGAAATAACCATTTTTAGTATTTTCTTGTTTTTTAATCAACATTTTCTAGACATAGATACATTTTCTACTGTGCTTGTTGAAAATTTGGGATCATATTGGATATGTAATTTGTATTCTCTATTTTATGAACCAAGATTACACCAAGAGAATCTCCCAATGTAATGACATTGTTTCTTTTAATGGCTTCATGGATTTCTAATACATGATTCAAATTTATTTAACCATTTGCTTAATGTTGGACTTTCAGGATGTTTCTAGTCTTTTATATTATAGGTAACAGGTAAACATGCTTAAATAAATATGTATGCTTAAATATTTGATTATTTCTGTAGAAAAGTTTTCTAGAAATGAAATTGCTTGCACAAGGATGTAATTTTTCTCAATGTTTCTGATACAAATTACGAAATTCCTTTTCCAAAAGGATGTAACAATTAATATTCCTGCAAGCAGCATATGTAGGTGGCCACGTCACCTTATCCTTACCAGGATTAAGCATTAGAGTTTTTGATCTTTGCTTATTGGTAGGATTCATTGTGTTTAAATGCACATATTGAATTGTATGACACTCTCATAAAGTGAATTTAGGCACACCTAGTGAATTCTTTTGTTGTTCAGTACTGCTTTTGGGCTTGGTCATCTCTTTATATGCCATCATCTTTCCCACCTGATGATGATGATGATAATGATGATCAGGATAATAACTAACGTTTGATGACTACTGTATTCTATATGTATGTATGTTTACACACACACACACACACACAAACACACACATGTACTTTGCAGTGTGGTGTAATAGAAAGTGAATTGATTTGCCAACAACCAGATCTTTGAAATCTGCTCCCCTCTCGGCTACCTGCCTGGTTCTGGCCTATATGTGTCGTCTCAGAGTCTCAGGTTTCTCCTTTCCAAGATGGTGAAATCGGAACTGGCCATATCAGTATTGTTTGGGAATCACATACGATAATACAGATAAGACAATCAGTAGAACAGCTGGTGCTGTCTAGTTGCTTGTTTCTTTCCTTGCTCAAGAATATTTGTCAGATGAAGTATCTAGTATGATATTTTATGTGAGTGCCCAGGAAATACTATTTAAAGTTGAAAACCCCACGAGAGGAAGTGTGGGGTAGCACAGAAAGCATGGACTGTGGAGCTAGAAGGCAGGGGGTGGATACAACTGCCCATTACTAGTTGTGCTTCATTTAGATGAAGGTGACAAAATTCATCTTAATAGGTGGCTGTAAATATTAAATGTTAGAAGTAGTAAATATTTAATAGAATTGGCTTATTTTTCTAAGCTTTACAGAAAAGTTAAGACAAACATTCAAATAGCATTTTGCACCCTTCCCCCTTATAATAACTTTTATTTGTAAAAACTTCTTTGTAAGCTGAAAAACCAAAAAAGAAAAATTAGTAGTATCTGAATAGAAAAAATCACAATGTAGTTCTGTCTCCTCCTATAATGAAAGTGTTGGGCAGGGCCTGAGTATAATTTAAATTTATAGCTCCTAAATGTCAGCCTTATTATTTAGGGGTCCAGGCAGAGGGTTCAGTGAGTCCATGGTGTAATAAGGATCGGGTGACCCGATTATTTTTTTGGCAAAGGTGAGTGTCCTCTTGTAAAGAAGGCTGAGTGGCTCTGATCCTTCACATTTGCTGTAACCAACGTAACTCGGCTTCAACAGAATAGGAAATGTAACACAACTGTTCTCAGTGCCCCACAGTAGGATCTCAGGAGCTCTACATGTGAACCTGAGCTGGTAACGGAAACCAAGGCACTCCATTTTTTTCTCCTGGTTCTACCTTTTCATTCTCTACCAACCCCTTACCATAAAAAGCAAAAACCAAAAACCAACAACTTAAAATTTACCTCTTTCCAGAGCGAAGCAGGTCAAATCCTTCATTTATTTTTTCAAAAGGCAAAACATTGGTTATTAACGCATCCAATGAAAATTTCTTAGCCATAAAATCAGCCACAAGTTTGGGGACAGACTCTTTACTCTTAAAGCCTGAAAAGAAGACAATGTCATTGTTAGTTTCAGCCAGGGGTAAGGAGGAGAATTGGAGAGAAGACCTTCCAAATAAGATTAAGATGAAAGTTTATAAAAAGTGCGGCATTCCTCAGACTGCTATTATTGAGGTTATTGAGAGACAGAGTACTTTGATAAATGTCCTTTTGAAGTGCTTTGGCTTTAAAAAAAAATCTTCCCCGATAAACAAAGGTCTTTAGTTTTTAGTTGTCTCATAGAGAAATTATAGTGCAGATGATTATGCCCAAAGTCAAGGAGCAAACTTAGCAGTTATCTCAATTTGGGCAATGAGTGTAGACATGAATTATAGATTCACGTGTCCTATCGACTTTCAATGCCCTATCAGAAATTTTGGTGTCTCATGCAGTCACAAGTATAAAAAGAGGTCCTAGTTAGTTTATGGGGACACTAGAAAATTCTGTCTTGGGACCTTCTGTCCTCCTTAGTTCCACATCTAGTTGACTTGGAGACTATAGATGCAATAAGAATTGTGATTAATTTTTGAACACCTTGCTTTCCAAAACCTGGCCTTGTCACTTGTAAAAGAGGAGGTATTCTGAGGTTAATGACAATTTGGCCCTAAAGCGTAAGTACGTACCTCCAAAAACACCTCCTTTCCAGGTGCGTCCAGTCAACAGCAGTAGAGGGTTGATGGGGAGGGTTTGAGAATCAGGAGGGACCCCGACAACGATGCTTGTACCACACGCCTCATGACAGCATAACAGGGCAGCCATCTGGAATAAAATCAACACTTAACATCCTTACAGTAAACCCTCTGATAGTCTCTACTGATAATGCACAGTATGATGTCACATTGATTTAGCGAGATTGTGAGTGTGCGGAGAGAAGAGATTATGTTTTTTTGTTCTTCATTCCTTTTTGGGCCTAGGTTAGTGCTGTGGATTTAGGAAATGCCCAGAAAATGGTTTTTGAATGAAAGAATGGATGAATGCATTTGTGTATTGTTAACACTTTCTTATACAGTAATAAGGAGGCAAACATCGTTACAAACATATGTAAATTCTGGTTCCTTAAAGAAGGGTAGTGTTTCCTCGTCACATGATCCTCAGGCGATCTTTGAGCTGGTTAACTCATTTTTCATTGATTTATTAAGTAGATGATTTGAAACTAGTACATTGAACCAGAAGGTTTGATGGTGAACGAGGTGTGATTACATCATCAAAATTTGTCTCTTTCCCATTTGATTGTTTGCCTTTTTGATGGATTCCTGTTCTGCAGTCCATGTCTAAAATGGACATGTTTTAAACGTTGTTTTTACCTCCCCCAAATGCATGGTGGTTTCATTTTAAACTACACTTATTATTCTGGATTCTCAAAAGACAGTCCAGAAAGTGTTCACCCTCTAGTCATCCTTTTGTACATGTTCTGTGGTAAGATAACGGTACAGGATCCCCCAAAGCAAATGATGATTAGTCCTTCGATTTTGGATTATGACACTTGGAAGACCAGATATCCTCAGAACATGTGGCTATCTGGCATTTGGTATCCTCAAATAAGGTAGCAATTCAGTTCCACATGAGAAAATGGAGAAAAACAATAGGAAAAGAGCATAAGGAGCAAAACTACAGGAAGTGGTATTCTCTTGAAACTTCATTGTTGTATAGCATAATGTCGCAGGTCATGGCTGCAAAGGGCTTTGCTTTCAGGGTTCTGCTCCCCTTCACCGCACTGCTGAGACTTCCTGGAGAACCTCAACAGTGGGTATTTGTTGGCCTCTGTGGACTTTTTCAGTAGGATTCTAGAGAATTCAGCGTGGGTGAAATATAGCTGGAGATGTGTTTTCCATTGCAGCTGATGATATTTGTACTTATTTGAAAGTAATAGGATGTATATTTCAAAGATGACATAAGCACTCCCAGATTGGAAATAGTATTTCCTATCAATAACGCTGGCTGACATTTATTGAGAGCTTACTGTATGAGAGGTGGCACTGTGCTAAGTATCTTACACACATAATCTCATGTAAACCATAAACAGTGCAATGAGATAGGAATGTATCTCTCAAATTTGGGGGCTGGTAAATTGTTGACTTTTTAAAGTATTCAGTCCAACATATCGATATTAGGTACAAGTCATGTGCCTGGCACCGAGCTCTCTCTGTGTTAAAATACAGGGTACCTTAAAGCAGTCATTTTCCTTAGGGCACATTTTCAGTTAATGAAATAATTCTTGACCTAAAATTACTCATTTCTTTTAGGAAAAATGTGACACATAAAAAAATTGGAATACAGTAAAGCATGTAAGGAATTGTTAACCCATTTTTGTGAGAATGGGAGGAAAAATAATGCCAATTTGAGAACAGAACTTATATTAGATATATTTACTTGAGTTTCAATTTTATAACTAAAAATTAATAAAGTAAATCCGTAATGGTTCAGTTAAAAAGAAATTCTTTTCTTTCTAAAAAGGAAATATTACTCAAGGCAGGCCTGCTTAGCTGATGGAATGAAAGATTTCTCAACAATAAATGAAACAAGCCAGGTAACAAACAGGAGATGGAAAATTACCTTTCGTTATTTAAAAAATATTCATTCTACACAATATTTATATTCTGCTGCCTAAAAGCATACTCCAGATTGCAGAAGCAGAAATTTCCACATGTCATTGTACGTACCAGTGTCTCATGCCGACCAATGACCTCAAACGAAAAATCCACACCTCCATCGGTCATTTCTCTTATCACCTCCTGGATGGGTTTCTTGCAGTCTTGAGGGTTGATGCATTCAGTGGCACCCAACTCCTTGGCCTTTGCAAATTTACCTTTGTTGATGTCCACGGCAATGATCCTGGCCGCTCCGGCTGCCTTACAGCCCATGATGACGGACAGGCCAACACCTCCCAGGCCAAACACAGCACAGGTAGAGCCCTGGGTGACCTGTGTATTCAGATAATGCAAAAATGGATTAAGTATTGACTGTTGGAATGTGCCTAGGCTTTATAAAGTGCCAGGCCTTGTCTGTTACCAAGAGCCACTCAGACTCTCATGTCCAAGCTGCTGTCAAAAGCTCTTTTGGCTTTAATTGTTTCATGTTTAAGTTGAGGGTGTTGAGCTAGGTCAGTGGATCTCAAGCTTTGCTGCATGTTAGACTCATCTGGTGAGCTTTAAAAAATCCCAATGCCCAGGTCACAGCCCACAGCAATTAAATCAGAATCTCTGCAGGTGTGGCCCAGGCCCCAGGTGACTGCAATGGGATGCCCAGGCTGGGAACCCGGGACTGGATGACCTTGGAGTTCTAAATGTTAGTGACTGCAATCCTGAAGAGAATCTACATGGCTGAAAGCCATCTATAGCCAGCCTTAGTGTCTCCTACATCCACAAAGGCAGTTTGTGGCAAACGGCATAAGTGGAAAAGGCTACTTAAGGAGACTGAAGAATTATCAGTCAAACCCTCAATGATCAACTGCTTGGTTCATTAACTTTCAGTAGTCATGACCAGTAAATCCCTGCTTTGAAAAGTACACTAGTGAACACTAATGCAACCAAAGATGGTCTATATTTTAATAATAAATAAAATCTTTCATTATGAGTATTTTCAGCTTCTGGTCTATGGGTAGGCCCACTTAGACCACCTGTAAGACAGATGAGACAATTGCTCAAGGCAGTAAGTGCTAAAGTGACAGAAATTTGGAAGGATGTACTCTGAATTGTTTACATTGTTGAGGGGCTATTTAATAAATCTAGTCTTCTATAGTCAGCTTTCAGTATGGCTAAAATGCTCTTTCTGTGCCCAGTAATCTCATTGGTACATTCCCTTAAGGGTGTCTGTTCACTCATTTATCCACCAAATGTTATTCAGTACTACAGGGTACAACGATACTTTTACCTTACTAAGAAAAAGACAAAGCTCATGACTGTGATTTAAAAGTGCTAGCAATTACGTATTGTGATTTAAGATAAAGCAAGAGATTTTGGAATGGTATTCTAGTGTCAGCTCTCCTACCAACCAGCATTCAGCTTTATGTCTCTGGTCCTCAGTTTCACAAAATGAAGAGTACTACCAGATACACTACTAGATTTTCAGCCATTTGAGAAGCGGAGCCTTTAAAGCATTTCTCCTTGAAACTGAACACTTCTGAGGAGTGTGTGTATGTGTGTTCACTGCGGGGAGGGAGACGGAGATGAACTCTCATAATGAGTGAAATAAGTGTGTCACTGAAGCTTTATTACTTTTCTCTGAAGAATCCACAGAGTGGGTGACTCCTGGTTTGGAAATGTGTCAGGTAAGGTTTGGAACGTACTGTTGATCCTAAACGTGGGAGTGGGGGTCCAGGGACTAGATGCTCTTCAAAGGCAAACCCTTCATTTCACTTATCTTTGCTGCCTCAGAACCCAGCAGAACCTACTGTGCCTAATGCAGGTACAGCTGCTCTCTCTACTTGTAGAATAAATGACTGAATGAATTCTCAACCCTACAAGTTAATAATCCCAAAAAGGAAAAATATCGAAGAATAATTATTGCAAATGAAATCTTTAGTTTTTCTTAACCAAGTATGAACAACTTTTAATCTATAACTAACACCTGAATTTTAAAGACATGCTCTCAATTCCTTCTGGGGCCATTTTTCTGCTCGTAATCAACACCTCACAGCGATGAAAAATAATCTCTGATTCTTGTGAGAAATTGCTTCCTTTGTGGCTCCTGCCAATCTGAGTGTAAAGATCTTACTTGCCCCTGTCATTCCTACCTTGGCAATTTTGACTGCAGACCCATAACCAGTGGAAAATCCACAGCCGATGAGGCAAACTTTCTCCAGTGGTGCAGCCGCATCAATCTTGGCCACGGCGTTCTCATCCACCACGGTGTACTGGGAGAAGGAGCTGATGCCAGCGAAGTGGTGGACGGGCTTCCCCCTGCAGGTGAAGCTCATGGTGCTGTCCTTCATGGTCCCTGGAGGCTTGCCCACACTGTTCATGCAACACACAGACACACAGGGCATGAGACGGGAGCATAACTAATGCGCAAACTCAAGGGCTGTGCAAAGAGAGGATGAAAAACCTACTCGCTTTTCAAGCACAAGTTGCTTTCAGGGTGTTTACAAATTCTGCATTTTCCACACTGAGGAACAAAGAGTGGGATGACTTTATCACCTGGAGGGGGATAAAACAAAATCTTCTTAAAACCAGAGATTTATAGAGTAAGAACTTAGAGCTTATATGTATGTATTGGAGGTTTGTGTCTTTGGCAAGTGTGCATGAACTAGGGTCCAATCAATGCTATTCCACTGGTCATTTTCTGCCAGCATTGCTGTTGGTTTGGGTTACATGTGCCTGAAGATTCCCAAAGAGGAAAGTACATGTGGAAAACAACATGGATTTTAAAGATTATTTCTGTAGAGTTAACTTTTATTCAGCATCCTGATTTCTCCTGGGGCTTTACACACATCATCTCGCTTAACCCTTAGCTAATTAAATCTTAAGTATTCTCAGTGTAAGTGTCAATAACATTTTCAGTTGGAAGTGGGCTGCCATAGCTCCACAGGATGTTGGGGAGATGTGATATTTTGTAATAATTTGAGCTAAAATGAAAATGAGAATTTGGATAACCAATTTTTGGCCTTTCAAAATTAGTATGCTTATCTTTCATATGTAGTGAATGCTTTTTAAAAATATCTTAATTTCTTTTTGAGGAAAAGTAACAAAAATAGGACAAAGAAGAATGGAAGAAATGCCTCTGAAAACCTCAACCTTCCACAGTGAGTTAGGCACTTTCTTTTAGGAGAAGAACTGACTTTCAAATGTGTTTAGTTGATAATTTATGAATTATCTCCTTTTCCTGCCATGGTGAAAGGACAAGGGGTGAAAAGGAAGGGTGTCATTTTATTATTAATTTATTTCTGGCTAAAGGAAGTATGAAGAGCAGAAGCTCAAACTAGAGCATTGGTTTTATTATTTGCTGTTCACAGCTTATTTAAGTATTTGGTAAGGCAGACGGTCAAATGTGTTGGCTAAAATGATTTTTTAGAATGATATATAATTTTTATTTATAATCATCTATTCTGCTTATCCCACAAGACGAAGAGAAATGGTTGGTCCACCACATTTTATGGATTAACGTTATGTGGGAATGGTGATATGAAAAGTTTCTATTTAGTCACCATTTCCCTGTAAAAATATTTATATTACTGCACAATAAAATTAGGGTAAAATAAATATTAAAGATAAAATAATTCATAATTTGCAACCAGTCACATTCAGTCATGGCTAAAGGTAAAACAATAGACTGTTTATGGCCAGATGCCTTCATGTAGTTTGTTTCATTCACTCCCTGTTCAAGAAGAGAGGCTGTGTGGGAAGAGGAAATGGGTGAACGGGCTCCACGTGCTACGTAAGGAAAGGTCATGTTGATTCGGCTGTAGCCACACGGGCCCCTTTGTGAACTCAGCACAGAACAGTCTCCATACACTGGTCTGGAGCCTCAGAACCAAGGCTTGTGTTTTCTCCCTGGTCCCACGGCCAGTTCTGTTTGGGCCCTGACAGAAGACAGTGCCCAGCAGCACTAAACCGGGGCTATTAGGGGATGAACTCCACACTGGCAGCCCCTGTGTCTCCTGTGATCTCTCACATCCCTGTGCTCTAACCTAGTGTCTGGCGTCGTGTATTAATAGGTGCTCAGTAAACGTGCTGAAGGGGAGAACACGTGAGTGCCTGGATGCACACGTGCCCGGGTCAGGCAGGGAGGGAGGGAGGAGGACACACTTCAGGGCCAGCTGGGCTGTGACCTTGTGCAAGATCTTTCATCCCCATTGCCTCAGTTTTCTGATCCAGGCGGGGTATCTTGGGGTGTTGAACCAAGGCACATCCCCTGAGTGTGAATTCTGTACCTGGTTTGACTGTGGTCACCCCTTCTCCAATGCTCTCCACGATGCCAGCTGACTCATGCCCTGCTATCACAGGAAGAGGGTTGGCAATGGTGCCACTGACCACATGGTCATCTGATCGACAGATTCCTGTGGCCACTATCTACAGAATAATGAGAAAATGATAAGATTCAGAAAAGATTATGACTCTCAGATGGATTTAGCATACCTAATTTTCTGGAATTGTGCTTCTAAAACGTTTTTAAGGATTTTGCTAACAATCGCAGCTTTTTCCAAATACAAAATATGCAGTTCATTCCCAAGCAAGGCTATGCAGTCTGAAACCCTTCTGTACCTTTCTTTCCCGAGTTAAAGAATTTAGAATAATCTGGGAAACAATCTATCTCGAAATATTTACCTTATCTAACGAAAGAATGCATTTTTAAAGAAGTAGAAATTACAGATTAACTCCAAGAAAGCATATAATGCTAATTGAGTTTGAAATCTTGATATATCCCTTTGTACTTTTTAAATTTACAGACACACAAATTGTTTTTTATTTTACTGGGAGTATGTTGTATATACTCTTTGGTCAGTTTTTAAAAATTTTACAATTCATATTCACATCTTTCCTTGATAACAAATGTAATTCCATTGTCTGAATTACCATATCAGGTGTGCCTCTTAATAGATTCTTGGTTTTTCCATTTTTAATATTTTATGAATTTTTTTAAAACTAAAATTAAATAGAAGTGGAAAAATGTTTCACCTTAATACGAACTTCATAGGCCTTAGGGGGCGCCACCTCCACCTCCTCAATGGAAAACGGTTTGTTTAACTCCCATAAGACAGCGGCTTTGCATTTTATTACCTGCAAAATGAACAAAATGATGACACCAGCTTGTTCCCTGTCTTGAAGTCAGGGATTAGGTTTCTTCATCTTTGTACATGGAGCATCGAGCCCCAAGTGTGGTACCTAACAAGTGCTGCATAGAAGTGAAGAATCCTGACTTACATAGGGAATAAAAGTGTCTTTGTAAAAAAAAAGTATAAAGCAATGCCACAAGAAAGGAGAAACAGAATAAAGTATAATAAGGCACTGAGATAAAAGAGAATATTTTATTTTAGGCCATCCCCATGTTGTTTTTCTCCAAAGGTGTTTATTCTCACTAATTTCTAAAGCTGTCCTAAAACCCATTGTTTACAAACAACTGTTGGCTTCTACATAAAGTCCCAAGTCACTATTATTTTCCTGACAGAGCCGGTGTCTGTTCACATAAATCCATTACTTCCTTGGTCAGTTCCTGCTTAGGACAAAGGATCTGTCTTTGTAATGACAGTTAAAATTTACTTGCCCCCTGCCCTGGGATGATTTCTCTTCTGTATTTGTCTTTTCTCCTCTGATTTCTCTTCCCACCCCTTCTGTGTGCTACTTGTTTGTGTGATTCATTTGAAACTTAGCTTTGGCAGCCTGTTTTGTTATGTAATTGATGTGTAGAGGCTCCTTCCAGATTAGATTGGGGCCAAAAATTACAGAGGTTAGAGCTAGCATGGTGTGTGTGTGTTTGTGTGTGTATATACACTCACACACACACACATATATTTTAAAACTGGAGAACTGTGTGTTTGAGTTTCTAGCTAGCATAGCTTATCCATAGATGCTCCTAAAAATAAAAGTTGAACACATATTTGCAGTGTGTGGGAATGTGTCATAAAACCTATCTTCCTTGTTGTAAAACGTGTACAGTTAACAGAGCTCTTTCTAGAGACAATTGACATCATTGCAAATATGATAAATTCAATAGAAATTTGTTCCTCTGAGAATTCAGTTCATTACTTATCTAATCCTTCCACTTTGCAGAGTGATTAACATGGTCAATGCCAAAGTCAATATGAGAATCCTTGGAAACATCATCCTCATAGCAGGAAGGTCCTGATTCTCAGGTGCCTGTGATGTGACAGGCACATTGTGGCCTGTGCGGGGTGAGTTTCAGGCTTCGCCTTTAAACCTGACCAGGGGCTGCCAGGATAGTATTAGTGAATTATTGGCTTTATTTTCCAGATGAAAAGACTGAGGATTAATTGACTTGGATTGAATGATTTTCCCAAAGTCACAAAGCTGGCTGTCTAGAGAGTGAAGATCAATCCAGCCTTACCTTTCACTGCCCCACGGTAGTTAAAAGTTAACAGAACGTTAAATAACAACAGCAATAATAGCAGTGACTAACATTTATCGACTTATTGCTGTGTACCAGGCACTGTTCTAAGTGTTTTACACCATTAATTTATTAAATTCTCATAACCACCTTATGAAGTAGATGTTGGTGCTGTCACCATTTAGCATCTGATGAAAAAAAAATGCAGGGCGGACAAACATAAATGAAAGGAGATCAAAAGGCAAAGTTACTAACGCTGCACCTGAGAGGGGAGGATCGATTGCTTAGTTCATCATTTATTATTTTCATTAATATGGTTGGTTTATACCTCACTTAAACTTAATGAACTCATTATTTAGGTTAAGCTGAGCTTTGGTAAATTTAATTTTTCTTTTTCCTAATTATTTTTCCTTTAGAAGGCAAATTCTAATGAGTAACAAATGAAAATAAAATGGAATAAGAACACTGAGAATTGCCCACTCATCCAACCAATCTTATTGACATGAGCCTGTTTTGTCAGATAGTGTGTGTGTATAGAAACCTCAGAACGTTTAACTTGAGATCCTAGCAAGACCTTTTACTGTGTGCTCCACTCCTAACACAACAAACGTGCTGGAAATGTTGCCCAGCCTCTTGTAAGTAAGCAATTAAATACAGGATTTCATTATATTGAATGACAACATCCATTTCTCTGTATCTGTCAATACACTGAACAAATAAATATAAATTTTCGGAAGTCTTAGGACCTGTGTTCCTCGTGCTAATAAGTGATTGAAATCTTATTGGTAATAATTTTCTGTAAAATCACACTGATTTTTATATGCGGAAGATACTGTTCTGTAGGATTTCTCTGGAATTGCCTAAAAGGTGGCATAAGAGACCCAGACATTGCATGTTGATGTTGTCCTGTTTAACCTTGATGATTCTAATGCTATGTGTATTTTTAAGATATTTTATAGTAAAATTAGAAGGATATTTCAGTCTTCTGAATTAAATTCCTCTCAGAAAACTTTTGTCAGACTTAATTCTCTGGTGTTCATAAAAAGAATGTGATTACAAAGAATAACACATCTAAATTACGGTTCCTTTTCTTTTTTTATTTTTGAGACAGAGTCTCACTCTGTCACCCAGTGTTGGTGCAGTGGTGTCATCATAGCTCACTGCAACCTCAAACTCTTGGGTTCAAGCTATTCTCCTGCCTCAGCTTCCTGAGTAGCTGGGACTACAGGCGTGTGCCACCACACCTGGCTGATTTTTCTATTTTTAGTAGAGATGGGGTCTTGCTCTTGTGAGGCTGGTCTTGAACTCCTGAGTTCAAGCAATCCTTCTGCCTCGGCCTCCCAAACTGCTGGGATTATAAGCATGAGCCACCCCACTGGCCTAGGATTTCTTAATATAAAGATAACTTCTTATTTTTACACTTCACATTTCTCTGAATGGAATAACTTCTTGCCTAAGGCTTTTTTGACTTTAGAATTACAAATTAGTTATGATTAGCTTGGAATAAACTATCACTTTACTATAAATTTATTTAATGGAGGAAATAAAAACTTAGATAACAGTTCTATACATTCTTGTTAAAGGTAGTTAGAATAGCTTATTTCCACTGTAGTTCAGTAGACATCATAAGTTGTAGCATATATTGTGCATCATATTCAGTGTATCATTTCTAATTTAGATATGAATTCTAAATTATCCATCAAATACTGCATCCCCTTATTTATTATATTAATGAGGATATATTTCCAACGGTAATGGTTCTTTGCTTACTTTTCCTGCTGTGCTCATGTTGTTGCTGTCTTCTCTGCAGACCAGGAGACTGGTGAGGTTGTGGACTTCTTCCCTGCCTGAGTGCATATATATAGTGCACAGATACTGTGTTTGCTGAGTAATGCCCAATTCCACAGGTGACCTGTGTCTGTAGGCCACACCCATCAAATTATGCTTAGGTTAGTCAATTGGGAAAGAAAAGGGCACTGAACTACTACTCCAAAACCTTGACTTTGTGATTTGTTAATATCAGATAACACTTTGTTTTAATTAGGTTAAATGTTTCCCTACACATAGGAATAAATTTTAATCTTCCTCTCTCTCTCGAATTCCATGATTCCCTCTCGCAGGCAGAGTTCTGTTTCCCTTTCTGTGCACTGAGCTCCAACCTTGAATGCACATGGTGCAGTTAGCAGGGAGGAGGACTGAGGAAGCAGCACAAATGAGGTAGGACAGAGAGAGCTGGGAGCCAGAGGAACGTGTCTGATCTAGCACCCTCCTCTTCACAGCAGGGAATCAGACACCCAATCAGTCCCAGCCAAGGTGTCACCATCCCTGGCATTTCTGCTCCATGCAACACTCCAATCAGCACTGACTGAGCACCTGCCTATACCAGGCTGTAAGCTGGGTCCAGTCGGGGGCAGGGTTGAATAAGGGATGACTTCCGCCCATGCCCAGAGGCAGTAAGGAGCAGTGGTTATGGCATGGTCTTTGGGGTCAGGCAGACACCATATCTTACCAGCTGTGTGAACTTGGACTTATTATTTAACTGTTCTTTGCCTGGGCTTTATTATCTGTAAGATGAAGATAAGTACCAATTTAAAGGAGTGTATGGTGAATAAGTGAAATAAAGCAATTACCATGAACTTGGCAGGTAGGAGAACCCTCAGTAAATATTAGTTGCAGTTATTATCCATAAATTGAAGCTCATAGTCTATGGGGAAAAGGCCCACAGGCAGCCACGTCTGCATATCAGCCTGTCTGGAAGTACCCATCACAGGGATAGGTTAGTGCTTTGGGAGCAGAGAAGGAAGAACACAGTCCCTCTGAATGAAGGACTTAGAGGAGGCATCGTGGAGGAGCTGGCATTTCAGGTAGACTTTAAATAATCTGAGAATATCAAGAAAATCCTCATTGGATCATTTCCATTGTCCTTTGATCAATGTAACTGGCATGTACATGGCTTTCAGAGAATAGGATTGGATTTTTCTTTTATCCACACTTGGAGTTGTCATAAAATCATGCAGTGAGCTCTTTAGTTAGATGTAATCTGTCAACATGGACAGTTTAACTTAAAGGACACATTTCTGCAGAATTGCCCAGGGAACAGTTTCCTGACTAGCTCATGACTGTGTCAGGAAGCTTTAATTATGAGTCACGGAGACTGACACCAGGGCTGAGAAACATTCACCCAATAGAACCCAGAACTTCAGTTCGGAAAGGTGTGAAGGAAAGAAGAGAGTCCCAGATCTAACGCCTGGTCTCCAAGGGGACCCACGATCTGGCTTTAACCTGCCCCTTCACTCTGCCCCTCCCCAGCTCCAGTGCAGGCCCAGGTTCTTTGAGAGCTTGTGTCTCCGTTGTCCCCCAAGCAGGTATCTGTTCCCCTCTCAAGCCCTTGCTCGTCATGCTCTGTCTCCTCTTTTCTATCTCCATGACTCATTCAGATCCTGACCAACTTAGAGACCCAGGCCAAGGCCCCCCTTGTGGACAAATATTAGCTGCAAATCACAGTCATCCTTCCCTTCTCTGCATCCCTCTAGCACCAGCGTCCCTCCTGTGGTATTTGGAACCTCTTCTCTATCGTTGTTCTATGCATTTAGTGTAGAGACCAGACTCTCAGATTCTATGGGAAATTTCTGGTCAGAGGCCTTCTTACATTTTAGTTGTATTCTCAACTGCACCTAGTACCATGTAGACAGTAGGTGCTTAATAAATGATTCCTGAATCCCTGTGCTCAGTTTTGTTAGGACAGCGACTGTGCTACCTGTGAGGAATCTCATAATCTAGAATATTCAGTGACTCCACTTTAAGGGATTCCAGATCAGCAGTGGGGTCGGTGGTCAGGTCGGGAAGACAGAGAACCCTCATGTGAGGTGGGAAGTGGTCGGTGCCAGGAGAAGATTTGCGAGTGGGTTCAGAGGAGGAAGGCACCACTCTGTCTTCCCCTTGTGCATACCCACACTTAATGCCCGACTTAGAGGGAGTGCCTGTATGTATACATATATATATATTTTTAAAGCCCCATATAGAGTTGTGTTTTATTATTTTTTTGTTTTGTTTTTATAATATTATAAATATGTCTTTTATTTTATTTTTATCTTTATTTTTTTATTTTTATTTTTTATTTTTTTATTTCAGCTTATTATGGGGGGTACAAAAGTTTAGGTTACATATATTGCCCTTGCCCTCCCCCACCTCCCCGAGACAGAGCTTCAAGCGTGTCCATTCCCCAGACAGTGTGCATCGCACTCATTATGTATGTATACACCCATCCACTCCCCGCCCCCCACATCTGCCCGACACCCAATTAGTGTTACTCCCAAATGTGCTCTTAGGTGATGATCAGTGAAACCAATTTGATGGTGAGTACATGTGGTGCTTATTTTTCCATTCTTGGGATACTTCACTTAGTAGAATGGCTTCCAGTTCTATCCAGGAGAACATAAGAGATTCTATATCACCATTATTTCTTATAGCTGAGCAATACTCCATGGTATACATATACCACATTTTATTAATTCACTCATGTATTGATGGCACTTGGGTTGTTTCCACATCTTTGCAGTTGTGAATTGTGCTGCTATAAACATTCGGGTGCAGATATTTCTTTGATAGAATGACTTTTGTTCTTTTGGGTAGCTGCCACAGGGATATAAGATATCATCTATGAATTCTACAAAAACCTTTATGCAGACAAACTGGAAAATGTGGAGGAAATGGAAAAATTTTTAGAAACACACAGCCTCCCTAGGCTAAACCAAGAGAAATAGAATGCCTGAACAGACCAATATTAAGAACTGAAATTGAAACAGCAATAAGAAACCTTTCCAAAAAGAAAAGTGCTGGACCAGATGGCTTCACACCTGAATTTTACCACACCTATAAAGCAGAACTGCTGCCCATCCTACAAAAGTTATTCTACAACATCGAGACGGACGGAATTCTCCCCAACACATTTTATGAAGCCAATATAACTTTGATTTCAAAACCAGGAACGGATGCAACAAAAAAAGAAAACAACAGAGCAATATCCCTTATGAATATAGATGCAAAAATTCTCAATAAAATCCTAGCAAATCAAATCCAGGTGCTTATCAAGAAAATAATCCATCATGACCAAGTGGGCTTCATCCCAGAGATGCAGGGGTGGTTCAACATACAAATCTATAAATCTATAAATGTAATTCACCACATAAATAGAAACGAAAACAAGGACCATATGATTCTGTTAATAGATGCAGAAAAAGCATTTGACAAAATTCAACACCCTTTCATGGTAAGAAAGATTAACAAACTAGGCATAGATGGGGCCTATCTAAAAATGATATAAGCCATATATGACAAACCCACAGCCAACATCATACTGAATGGGGAAAAATTAAAGCATTCCCACTCAGAACTGGAACCAGACAAGGCTGCCTACTGTCCCCATTACTTTTAAACATAGTACTGGAAGTCCTTGTGTGAGCAATCAGGCAAGACAGCAGAATCAAAGGTGTCCAAATAGGGACAGAAAAGATCAAACTCTCACTCTTTGCTGATGATATGATATTATATCTAGAAAACCCCAAGGATTCAACCAAGAGACGCCTGGAATTGATCAATGAATTCAGTAAAGTCTCAGGATACAAAATCAATACACACAAATCAGAGGCATTTGTATATGCCAATAACAGTCAAATGGAGACCCATACCCTTCACAATAGCAACAAAGAAAATAAAATACCTAGAAATATATTTAACTAAAGAGGTAAAAGACCTCTACAGGGAGAACTATAAATCACTGAGGAAGGAAATTGCAGAGCATGTAAACAGGTGGAAAATAATACCATGATCCTGGATCGGGAGAATCAACATTGTTAAAATGTCTATACTACCTGAAGTGATCTACAGATCAATGCAATCCTTATGAAATTACCAACATCATTTTTCACAGATATAGAAAAAATAATTTTATGCTTTGTATGGAACAAGAGAAGACCCCATTTAGCAAAAGAAATTCTAGGCAATAAGAACAAACTGGAAAGCATTAATTTACCAGACTTCAAACTATACTACAAGGCTGTGGTTATTAAAAGTGCATGGTGTTGGCACAAGTACAGGGACACAGACCAGTGGAACAGAACTGAGAATCCAGATATAAAACCATCCTCATATAGCCATCTAATCTTTGACAAAGCAGACAAAAACATACTCTGGGGAAAAGAATCCTTATTCAATTAATTGTGCTGGGAAAACTGGAGAGCCGCATGTAGAAGACTGAAACAGGACCTACACCTTTCACTTCTCACAAAAATCAAATCACGATGGATAACAGACTTAAACCATAGGTGTGAAACTATTAGAATTCTAGAAGAAAATGTGGGAAAGACTCTTATAGACATTGGCCTAGCAAAGAATTTATGAAGCAGACCCCAAAGGCAATCACAGCAACAACAAAAATAAATAAATGGGACCTGATTAAATGAAAAAGCTTCTGCACCGCCAAAAAAACAGTCTTGAGAGCAAACAGGCAACCTACAGAATGGGAAAAAATTTTTGCATGCTACACATCCGATAAAGGACTGATAACAAGAATCTATTTACAACTCAGGAAAATCGCAAGAAAAAATCAAACAACCCTATCAAAAAGTGTACAAAGGACATGAATAGAAATTTTTCAAAAGTAGACAGAAGAATGGCCAATAAACATATGAAAAAAATGCTCAACATCTCTAATCATCAGGGAAATGCAAATCAAAACCATAATGAGGTATCACTTAACTCCAGTGAGAATGGCCTTTATCAAAAAGTCCCATAACAATAAATGTTAGCATGGGTGCGGAGAGACAGGAACACTCATACACTGGTGCTGGGACTGCAAACTAGTGCAACCTCTGTGGAAAGCAATATGGAGATACCTTAAACAGATTCAAGTAGACCTACCATTTGATCCAGCAATCCCATTATTGGGCATCTATTTTTTGACTAAAGTGAAGGGGTGACTTCTACTTTGAGAGTCAAAGAAGCCTCAGAGATAAGATATTTTATTAAGATTTGTCAAGAAAGATGAGTTGGAATTTAGAGGTACAGATGGAATCAATAGCATATGTTTTACTCCTCTCCCTCACCTGCAGACGCAGCACTTGAGGGAATTGCAGCCACTACCACCTTGTTTTTAGGGCCCAGGTACATTTGGGACCCTGGTACCCACTTAGAAGCTTCCATCACTTCATGAACACATGGCTCCATGAACCACAAAATGCACTGGGACAAACTCCGTGGAGTCAGGAGATCCTTGCTAATACCATCTAGCAAGAACTGTGCTCTTACTCCTTGCCTTGCCTTCCAGAAATTTAGATAGGCAAGTGGGAAGCGCAGGGGATACATAAGTGGGCATCAGCAGTCTAGTTTTAGATGGCCATGGCAGCCTGGAACATCTGGAATGTCCAAAGGTAAACCTGTCAATCTCTAAGTGCCACAGGGCATCACTTCCCTCTGCCTCTCTCTCTCTCTCTCTCTAACGCAGCCAAATTCTATATTGCATTTCTGTTTAAGTATTATCTTTTAAATTGAGATCAACTGGAGAGAGGCCATGCTTGGTTCAGCTTAGTTCGGGGATTGCCCATGTGGCAGGCAGAATAATGGCCCCCAAAGACGTCCACTCCCAATCCCTGGAACATACAGAATATGTTGCTTTACATGGTGAAGGAGATACTGCACATGTGATTAAGCTAAAGATTTTGAGATCAGGGGATTATCTTGTATCATCTAGATGGACCCAGTCTAATCTTGGGTCTTAAAATTGGAGAATATTTCCAGGCTGTCGTCTGAGAGGGAGACTTGACTACCCACTGGCCTGAGATGGTCATGTCTGCAACAGGGGGGTATTAATTTTCTATTGCTGATATAACAAGTTACCACAGATCAACAGGAAGAATAGGGCTGGCATCTCCACTATGCCTATACAGAGCCTCTGAGGGAAAGACCAGCATCTCTGCAAGGGATCAAACTATCTCCTTTTTCTCCAGAGCCCTCATAATTCACATGGGCCTAAGAAAGCTTATTGTAACTGTCAGAATTATCCTCAGTCTAAATCCTTCATTTCTGGGTGACTTGGCAAAATGGTGAGATTAATATTATTCTAAAGATTGCTGGAAAGAAAAATTATAACCCTACAGATGTGCATAAATAGTCGGAAAACTTTAAAGCATGTTGAGGGATAAAGTGCAAAACAAAGTTTGGGAGAGGGAATTTAGCAGCCATTAATCGGACTTTAGAATAGATAAATATTCCATAGGGCCAAGTGCAGTGGCTCATGCCTGTAAACCTAGCACTTTGGGAGGCCAAGATGGGAGAACCCCTGAGGTCAGGAGCTCAAGACCAGGTTGACCGACATAATGAGATCTTATCTCTGCAAAAAAAAAGAAAAACTAGCTGGCTGTGATAGCGTGTACCTGTAGTCCCAGCTACTGGGAGGCTGAGGCAGGAGATCACTTGAGCCCAGGATTTGAAGTTGCAGTGAGCTACAATCACGCCACTGCACTCAGGTCCATGCAGCAAAGCAAGACTCTGTCTCCGAAAAGAAAAATAAATATTCTATAGAAAATTAGAATAAATAGAGTAAGTATTTTATTTAGAATGGAATAGATTTTAAGTTGCTAGAATAATTTTTGAAAATACATGCATTCAAAACCATCCAATAGTATTCAATTAGCATTTGATTTTGATTTTGATTCTGAAGCCAAAGGTGTTGAGGGAGGTGAAGTGCTGGCCAACCTTGTGACCGTGGAGGCTGGAATGGTGCTGTGGGGAGCATGTGTGAGAGAACAGCGTGTCTGTTGACATTTGTCTTGTGAAAGGACTTGGAAAATGATCTAAGAAGCCAAAGTCTAAAGTAGCAAACATGTTTATCCAAGATTTTTCTGTGAGAGCCAAACTACAAGCCATCTTAAACTCCAAATCTGTTTTGGTGATTTATTTTGAATTATGCTGATGATGTGTTTTGCAGATTCTTAAAAATATAATTACTGAGATGATATGGAAATACCAAATGTTTACTGAAACAATGCAAAGTAAAACAAATGCCATGGCTGTTACAATATAACAGTACCTGAAAACGAAAAAGAGTTCTTTAATGGTGAGGAATTTTTTACTTTTCAAAACTTAAGCATATTGTTTTACATGAAAACTACAATTGTTAGTGTCAATATCTAAGACTTACGGAGTGTGTACTTTGCTAGGTGCTGTGCATACATTGTCTCATTGAATTCAATCTGTAGAATTAACTCTGAGGTGGGTACCCTGCCATGCACATTTTACAGATGAAGACGCTGAGGCTTAGAGAGTTTACACAGATTTCCCCAGGTAACACCACTAGTGCTAGAGCCAGGATACCAGGAAGCTTAACTCCAGAGTTCAATAACCTACCTGACGATGATGATGATGATGAAGAGAGTTAATATCTTTGTCACCCTCCGTGTACGAGGGCTGTCCGGAAAGTATCCTGGTGAGTGACCGTTCTTGTTATATGAAGAATGGCTGGATACTTTTCGGGTAGCCAGGTACCATTCTAAGTGCTTTACTTTTGTGAACTCACTTAAACCGCACAGTAACTCCGATGCAGGTTCTACCATTATTTCCATTTTATAGATGAATGTTTTTCTTCTCTGTCTTTGTCAGCAGTGAGGACACTTTTTGAGTTTTGTAGCACAACTTTCCAGTACATGTCAACTCTGCTTCAGTGTCAGCTGCTTGAGACACAAGGTCTTTTCAAGCCAGGGTTGGGACAGTCACTGGAAATTCTGTTCACAGCCAAGTGTCTCTCTGTAGGCTTTGACTTGGTCCAGTATGGGCAGGGGGTGCTTTGCCTCTGGCCACACCTGCCATCCTAGCGCATCCTCACCTCATCCTGGGGGATCCCTTCATTCTCTCCAGGATGAGGCATCCGCTGCCCAGATGCCACGTCTTTCCTTGAATTAATTTACCAGTTTGAGGGGCACTTCATTAGGCATCTTCTGGAGGAAAGGTGCACTGGGAGATATCTTTATTGAGATCTTTTATGTTTCTATTGCATTTCCACTCCTGCTATCATACTTCTTAGTTCACAAGCAATTGTTTTTATGGAACCATGGACTTATTTAACACATACGATATCATCTTGTCTCCTTAGAGATATTAAAATCATCTTTGGAGAAAATTTTTTATTTTTCCATTTTGTGGATTATTTCTTCTAATTTTGTTTCTCTCTGCTTTGTTCTCTTTCATGTTAGAAAGCTGGAGTCACCACAGATGTCTGATGATTCTTGGTTGTCTGTTCTGTGGAAGAATGGAGCACTAACAAGTTTTGGGAAGCTCTGGACATGTGGGTGGCAGGTGTATCCCTTGAAATTGGCTATGGAATTATCTGGTGGGCTTTACTCCCATGCAGTCTGCAATGTCAGCCTGTCTAGGTCTTTGCTCTTGGGCTGGTCAGAGTTTTCATAGAAACTTTTTCCAAGTTTCTGTGTAGAAGACACATGGCTGGCTGCCAGGAATTCTGGGGTCCACGAGGACAACTGAAAAACCAAATATAAGCCACTTGGGAGAAAAAGGCACAATCCAGGGCTGCCCAGGTAACTCCAAGCGTTTGCTCACATTACTCTTGTAAGACTGTAGCCAGATATCTATTAGATATTTTAATAATCTCATGCTTCTTAGCTCTAAATGTTTTCTATTAAGGCCTGTGAGAATTTTTTCTTTTTGATTTCCAGCTTTGTCTATCTGTCTGAGATATCGTAGGATCCTAAATGATTCGGTGAGTAATATCAAAAATGAACAAAGAGTTTCTGAAAGTCCTCCTAAGGTGATAGAGATGGCAGAGAATAGTTTGTAATATTTTGACAATTAGTTGACTAGAAGCTCTTTTAAAAAATGTATTATTTTGACAGTTTGAAATTTTTACCCATGCTCAGAAACTTGATTTTAAATACTTCCATGAAATTTTCAAAGTCATACTTCCACTTTATGTGAGCTTATATATACATCATGGGAAGTCAAAGAATCAAAGCAATATATTCTCACATTCCATGCACATTTTTTCCCTGTCCTTGTCATGCCTGTGTGTGTCAATCTGATAATCCTGTTTTCAACACCTGTGAAGTCATCTCTCCATCATCAGAGACCATTTCTGCTCCTTTTCTGTAGACGTAGTTGATTACAGACCTGGCCAATAATTTCTGTGCTGGAATATATATTTATACATAAATACAATCTGGGAGGTTGAGTCAGGTGGATCTGTTGAGGTCAGCAGTTTGAGACATGTCTGAGCAACAAAGCAAGACCCCCCGTTTCTAGAAAAAAGAAAAGTCAGCTGAGTGTGGTGACACATACGTGTAGCTCTAGCTATTCAGGAGGCTGAGGCAGGCGGATTGCTGGAGCCCAGGAGTTAAAGGTTGCAGTGAACTGTCATTGCACATCTGCACTCCAGCCGGGGCAATAGAGAGACAACCTGTCTGTAACAATGCTTACATACAGAAATACAAATCACTGAAACTATTTAACCCATTTGCCCCTTAGTAAAAATTGCTTTACGTAATGTTCTTGATAGTCTTCAAGACAGGCAGGACAAATTTCTGTCAATTATGTTCTTTAATAATTTATAAGAACTAGATACTGAGGATTTTCTGATGAATTCTATTGTCATATTGTGTGATATGGGCTGAAGGTTTGTGTCCCACAAAAATTCGTATGTTGTAGGATACTCCTCAATGTGATGATATTTGGAGGTGACTTCTTTGGCATTTGATTCTATATTTGTGAATAGAGTTTGTGCCTTTATAAGAAGAGACACATGGTGATTGATCTCTCAGTCATGTGAGAATACAGAGAGAAGGCATCTGTCCATAGGCTAAGAAGGTGGCCTGCAGCAGAAACCAGATCTGCTGGTAGCTTCATCTTTGACTTCCCAACCTCCATAAGTATGCAAAATAAGTGTTTGTTGTTTAAGCCACCCAGTCTGTAGCAGCCCCAACTGACAAAGACATTATGATAGAATTCTAAGGTGACTCCCAAATTCTAACTCCCATGTATACATATCTTGTGTAATTTTTTACACTTAATTGAGGATGGAACTTTTAAGGATGTTATGATAGTCACTCCCTTGATTAAGATATGTTACATGGCAAATGTTAATGGTATAGACACATCCATGATCATGTTACATTATATAAGACTCTGTTGTCACTGGAGGGTTCTGGAACTCTGGAGTGGTTCTGGAAGTCAGGAGATTGGAAGCGTGAGAGGGTGTTCAGATGAACCATGCTGAGATTGTTGCCTGCTCGACAGTCTGCAAGAGAATGGAAACCTCAGTCCTACAACACAGGGAACTGAATTTTTTGAAAGAGGGCCCCAGCTCCAGAAAGGAAGGCAGGCCAGCTAACACCTTGAGACCCCAATGAGAGAAACCAGTTCATCTGTGCCCAGACTTTCTACTTGGAGAAACCATGAGATAATAAATGAGTGTTCATCCAAGCCAATAATTTTCTGGTAATTTTTTACTAAGAAATAGAATACTAACATGGGAAGAAATGTTTCATATAATTAACCATCTACAAGTGTGTTTATCTTTTCAAGTGCATTTTCATACATTTAGTGCAAACTTTATGTGTAATCAAGGGAGATGTTTAGAAAGGATCACTTTTAAGAAAGGCTTCAGAGAAGGCAGAGTATTTCTGGAAACTTTTCAATGATGTGTAAAAGACTGGTGATTAAAGGTGGGAAAGTCACCTGGGATAACATTTTGTCATACAGGAAGGCGTATAAGAAACTGACAGTACAATACTACTTGCTACAAATTTTTAAAAATGGAAAATTCATTCTAAAATAGAAAAGACGGCCGGGCGTGGTGGCTCACGCCTGTAATCCTAGCACTCTGGGAGGCCGAGGTGGGCGGATCGTTTGAGCTCAGGAGTTCGAGACCAGCCTGAGCAAGAGCGAGACCCCATCTCTACTAAAAATAGAAAGAAATTATATGGACAGCTAAAAATATATATAGAAAAAATTAGCCGGGCATGGTGGTGCATGCCTGTAGTCCCAGCTACTCGGGAGGCTGAGACAGGAGGATCCTTGAGCTCAGGAGTTTGAGGTTGCTGTGAGCTAGGCTGATGCCACGGCACTCTAGCCTGGGCAACAGAGTGAGACTCTGTCTCAAAAAAAAAAAAAAAAAAAAAAAAAAAAAAAAAAAAAAGAAAAGACTATAAGAATAGAAACGACTATAAGAATAGAAACAAAGATTAAGATAATTTAGAAATCCTATATAATGACTGGATACTAAAATTCTTTATTTCCACTTCTGACACTCAAGTAAAAGAGTTTTATGTAGAAGACTTAACCAATCCTTTTTGCAGGTATGACAATGTAACAAAGAGACCGTAAGGGCTCTATTATCAATTGGGATGAGAGATCTCTTCCACCCAAAGGTGACTAAGGATTGGCCTTACAACAATGGTCCCACCCATTCTTAGCTCCGGACTTTGTAAAAACAACTCCATTTGAAAATCCTAGAGGCATTTCAAAGTCATCAACTCCATTGCCAAACTTAACCATCGCCATGACTTGAATGTTTGCCCTCTCTAAACCTCCAGTTGAAATTCAGTGGCCTTTATAACAGTGTTAAGAGGTGAATCCCTTAAGTGATAATTAAGCCATGAGGGCTCTGTCTTCATGGGTGGGATTAATGACATTATAAAAGGGTAAGTTCGGTCCCCTCTTGCACTCTCTTTCTCTCTCCCCTTCTACCATGTGGTGATGCTCAAGAAGTCCCTGGACAGTTGTCAGAACTTTGATCTTGGACTTTCCAGCCTCCAGAATTGTAAGCCGATCAATTTCCTTTTTTAATAAATGGCACAGTCTCAGGTATCCTGTACTAGCAGCAGAAAATGGACTGATACTACAATCTTCACCACAAATGCCTGAGGATGGTTTTTAGACCCTTTTCTGGTGAAGGGTTCTATGGTCTACACCAAACTGTCAGGCTGATACTTTGGAATTAGCCTCTGCCCTCTACGTCATGCCCCATACTCCCTTGATCTTGCTGCCAAGTCATGTGTCCTTCCTGAGAGTGTCTCATTCATTTGGAGTTCTCCTTTCCCTTTGCTACTGCTCTGAAACAGGCCCTGTTCTGTCTTGCCTGTACGTAGCTAAAACCTCCTCATTCTCTCTTTTCCACTCCTCACCTCTAATGCACCCTACCCAGGGCCACAAGAATGAATTTCTAATGTGCCAGTCTGAACATATCATCAATCTACTCAGAAAAATTTTAATAGAACTCCCACTTTCAAGACCCAGAGGATGAAATGTCAACTTCTTGTGAGGAATCCAGGAACCATTGTTTCCTAGCCATAGATACTTCCTGTTGTGAAATTTACATGCCAACAATACTAAAAGCTTGTGATTCGTTATATAGACTTTCCTTTTCTGTCCTGAACCCTTGGTCTGCAGTGACCTCCCCCCATTTTCCTTCTGTCAAACTTCTTCTGATCCATTAAAGTTAGGTATAAATATTTGCATAAGGTAACAATCACTGTAATCCGAGCATGGACCTTTCAGCTTAAACATTACCACTTTCTCCCTGACATATTAGTTTTGGATGTAACTTTTATCTTCTCTCCCTCTTTGCTCTTGTCTTTGTCCTCAGAACTATTGGAAAGAGGGAGAACAGATAGCTCAGACAGCCTCAAATCTCTTTCTTTTTTTTTTTTTTTTTTTGAGACAGAGTCTCACTCTGTTGCCCGGGCTAGAGTGAGTGCTGTGGCGTCAGCCTAGCTCACAGCAACCTCAAACTCCTGGGCTCAAGCGATCCTCCTGCCTCAGCCTCCCAAGTAGCTGGGACTACAGGCATGCACCACCATACCCGGCTAATTTTTTCTATATATATTTTTAGCTGTCCATATAATTTCTTTCTATTTTTAGTAGAGATGGGGTCTCGCTCTTGCTCAGGCTGGTCTCGAACTCCTGAGCTCAAACGATCCGCCCACCTCGGCCTCCCAGAGTGCTAGGATTACAGGCGTGAGCCACCGCGCCCGGCCTCAAATCTCTTTCATGCTCAGAAGCCAACCAGCGTACTCATTTTTTTTTCTTGCTGATTTGTTTGAGTTCTTTGTCGGTTCTGGATATTAGCCCTTTGTCAGATGTATAGTTGATGAGTATTTTCTCCTATTCTGTACGTTGTATATTCACTTTTGATTATTTCCTTCACTGTGTGTAATCTCTTTAATTTAATCAAGTCTCATTGTGTTGTTGTTGTTGTTGTTGTTATATTTGTGTTTGGTGTCTTAATCATAAATTCTTTGCCTAAGTCAATGTCTAGAAGAGATTTTGCTATATTTTTTCCTAGAATTTTTATGGTTTTGTGCCTTACAATTAAGTCTTTTATCCATCTTGAATGAATTTTTGATATGGTGAGAGATAGGGGTGCTGTTTCATTCTTCTGAATATGGTTATTCAGTTTACCCAGCACCATTTTTTGAATAGGACTTCCCTTCCCCTGTGTATAATGTTTGCTTTGTCAAAATCAGTCGATTGTATACAGGTAGATGGTTTTATATGGGTTCCGTCTTCTGTTCCATTGGTGTACGTCTCTGCTCTTATACCAGTACCATGCTCTTTTGGTTACTATAGCCTTGCAGTACCATTTGAAGTCTGGTAATGTGGTGCCTCCAGATTTGTTCTTTTTGCTTAGGATTGCTTTGGCCATTTGGGCTCTTTTTTTTGTTTCAAGCAAAGCGTTGAATTATTTTTTCTAGATCTGTGAAATATGATGTTGGTATCTTGATAGGTATTACATTGAATCTATAAATCACTTTGAACAGTATGGAGGTTTTAACAATGTTGATTCCACCAATCCATAAGCATGAGATGTATTTTAATTAGTTTGTGTTATCTGTAATCTCTTTCCTCAGTGTTCCTTACTTGTTCTTGTAGAGATCTTTCATCCTTGGTTGTGTATATTCCTAGGTATTTAATTTTCTTTGTAGCTGTTGTGAATGGTATTGAGTCTTTGATTTGACTCCCAGCTTGACTCTTATTGGTGTATAGAAATGCTACTGATTTGTGTACATGGATTTGGCAACCTGAGACTTCACCAGATTTATTTATCAATTCCAGGAGTCTTATGGTGGACTCTTTGGGATTTTCTAGATACAAGATCATCAGCAAAAGGTGATAGTGTCACCTTCTGTTTCCCAATTGGATACCCTTTATTTCCTTTCCTTGTGTGCTAGTTCAGGATGGTACTTCCACCACTATGTAGAATAGAAGTGGTGACAGTGGGCACCCTTGTGTTGTTCCAGTTCTAAGGGAGAATGATTTCAACTATTCCCCTTTCAGTATGATGTTGACTTTGGATTTGTCAGATATAGCTTTTATAATTTTTGGACACGTTTCTTCTATGCCTCTTTGGGTGAGGATTTTTATCATGAAAGGGTGCTGAATGTTTTCAAATGCTCCTTCTATATCTATTGAGATGATCATATAATCTTTTTTTTTTTTTTTGCTTCTGTTTATGTGATGAGTCACCTTTTTTGATTTGCACATGTTGAACCACCCTTGCATTTCTGAGATGAATCCCACTTGGTCATGGTGGATTATCTTTTGACGTGCTGTTGAATTCGGCTTGCCAGTATTTTATTCAGGATATTTGCACCTATATTCATAAGGAATATTTGTCTATGGTTTTCTTTTTGTTGTTGTTGTGTTCTTCCCTCGATTTGATATCAAGGTAATATTAGCTTTGTAGAATGAGTTAGGGAGGATTCCCTCCTTCTTAATGTTGTAGAATAATTTCTGTAGGATGGGTGTCAGTTCTTAGTAGTCCTCGAATGTCCTCTGTCTTTAAACGTCCCAGAAGGAGGAGAAGTTATTGAATGTGAACTAAATGATCGTTAATTGCTCCAAACAATTTCTGCTATTCATTATAGTTTGAAGATTTGGAAAAGATAAAACCTAAAGCCTTAGAGTTTCCTTCCATCAGTGAAGGAATTGACTTCAGTTCAGCTTTTGATTTCCTTCCAACTTCCTGAAGCTTGAATTCAAGTTCAAAGGAAATAGTCTTAAAGTTTTTCTCAATTTCTTCCTCCCACCCACCTTGCAACATACTATCACTCAGGTCATATTTATGATTTAAATTTGCAGTGAACTAAAAATGTTTTTTGTTTCAAAACCGTAGGTATTTCTGTTGAAGGCAGTTAGATATTTCCCCAAACACTGGAAATTATTGGTTTCTGGATGAGTAGTAGTCCTTAAATATGTTTATATAAGAATGATCTGTTGATTTCTCTTACCTGCTTTCATTGATAATAGAGCTACTGAGTTATTCGTTGACATGTCAAATCCCTCAAAGGGGAAGAATGGACATGGAAAGCAGCTGTTTCTCTCTCTCTCTCTCTAGTTGTTTCTGTCTATTAGTTTTGTCTGTGAGAAGTTAATCAAGCTCTGGATTCGCTTGGTGACTGTGACGGTGCCATGCAGATGGTCTTCTCAACCCTGAGAACCAAGTGAATGGCATGAAAAACCAAGTTCACATATCCAAGCATTCATCTCATCAACATAGTGTCTGGTACCTACCCTACTTTTATTGATATTCTTGCCCCACCAATTTTTCTTTCTCTTCTTATGCCATCCCATGGTCAGAAACATTCATAATCATCCAATACATACTTGTGCTCACTCTACTTCAGCTTGTGAATTAACCATTCTGTCAAGATGACTTTCTTTGTAATCCTAGAGCTCCTTTTGTGAATTGCAAAGTACCAAAGAGCCAATTCAGAGTTCATCTTTATTACTTCTTTTTATTATGTACTATTTCTGGAGGTGCTAAATCAGTGTATCCGAGTTATTAAACCATCAACATGAATTTTTTTCACTTAGAACCTTGCAAATATCTTGATTTTGGCTAACCTTTTTGCTATTGGCTGAAAGTGTGTGCGAGCTGTGTACATTCACAGAGTTACATTTTTGAGGGGAGAATAGCAAACATGGAAGTTCTTGCTTCTAGAGTCAAAAGTTACTGGAGGCCACACTGACCACGTGCACCATTACAGGCCTGTTGGGATACAAGCCATGCTGTGGTTCCTCTTTTCTATTTTGATTTCAACCTGCCTCCTTCCCTGCCAAGGTCAATATAACTAACAACTAGTGATGCGTGCAGAAGTTTGCCCCCAACACACACCTGCCCACTCTGTGAAAACACTGAAAGTGCCCACCTGACACCCCCTCTCCATCAGCTCCCCTAACCTGGGATGAAGGAGGGTAGAAGCTGCATCCAGGCCTCCTTGCCTCTGGCAGGAATTTATGACCTCTGTGGTAAGGTGGACATTTAGAACTACTTCCTCTTTGTGTGGGTCTGACCTTGTCAGCACCAAAGTAATAATCACAATGCACACTGCAACAGGTAATGTCTCATGATGTTATGTTAGAGACATTCTGAAAGGTGCCTTGACACTGAGTGTCTCCTTCAGCATCTTTGACAAAACAATGAAATGTTCCCCACATTTACGTGGCACTTTGCAGTTGGCAAAGCTCTTTCACTGGCATCATCCCATTCAACTTGATAAGGCTATAATGGGTGGGGGTAGCTTAATTGTTTTCACAGCAAAGGACGAACCAGCTCAGAGAGTTTCAGGGACTTATTGAGGTCACACAGTAAATGTTATATTATTTTACTCTCTGTCGAGGGTCCTTTCTGTGATATGAATCAGATTGTAGACATAGCAGCAAGTAGCACTTTTGGAGATAGCTGTAATTTCTTCAATAGGAAATAACTTTTCATTACACATTGGAGATAAAGCTCAAAATGCAAATCTTCCTCTGAGAGCAGGAAATCATTAACAAATGGGTACTATAGGCCTTTGCATATTCAAAATATTAAACTTATTCGAGGATCATAGCTTTGATTTAAGACACGGTACTGAATAGAAAAGTTCTAGATTGAAGTTAATTTTTGTAAAAATGTACCAATGTATATAGGTGTATATATATCTGCTTAGAAAATATTCTGCTTTATGTGTTGGTGCCATTTCTTGGTTACCCATTTTATATGCTGTGACCATAGCTACTGTCATCCTATCCCTATACTTCGTGCCACCATATGATTTTTGTTTACTTTTTGACTCATTTTCAGTCAATTGTAATCATTAACTAAGACCATTTAGCAAATGAAGCACTTTCATGAGTAAAAATTACGGATTTTTCAACATGGTTAAAGGAATAGTTCAATTTTCCCACCTAGCGTCTGATCCTGACTTTTATCACCTGAAGCATGAAACCTGTTGTTATTTAAAAGAATAATTCTATATTCAGTATAAACTAATAGCATGAAAAGAATAGAGACACTCTCCTTCATTGTATGAAAATGTGTGACATGTTCTTTGAGTTAGTAAGGAATTCCCTGGATTTAGAAGTTGTATATCTTCTCTGTTTATAAAACTGAGTCTAACCTTTGCCATACTGCAGTTTTTACCCTGGAGTCTTGACACGTTCTATAAAAAAACAAAATACAGGTAGTGGAAATAGAGGTAGAGGTAGAGGACCTCAAGCTCAGTAGCCTGGTGTGTGTGTTCGGGGCAAGTGGAGGTTTCCCTCCACTGGGCTTCAACCACTGTGGGTTCAAAAGACACAAAAAATGCAAGAAGGCACAAGATGTTTATTTCGTCAATGGAAAAGGTGATATAATTAGAAAGATTAAGAAGGAAAGTTTAGTGGTCCCAATTCCCCAGCTCATTCAACATCTTATTTATAAAAGCTCTCACTGAATTTTAAACATTGGCTTGAAAAATAATTTCATATCAATTTCTGTTTCTTTTGGAAAGCTCTCGTGTGTGATTTATTTATAACATGTCTAAAGAACAGAATCAATGATGTTGCCCAGTTGCTGTTGCAGAGGGTGCGGGATGGAGGCTGCTGGAGGCTGTTTCAAGGGAAGGCATCTGTGTGGTCTTAGAATGTCAGGACGATGCGGATACTGCAAAGAGAAGGAAAAGATAGTGTGTCAACACTGAGTCAATTCACACTCTTCCTTGTGAGTGTCCAGGGAGCATCTGAGGTGTCTTAGTGAAAATCTGTCTGAGCTCCCAGCTACTGCATTCCCACCCCTAACTATTTGGGTCATATCAAATAAAAACACAGTTCATCTTTTTTGTTGTTCTTCTTCTCTCTTGAGTTTTCTCGAATCTTAAGCTTGCTCATAACATCCTGAATATGACTGTCATTTAGACTTCAATTCTATATTAGCATCTGCAAAAAATCATTTTTGAGTGCCCGTGTACCAGGCAAGTGAGGGAATATAAAACAACAATGAGTAATAACATGTAAAAAGTTCTTCCTATTTGTCACAAACTTTGTGTATACTTTTCATGCATTGTCTCATTTAAACCTCAACCTAAACCATGGGGTAGGCTTTCATTTTACTTCCATTTGAGAAATTATAGAAACTGAGTTTTAGAGAGATTTGTAATTTGGTTCACATCATACATCTAGTGTGGCATGCTGGCATTCCAAATTGCAGTAATACAAACTTGTAAAATTGCAAGATACAAGCCTGAAGGAACTGTTAATTTTAGGATATTAAGGCTATGCTGAAAATTTAATAGAGCTTTAATGTAGAGATGTTTAAAGATTCTTAAAAGTAGGTAATAAAGCTATTTGTATTAACTGTAAGAGACTTCATTCTTGTAAAGGTTAGAAATGTAACATTTACACTTGGCACTACACATTATACACTTTCTAAAAACCATCTTCTGATGGTTAAATGCTTTTAGAAGAAGATTGTCTTATGCCTCTTTAAATTTTTTTTACATATATATGTATATATAAATATAATAACATATGCAGAGAATTTAGAAGCTATAGGACAGTATAAATAAGAAAGTAAAAATAATCTGTAATCCCACAACCTAGAAATAACCATTGTTGTATTTTCTTGTATATTAATCAACTTTGTCTAGACATAGGTACATTTTGTACTGTCCTTGTTGAAAATTTGGGATCATATTGTATATACAATTTGTATTCTCTATTTTATGAACCAAGATTACATCAAGAGAATCTCCCAATGTAATGAAATCCTTTCTTTTTAATGGCTTCATGCATTTCTAATACATGATTAGAATTTATTTAATCATTTGCTTAATGTTGGACTTTCAGGATGTTTCTAGTCTTTTATATTATAGGTAACAGGTAAACATGCTTAAACACATATGTATATTTGAATATTTGATTATTTCTGTAGAATAGTTTTCTAGAAATGTAATTGCTGGCACAAAGACCTAAGTTTTTTCAATGGTTCTGATACAAATTACCAAATTCTTTTTCCAAAGAATATAACAATTAATATCCCTACAAGCAGCATATGTAGGTGCCCACGTCACCTTACCCTTACTAGTATTAAGCATTAGAGTTTTTGATCTTTGCTTATTGGTAGGATTCATTATATTTAAATACACATATTGAATTGTATGACACTCACATAAAGTGAATTTGGGCACGCTTAGTGAATTCGTTTGTTGTTCAATACTGCTCTCTGGGTTTGGTCATCTCTTATATGCCATTATTTTTCCAACATGATGATGATGATGATCATGATGAGGATAATAACTAATGTTTGATGACTACTGTATTATATATATATATGTATGCACACACACACATACATGCACACATGCACACACACAGGTACTCTTGAGTGTGGCTTAATAGAAAGCGAATTGATTTGCTAACAACCAGATCTTTGAATTCCCCTCCCCTCTCAGCTACCTGCATGGTTCTGGCCTAGATGTATCATCTCTGAGTCTCAGGTTTCTCTTCTTCAAGATGGTGAAATCGGAACTGGCATATCAGTATTGTTTGGGAATCACATAAGATAATACAGATAAGACAATCAGTAGAACAGCTGGTGCTGTCTAGTTGCTTGTTTCTTTCCTTGCTCTAGAATATTTGTCAGGGCCGGGCGCGGTGGCTCACGCCCATAATCCTAGCACTCTGGGAGGCCGAGGCGGGAGGATTGCTCGAGGTCAGGAGTTCGAGACCAGCCTGAGCAAGAGCGAGACCCTGTCTCTTCTAAAAATAGAAAGAAATTATATGGACAGCTAAAAATATATATAGAAAAAAAATTAGCCGGGCATGGTGGCACATGCCTGTAGTGCCAGCTACTCAGGAGGCCGAGGCAGAAGGATCGCTTGAGCCCAGTAGTTTGTGGTTGCTGTGAGCTACGCTGACGCTATGGCACTCTAGCCCGGGCAACAGAGTGAGACTCTGTCTCAAAAACAAAAACAAAAAAAAAGAGTATTTGTCAGGTGAAGTGTCTAGTATAATATTTTATATGGCTTCCCAGGAAATACTATTTAAAGCTGAAAACTGCATGAGAAGAAGTGTGGGGTAGCAGAAAAAGCATGGACTATGGAGCTAAAAGGCAGGAGGTGGATACAACTGCCTATTACTAGTTGTGCTTCCTTTAAATGCAGGTGACAAGATTCATCTTACTAGGTGGCTGTAACTATTAAATGTTAGAAGTAGTAAATATTTAAAAGAATTGGCTTATTTTCTAAGCTTAAGAGAAAAGTTAAGACAAAGATTAAAATAGCATTTTGCACCCTTCCCCTTTCTAATAACTTTTATGAGTAAAAACTTCTTCATAACCTGCAAAAACAAAAAAAGAAAAACTAGTAGTATTGGAATAGAAAAAATCCCGATGTAGTTCTATCTCCTCCCATAATGAAAGTGTTGGGCATGGCTTGAATATAATTTAAATTTATAGCCCCTAAATGTCAGTCTTATTTAGGGGTCCAGGCAGAGGCTTCAGTGAGTCCATGGTGTAATTAGGATCGTGTGACCCGATTTCTTGTTTTTTGGCAAAGGTGAGTGTCCTCTTGTAAAGAAGGCTGAGTGGCTCTGATCCTTCATTTTTGCTGTAACCAACATAATTTGGCTTCAACAGAATAGGAAATGTAACACAACTGTTCTCAACTTCCAACAATAGCATCTCAGGTGCTCTACATGTGAACTTAAGCTGGTAACGGGAAACCAAGGCACTATGATTTTTTCTAATCATTCTCCTTTTTCTTTTCTTTTTTTTCTTTTTTTCTTTTTCTTTTCTTTTGAGACAGAGTCTCACTCTGTTGCCTGGACTAGAGTGCTGTGGCATCAGCCTAGGTCACAGCAACCTCAAACTCCTGGGCTCAAGCGATCATCCTGCCTCAACGTCCTGAGTAGCTGCGATAAAGGCATGCGCCACCATGGCTGGCTAATTTTTTCTATATATTTTTAATTGTCCAGATAATTTCTTTCTATTTTTAGTAGAGACGGGGGTCTCGCTCTTGCTCAGGCTGTTCTCGAACTCCTGAGCTCAAAAGATCAGCCCACTTTGGCCTCCCAGAGTGCTAGAATTACAGGTGTTCTACTTTTTCATTCTCTGCTAGCCAACCCCTTACCATAAAACCAAAAACCCAAAACTAACAACTTAAAACCTACCTCTTTCCAGAGCGAAGCAGGTCAAATCCTTCATTTATTTTTTCAAAAGGCAAAATATTGGTTATTAATGCATCTAATGAAAACTTCTTAGCCATAAAATCAGCCACAAGTTTGGGGACAGAATCTTTCATCTTAAAGCCTGAAAAAAAGACAATATCATTGTTAGATTCAGCCAGGGGTAAGGAGGAGAATTGGAGAGAAGACTTTCCAAATAACATTAAGGTGACAGTTTATAAGAAGTGATACATTCCTCAGACTGCTATTACTGAGGTTACTGAGAGACAGAATACTTTGATAGGTATCATTTTGCAGTGTTTTGAGTTTAAAAAAAAATCTTGCAGATATACAAGGGTCCTCAGTTATTAGCTGTCTTATAGAGAAATTATAGTGCAGATAATTATGCCCAAAGTCAAGGAGCAAATTTAGCAGTTGTCTCAATTAGGGCAATGAGTGTAGACATGAATTATAGATTCACGTGTCCTATAGACTTTCTCTGTCCTATTAGAAATTTTGGTGTCTTATGAGGTCACGAGTATTAAAAGAGGTCCTAGTTAATTTATGGGGACACTAGAAAATTTGCTCTTGGGAATTTCTGTCTTCCTTAGATCCACATCTAGTTGATTTGGAGTCTATAGATGCAATAGGAATTTTGATTAATTTTTGACCATGTTGCTTTCCAAAACCTGGCCTCGTCACTTGTAAAAGGGGAGAGATTCTAAAGTTAATGACAGTTTGGACCTCAAGGGTAAGTACATACCTCCCAAAACACCTCCTTTCCAGGTGCGTCCAGTCAATAGCAATAGAGGGTTCATGGAGAGGGTTTGAGAATTGGGAGGGGCCCCGACAACGATGCTTGTGCCACACGCCTCATGACAGCATAACAGGGCAGCCATCTGGAATAAAATCAACACTTAACATCCTTAAAGTAAACTCTCTGATAGTCTCCACTGATAATGCATAATATGATGTCACATTGATTTAGTGAGATGTGAGTGAGGGGAGGGAAGAGATTATATCTTTTTGTTCTTCATTCTTTTTTGGGCCTAGGTTAGTGCTATGGATTTAGGAAATGCCCAGAAAATGGTTTTTTTTTTTTTTTTTTTTTGAGACAGAGTCTCACTCTGTTGCCCGGGCTAGAGTGAGTGCCGTGGCGTCAGCCTAGCTCACAGCAACCTCAAACTCCTGAGCTCAAGCGATCCTCCTGTCTCAGCCTCCCGAGTAGCTGGGACTACAGGCATGCACCACCATGCCCGGCTAATTTTTTCTATATATATTTTTAGCTGTCCATATAATTTCTTTCTATTTTTAGTAGAGATGGGGTCTCGCTCTTGCTCAGGCTGGTCTCGAACTCCTGAGCTCAAACGATCCGCCCACCTCGGCCTCCCAGAGTGCTAGGATTATAGGCGTGAGCCACCGCGCCCGGCCCAGAAAACGGTTTTTGAATGAAAGAATGGATGAATGCAGTTGTGTATCATTAACACTTTCGTATAAAGTAATAAGGAGGCAAACATCATTACAAACATATGTAAATTCTGGTTCCTTAAAGAAGGGTAGTGTTTCATCATCACATGATTCTCAGGCAATCTTTGAGCTGGTTAATTCATTTTTCATTAATTTATTAGGTAGATGATTTGAAACTAGTACATTGAACCAGATGGTTTGACGGTGAACAAGGTGTGATTACATCATCATAATTTGTCTCTTTCCCACTTGATTGTTTGCCTTCTTGATGGATTCCTGTTCTACTGTTCATTTCTAAAATGGACATGTTTTAAACATTGTTTTTTACCTCCCCCAAATGCATATTGGTTTCATTTTAAACTACACTTATCATTCTGGATCCTCAAAAGACAGTCCAGAAAGTCGTTCCCCTCTAGTCATCCTTTTGTACATGTTCTGTAGTAAGCTAATGGTACAGGATCCCCCAAGGAAAATAATGATTGGGCCTTGGATTTTGGATTATGACACTTGGAAGACCAGATATCCTCAGAACATGTGGCTATCTGGCATTTGATATCTTCCAATAAGGTAGCAATTCAGTTCCACATGAGAAAATGGAGGAAAACAATAGGAAAAGAGCATAAGGAGGAAAACTACAGCTTGGAGAAAGTTGGATTCTCTTGAAACTTCATGCTTGTGTAGCATATTGTCCCAGGTCAAGGCTGCAAAGGGCTTTGCTTTCAGGGTGCTGCTCCCCTTCACCACACTGTGGGGACTGCTTGGAGAACCTCAACAATGGGGATTTGTTGGTCTTTGTGGACGCTTTCTAGAGAATTCAGTGTGGGTGAAATAAAGCTGTAGATGTGTTTTCCATTGCAGCTGATGATATTTGTACTTATTTGAAAGTAATAGGAGGTGTATTTCAAACATGACATAAACACTGCAAGATTAGAAATAGTATTGCATATCAATAATGCTGGCTGACATTTCCTGAGAGCTTACTGTATGACAGGTGGCACTGTGCTAAGTATCTGACACCGGTTATCTCAGGTAAACCATAAGCAGTGCAATGAGATAGGAATGTATCCCTGAAATTTGGGGGCTGGTAACTTGTTGACTTTTTAAAGTATTCAGTCCAATATATCGATGTTGGGTACAAGTTATGTGCCAGGCACTGTGAATTCTCCGTGGTAAAATACAGGGTGCATTAAAGCAGTCATTTTCCTTAGGGCACATCTTCAGTTAATGAAATAATTCTTGACCTAAAACTGCTCATTCCTTTTAGGAAAAGAATGATATATGAAAAAGATTGGAATACATTAAATCATGTAAAGAATTGTTAAGCCATTTTTCTTAAGAATGTGGAGGAAAAATAATACCAATTGGAGAACAGAATTTATATTAGTTATATTTACTTGAGTTTGAATTTTTTTACTAAAAATTAATAAAGTAAATCTGTAGTGGTTCAATTCAAAAACAAACCCTTTTCTTTTCTAAAAAGGAAATATTACTCGAGACAGGCCTGCTTAGCTGATGGAATGTAAGATTTCTCAACAATAAATGAAACAAGCCAGGTAACAAACAGGAGATGGAAAATTACCATTCATTATTTTAAAAATATTCTTTATACACAATATTTTTACTCTGCCGTCAAAAAGCATACTCCAGATTGCAAAAGCAGAAATTTCCACATATCATTGTACGTACCTGCGTGTCAAGCCGACCAATGACCTCAAACGAAAAATCCACACCTCCATCGGTCATTTCCATTATCACCTCCTGGATGGGTTTCTTGTAGTCTTGAGGGTCGATGCATTCAGTGGCACCCAACTCTTTGGCCTTTGCAAATTTACCTTTGTTGATGTCCACGGCTATGATCCTGGCTGCTCCGGCTGCCTTACAGCCCATGATGACGGACAGGCCAACACCTCCCAGGCCAAACACAGCACAGGTAGAGCCCTGGGTGACCTGTGTATTCAGATAATGCAAAAATGGATTAAGTATTGACTGTTGGAATGTGCCTAGGCTTTATAAAGTGCCAGGCCTTGTCTGTTACCAAGAGCCACTCAGACTCTCATGTCCAAGCTGCTGTCAAAAGCTCTTTTGGCTTTAATTGTTTCATGTTTAAGTTTAGGGGGTCAAGCTAGGTCAGTGGTTCCCAAGCTTTGCTGCATGTTAGACTCATCTGGTGAGCTTTAAAAAATCCCAGTGCCCAGGTCACAGCCCATACCAATTAAATCAGAATCTCTGCAGGTGCGGCCCAGGCCCCAGGTGACTGCAATGGGATGCCCAGGCTGGGAACCCGGGACTGGATGATCTTGGAGTTCTACATGTCAGTGACTGCAATCCTGAAGAGAATCTACATGGCTGAAAGCCATCGATAGCCAGCCTTAGTGTCTCCTACATCCACAAAGGCAGTTTGTGGAAAATGGCATAAGTGGAAAAGGCTACTTAAGGAGACTGAAGAATTATCAGTCAAACCTTCAATGATCAACTGCTTGGTTCATTAATTTTCAGTAGTCATGACCAGTAAATCCCTGCTTTAAAAAATACACCAATGAACACTAATGCAACCAAAGATGGTCTATATTTTAATAATAAAATCTTTCATTATGAGTATTCTCAGCTTCTGGTCTATGGGTAGGCCCACTTAGACCACCTGTAAGACAGATGAGACAATTGCTCAAGGCAGTAAGTGCTAAAGTCACAGAAATTTGGAAGGATGTACTCTAAATGGTTTACATTTTCAAGGGGCTATTTAGTAAATCTAGTCTTCTATAGTCAGCTTTCAGTGTGGGTAAAATGCTCTTTCTGTCCCCAGTAATCTCATTGGTACATTCCCTTAAGGGTGTCTGTTCACTCATTCATCCACCAAATGCTATTCAGTACTGCATGGTACAACAATACTTCCTACCTTACTAAGAAAAAGACAAGGCTTGTGATGGTGATTTAAAGGTGCTAGCAAGTACGTATTGTGATTTAAGATAAAGCAAGGGATTTTGGAATGGTATTCTAGTGTCAGCTCTCCTACCAACCAGCATTCAGCTTTATGTCTCCGGACCTCAGTTTCACAAAATGAAGAGTACTACCAGATACACTACTAGATTTTCAGCCATTTGAGAAGCGGAGCCTTTAAAGCATTTCTCCTTGAAACTGAGCACTTCTGAGGAGTGTGTGTATGTGTTAATGGTAGGGATGAACTCCTGTAATGAGTGAAATAAGTGTGTCACTGAAGCTTTATTAGTTTCCTCTGAAGAATCCGCAGAGTGGGTGACTCCTGATTTGGAAATGTATCAGGTAAGGTTTGGAACCTACTGTTGATCCTAAATGTGGGGGGGGGGGGTCCAGGGATTAGATGCTCTTCAAAGGGAAACCCTTCATTTCACTTATCTTTGCTGCCTCAGAACCCAGCAGAACCTACTGCGCCTAATGCAGGTACAGCTGCTCTCTCTAGTTGTAGAATAAATGACTGAATGAATTCTCAACCCTAAAAGTTAATAATCCCAAAAAGGAAAAACATTGAAGAAATATTATTGCAAATGAAGTCTTTAGTTTTTCTTAACCAAGTATGAACAAGTTTTTGTCTATGACTAGCAACTGAATTTTTAAAGACATGCTCTCAATTCCTTCTGGGGCCATTTTTCTCCTCGTAGTCAACACCTCACAGCGATGAAAAATAATCTCTGATTCTTGTGAGAAATTGCTTCCTTTGTGGTTCCTGCCAATCTGAGTGGAAGTGGTCTTACTGCCCAGTGTCATTCCTACCTTGGCAATTTTGACTGCAGACCCATAACCAGTGGAAAATCCACAGCCGATGAGGCAAACTTTCTCCAGCGGTGCAGCCGCATCAATCTTGGCCACGGCGTTCTCATTCACCACGGTGTACTGGGAGAAGGTGCTGATGCCAGAGAAGTGGTGGACGGGCTTCCCCCTGCAGGTGAACCTCGTGGTGCCATCCTGCATGGTCCCCCGAGGCTTGCCCACACTGGTCATGCAACACACAGACACACAGGGCATGAGACACGAGCATAACTAATGTGCAAACTCAAGGGCTGTTCAAAGAGAGGATGAAAAACCTACTCGGTTTTCAAGCAGAAGTTGCTTTCAGGGTGTTTACAAATCCTGCATTTTCCACACTGAGGAATACAGAGTGGGATGACTTTATCACCTGGAGGAGGATAAAACAAATTCTTCTTAAATTTCCGGAAATGTATAGAGGAAGAACTTAGACCTTATAAGTATATATTGGAGGTTTGTGTCTTTGACAAGAGTGTCCATGAACTAGGGTCCAATCCCTACCGTGCCACTGGTCATTTTCTGCCAACATTGGTGTTGGTTTGGGTTACATGTGTCTGAAGATTCCCAAAGAGGAAATGTACATGTGTAAGGGAAATGTACATGTACATTTAAAAATTATTTCTGTAGAGTTAACTTTTATTGAGTGTCCTGATTTCTCCTGGGGCTTTACACACATTATATCACTTAATCTTTAACTAATTAAATCTTCAATATTCTCAGTGTAAGTGTCAATAACATTTTCAGTTGGAAGTGGGCTGCCATAGTTCCACAGGATGTTGTGGAGATGTGACATTTTGTAATAATTTGAGCTAAAATAAAAATGAGAATTTGGATAACCAATGCTTGACTTTTCAAAATGAGTGTGCTCATCTTTCATATGTAGTGAATGCTTTTTAAAAATATGATAATTTCTTTTTGAGGAAAACTGAGAAAAATAGGACAAAGAAGAATGGAAGAAATGCCTCTGAAAACCTAAACCCTCCACAGTGAGTTAGGCACTTTCTTTTAGGAGAAGAGCTGACTTTCAAATGTTTTTAGTTGATGATTTATGAATTATCCTTTTTTCTGCCATGGTGAAAGGAGAAGGGGTGAAAAGGAAGGGTGTCATTTTATCATTAATTTATTTCTGGCTACACGAAGTGCTAAGAGCAGAAGCTCAAACTAGACCATTGGTTTTATTATTTTCTGTTCACAGTTTATTTAAGTATTTGGTAAGGTGGAAGGTCGAAATCTATTAGCTAAAGGGATTTTTTAGAATTAAATATCATTTTTATTCATAATCATCTATTCTACCTATTCCACAAGACCAAGAGAAATGGTTAGCCCATCATATTTTGTAGATATTGGTGATGTGGGAATGGTGATATGAAAATTTTGTGTTTAGTCACCCTTTCCCCGTGAAAATATTTATATTACTACACAATAAAATTAGGGTAAACTAAATATTAAAGATAAAATAATTGATAATTTGTAACCGGTCACATTTAGTCATGGCTAAAGGTAAAACAATACACGGTTTATGGCCAGGTGCCTTCATGTAGTCTGTTTCATTCACTCCCTGTTCAAGAAGAGAGGCTGTGTGGGAAGAGGAAATTGGTGAACGGGCTCCATGTGCTACGTAAGGAAAGGTCATGTTGATTCGGCTGTAGCCACACGGGCCCCTTTTGTGAACTCAGCACAGAACAGTCTCCATACACTGATCTACAGCCTCAGGACCAAGGCTTGTGTTTTCTCCCTGGTCCCACGGCCAGTTCTGTTTGGGCCCTGACAGAAGACAGTGCCCAGCAGCACTAAACCGGGGCTATTAGGGGATGAACTCCACACTGGCTGCCCCTGTGTCTCCTGTGATCTCTCACATCCCTGTGCTCTAACCTAGTGTCTGGCGTCGTGTATTAATAGGTGCTGAGTAAACGTGCTGAAGGGGAGAACACGTGAGTGCCTGGATGCACAGGTGCCCGAGTCAGGCAGGGAGGGAGGGAGGAGGACACACTTCAGGGCCAGCTGGGCTGTGACCTTGTGCAAGATCTTTCATCCCCATTGCCTCAGTTTCCTGATCCAGGCTGGGTATCTTGGGGTGTTGAACCAAGGCACATCCCCTGAGTGTGAATTCTGTACCTGGTTTGACTGTGGTCACCCCTTCTCCAATGCTCTCCACGATGCCAGCTGCCTCGTGACCTACTATCACAGGAAGAGGGAGGACCATGGTGCCGGTGACCACATGGTCATCTGATCGACAGATTCCTGAGGCCACTATCTACAGAATAATGAGAAAATGATCAGATTCAGAGAAGATTATGACCCTCAGATGGATTTAGCATACACAATTTTCTGGAATTGTGCTTCTAAAACGTTTTTAAGGATTTTGCTAAGAATCGTTATTCTTTCCACATACAAAAGATGCAGTTTATCCCCAAGCAAGGCTATACAGTCTAAAACCCTTGTCTACCTTCCTTTCCTGAGTTAAAGAATTTAGAATAATCTGGGAAATAATCTCTCTTGAAATATTTATCTTATCTAACACAAGAATGCATTTTTATAGAAGTAGAAATTGAAGATTAACTCCAAGAAAATATCTAATGCTAATTGAGTTTGAAATCTTGATATATCCCTTTGCACTTTTTAAATATACAGACACACAAACTGTTTTTTATTTTACTGGGATTATATTGTATATACTCTTTGGGCACTTTTAAAAAATTTAACAATTGATATTCACATCTCTCCTTGATAACAAATGTAATTCCATTGTCTGAATTACCACATAAAATGTGTCTCTTAATGGATTTTTGGTTATTCCATTTTTAATAACGGTGCTGGGAAAACTGGATAGCCACATGTAGAAGGAAAACTGGATAGCCACATGTAGAAGACTGAAACAGGACCCATAGCTTTCACCTCTCACAAAAATCAAATCATGGTGGATAACAGACTTAAACCTTAGGTGTGAAACTATTAGAATTCTAGGAGAAAATGTAGGAAAGATTCTTAGTAGGCATTAGCCTAGGCAAAGAATTTATGAGGAAGACCTCTAAGGCAATCACAGCAACAACAAAAATAAATGGGACCTGATTAAGTTGAAAAGCTTGTGCACAACCAAAGAAACAGTCAAAAGAGTAAAGAGACAACCTACAGAATGGGAAAAATTTTTTGCATGCTACACATCCGATAAAGAACTGATAACAAGAATCTATTTACAACTCAGGAAAATCAGTAAAATAAATCAAACTATCCTATCAAAAAGTGGGCAAAGGACATGAATAGAAATTTTTCAAAAGAAGATATAAGAATGGCTAACAAACATATGAAAAAATGCTCAACATCTCTAATCATCAGGGAAATGCAAATCAAAACCACAATGAGATATTTTCTGAATTTTTGTTAAGGCTAAAATTAAAGAGAAGTGGAAAAAATGTTTCACCTTAACACGAACTTCATAGGCCTTAGGGGGCGCCACCTCCACCTCCTCAATGGAAAAGGGTTTGTTTAGCTCCCATAGCACAGCGGCTTTGCATTTTATCACCTGGAAAACGAAACAAAATGATGCTACCAGTTTGTCTCTACTCTTGAAGTCAGGGCTTGGGTCTTCTTCTCTTTGTACATGGAACATGGAGGCCCACATGTGGCACCTAACAAGTGCTGCATAGAAATGAACACTACTGGTTTACAAAGAGCAAAAACTGTCTCTCTAAAAAAAAGTATAAAGCAATACCATAAGGGAAGAGAAATGAAATTGACTGTAATAAGACACTGAGATAAAAGAAAGTATATTATCTTAGGCCATCCCCATGTTGTTTTTTTCCCCAAAGGTGTTTATTCCTGCTATTTCCTAATGCTGTCCTAAAATCCATTGTTTACAAACAACTTTTGGCTTTTATATAAGGTTCCAAGTCACCATTATTTTCCTGACAGAGCCGGTGTCTGTTCATATAAATCCATTACTTCTTTGCTCAGTTTTCTGCTTAGGAAAAAGATCTGTCTTTGTAATGACAGTTACATACTTACTTGCCGCCTGCCCTGGGATGACTTTGCTTCTCTATTTGCCTTTTCTCCTCTGATTTCTCTTCCCACCCCTTCTGTGTGCTACTTGTTTGTGTCATTCATTTGAAACTTACCTTTGGCAGCCTGTTTTGTTATATAATTTACTTCTAGAGGCTCCTTCCAGTTTAGATTGGGGCCAAAAATTACAGAGGTTAGAGCTAGCGGGGTGTGTGTGTGTCTGTGTGTGTACATACACTCTCACCCACATATATTCTAAAACTGGAGAACTGCGTGTTTGAATTTCTAGCTGGCATAGCTTATCCGTAGATGCTCTTAAAAATAAAAGTTGAACAAATATTTTCAGTGTGTGGGAATGTGGCATAAAACCTATCTTCCTTGTTGTATAATGTGTACAGTTAACAGGGCTCTTTCTAGAGAGAACTGACATCATTGCAAATATGATAAATTCAATAGACATTTATTCCTCTGAGAATTCAGTTCATTATTTATCTAATCCTTCCACTTTGCAGGGTGATCAACACGGTCGATGCCAAAGTCAATATGAGAATCCTTGGAAACATCATCCTCATAGCAGGAAGGTCCTGATTCTCAGGTGCCTGTGATGTGACAGGCACATTGTGGCCTGTGCGGGGTGAGTTTCAGGCTTCGCCTTGAAACCTGACCAGGGGCTGCCAGGATAGTATTAGTGAATTATTGGCTTTATTTTCCAGATGAAAAGATTGAGGATTAATTGACTTGGATTGAATAATTTTCCCAAAGTCACAAAGCTGGCTGTCTAGGGAGTGAAGATCAAGCCAGCCTTACCTTTCACTGCCGCATGGTAGTTAAAAGTTAACAAAAAGTTTAATAACAAAAGCAATAATAGCGGTGACTAACATTTATGGACTTATTTCTGTGGACTGGGTACTGTTCTAAGTGCTTTACAGCATTAGTTTATTAAATTCTCATAACCACCTTATGAAGTAGATGTTAGTGCTATCACCATTTAGCATCTGAGGAAAATAAAATGCAGGCAGAACAAACATAAATGAAACGCTATCAAAATGCAAAGTTATTAACGCTGCACCTGAGGGGGAGGATCGATTGCTTAGTTCATCATATATTATTTTCATTAATATGATTGGTTTATACCTCACTTTCACTTAATGAACTCATTATTTAGGTTAAGCTGAGTTTTGGTTAATTTAATTTTTCTCCTGATTATTTTTCCTTTAGAAGGCAAATCCTAATCAGTAACAAATGGAAATAAAGTGGAATAAGAACAATGACAATTGGCCACTCATCCAACCAATCTTATTGACATCAGCCTGTTTTGTCAGATAGTGTGTGTGTATAGAAACGTCAGAACCTTTAACTTGAGATCCCAGCAAACGTCTTACTGTGTGCTCCACTCCGAACACAACAAACATGCTGGAAATGTTGCCCAGCCTCTTGTAAGTAAGCAGTTAAATACACCCTTTGATTACACTGAATGGCCACATCCATTTCTCTGTATGTGTCAACACATTGAACAAATAAATATAAACTTATGGAGGGATTAGAACCTGTGTTCCTCGTGCTAATAAGTCATTCAAATCGTATTGCTGTTAATTTTCTGTAAAATCACACTGGTTTTCATATGCAGAAGATATTGTTCTGTAGGATTTCTGTGGAAATCACCTAAAAGGTGCCTTAAGAGACCCCAGAATTTGAATGTTGAGGTTTTCCTGCTTAACCTTGATGATTCTAATGCTACATGCATTTTTAAGAGATTTTATAGTAAGGTTAGAAAGATATTTCAGTCTTCTGAATTAAATTTCTCTCACAAAACTTTTGTCAGACTTAACTTTCTGGTGTTCATAAAAGGAATGTGATTACAAAGAATAACACATTTAAATTAGGGTTTCTTTTCTTTTTTCATTTTTCAGACAGAGTCTCGCTGTGTCACCCTGTGTAGAGTGCAGTGGTGTCATCGTGGCTCACTGCAACCTCAAACTCCTGGGCCCAACCGATCCTCCTGCCTCAGCTTCCTGCGTAGCTGGGATTAGAGGTGTGTGCCACCATGCCTATCGGATTTTTCTATTTGTAGTAGAGAAGGGGTCTTGCTCTTGCTCAGGCTGGTCTCGAACTCCTGAGCTCAAGCAATCCTTCCACATCGGCCTCCCAGAGGGCTAGGATTACAGGCGTGAGCCACCCCACTGCCCTAGGATTTCTTAATACAGAGATCACTTCTTATTTTTGCACTTCACATTTCTCTGAATAAAATAACTTCTTGCCTAAGGCTTTTGTGAGTTTAGAATTACAAATTAATTATAATTAGGTCGGAATAAACTATCACTTTACTTATTTATTTATTTTTTTGAGACAGAGTCTCACTCTGTTGTCTGGGCTAGAGTTAGTGCCGTGGCGTCAGCCTCGCTCACAGCTCCCTCAAACTCCTGGGCTTAAGCAATCCTCCTGCCTCAGCCTCCCAAGTAGCTGGGGCTACAGGCATGCGCCACCAGGACCAACTAATTTTTTCCTATACATATATTTACTTGTCCATATCATTTCTTTCTATTTTTAGTAGACACGGGGTCTCGCTCTTGCTCAGGCTGGTCTTGAACTCCTGACCTCGAGAGATCCACCCACCTCGGCCTCCCAGAGTGCTAGGATTAAAGGCGTGAGCCACCGCGCCCGGCCTAAACTATCACTTTACTATAAATTTATTTAATGGAGGAAATAAAGACTTAGAAACCAGTTCTATACATTCTTATTAAAGTTATTTAGCATAGCTTATTTCCATTGAAGTTCAGTAGACATTATAAATTGTAGCATATATTGTGCATCACGTTCAGTGTATCATTTCTAATTTAGATATGAATTTTAAATTAGCCATCAAATACTGCATCCCTTTACTTATTATATTAATGAGGATATATTTCCAACGGTAACGGTTTTTTGCTTACTTTTCCTGCTGTGCTCATGTTGTTGCTGTCTTCTCTGCAGACCAGGAGACTGATGAGGTTGTGGACTTCTTCCCTGCCTGAGTGCATATATATAGTGCACAGATACTGTGTTTGCTGAGTAATGCCCAATTCCACAGGTGATCTGTGTCTGTGGGCCACACCCATCAAATTATGCTTAGGTCAGTCAAATAGGAAAGAAAAGGGCACTGAACTACGACTCAAAACCTTGACTTTGTGATTTGTTAATATCAGATAACATTTTGTTTTGATTAGGTTAAATATTTCCCTACACAAAGGAATAAATTTTCATCTCCCCCTCTGTCTTGAATTCCATGATTCCCTCTCGCAGGCAGAGTTCTGTTTCCCTTTCTGTGCACTGAGCTCCAACCTTGAATCCACATGGTGCAGTTAGCAGGGAGGAGGACTGAGGAAGCAGCACAAATGAGGCAGGACAGAGAGAGGTAGGAGCCAGTGGAACATGTCTGATCCAGCACCCTCCTCTTCACAGCAGGGAATCAGACACCCAATCAGTCCCAGCCAAGGTGTTACCATCCCTGGCATTTCTGCTCCATGCAACACCAATCAGCATTGACTGAGCATCTCCTTATGCCAGGCTCTAAGCTGGGTTCAGTCGGGGGCAGGGTTGAATAAGGGATGACTTCCGCCCATGCCCAGAGGCAGTAAGGAGCAGTGGTTATGGCATGGCCTTTGGGGTCAGGCAAACACCATATCTTACCAGGTTTGTGAATTTGGACTTATTCATTTAACTGTTCTTTGGCTTGGCTTTATTATCTGTAAGATGAAGCTAAGTACCAGTTTACAAGAAGGTTTGGGGAATATGTAAAATAACCCATGTAAAACAATTAGCATGAACTTGGCAGGTAGAAGAACCCTCGATAAATATTAGCTGCAGTTATTATTCACGCAATGAAGCTCATAGTCTGTGGGGAAAAGGCACACAGGCGGCCACGTGTGCATGTCAGCCTGTCTGGGAAGTACCCATCACAGGGATAGGTTGGTGCTTTGGGAGCAGAGAAGGAAGGACACAGTCCCTCTGAATGAAGGACTTAGAGGAGGCATCGTGGAGGAGCTGGCATTTCAGGTAGACTTTAAATAATCTCAGAACATCAAGAAAATCCTCACTGGATCATTTCCATTGTCCTTTCATCAATGTAACTAGTATGTACATGGCTTTTAGAGAATAGGGTTTAATTTTTCTTGTATCCACACTTGGAGGTGTCATAAGATCGTGCACTGAGCTCTCTAGTTAGATGTAATCTGTCAACATGGACAGTTTAACTTAAAGGACATATGTCCGCAGATTTGCCCAGGGAATAATTTCCTGACTAGCTCATGACTGTGTCAGGAAGCTTTAATTATGACTCACGGGGACTGACACCAGGGCTGAGAAACATTCACCCAACAGAGCAACAAGGAGAGACCCTAGGACTTCAGTTCGGAAAGGTGTGAAGGAAAGAAGAGAGTCCCAGATCTGACGCCTGGTCTCCAAGGGGACCCACGATCTGGCTTTAACCTGCCCCTTCACTCTGCCCCTCCCCAGCTCCAGTGCAGGCCCAGGTTCTTTGAGAGCTTGTGTCTCCGTTGTCCCCCAAGCAGACGTCAGCTCCCCTTTCAAGCCCTTGCTCATCATGCTGTTTATCCTCTTTTCTGTCCCCGTGCCCCATTCAGAGCCTGCCCAAACTTTGAGACCCAGGACAAGGCCCCCTTCATGGACCAATATTAGCCGCAAATCACAGTCATCCTTCCCTTCTCTGCCTCCCTCTAGCACTGGCGTCCCTCCTGTGATATTTGGGACCTCTTCTCTTTCGTTGTTCTATGTATTTAGTGTAGGCATCATACTCTCAGATTCTATCAGAAATTTCTGGCCTTCTTAAATTTCATTTATATTCTCCACTGCACCTAGTACCATGTAGACAGTAAGTGCTTAATAAATGATTATTGAATTCCTGTGCTCAGTTTTGTTAGGGCAGGGACTGTGCTACCTGTGAGGAATCTCATAATTTAGAATATTCAGTGACTCCACTTTAAGGGATTCCAGATCAGCAGTGGGGTCGGTGGTCAGGTCGGGAAGACAGAGAACCCTCATGTGAGGTGGGAAGTGGTCAGTGCCAGGAGAGGGTTTGCGAGTGGGTTCAGAGGAGGAAGACACCACCCTGTCTTCCCCTTGTGCATTCTCAGCACTTAATGGCCACCTCAGAGTGAGTGCTTGTGTATTTTTTGACTAAATTGAAGGAGCGATTTGTACTTTGAGAGTCAAAGAAGCCTGAAAGGAACGGCAATTTATTAAGATTTGTGAGGAAAGATGAGTTGGAATTTAGAGGTACAGATGGAATCAATAGCATACGTTTTACTCCTCTCCCTCACCTGTAGACCCGCACTTGAGGGAATTGCGGCCACTACCACCTTGTTTTTAGGGCCCAGATACATCTGGGACCCTGGTACCTACTTACAAGCTTCCATCACTTCATGAACACATGGCTCCATGAACCACAAAATGCACTGGGACGAACTCCGTGGAATCAGGAGATCCTTGCTAATACCATCTAGCAAGAACTGTGCTCTTACTCCTTGCCCTGCCTTCCAGAAATTTAGATAGGCAAGTGGGAAGTGCAGGGGATACGTGAGTGGGCATCAATGATCTAGTTTCAGATGGCCATGGCGGCCTGGAACATCTGGAATGTCCAAAGGTAAACCTGTCAATCTCTAAGTGCCACAGGGCATCACTTCACTCTGCTTTTTTTTCTCTCTCTCTCTCTCTGTAAGGCAGCCAAAATTCTATATTACATTTCCATTTAAGTATGATCTTCTAAATTGAGATCAACCGGAGAGAGGCTATGCTTGCTTCTGGTTGTGTCAGGGATTGCCAATGTGGTAGGGAGAATAATGCCCTGCAAAGATGTCCACTCCTAATCCCTGAAACTTGTGAATATGTTGCTTTACATGGCGAGAGAGATACTGCACATATGATTCAGCTAAAGATTTTGAGATGGGGAGATTATCTTATACTATCTAGGTGAACCCAGTCTAATCTGTTGGGTTCTGAAAATTGGAGACCACTTCCAGGCTGTGGTCTCAGAGGGAGATTTCACTACCCACTGGCCTCAGATGGTCATGTCTGCAACAGGGGGGTATTAATTTTCTATTGCTGATATAACAAGTTACCACAGATCAACAGGAAGAACAGGGCTGGCATCTCCACTATGCCTATACAGAGCCTCTGAGGGAAAGACCAGCATCTCTGCAAGGGATCAAACTATCTCCTTTTTCTCCAGAGCCCTCATAATTCACATGGGCCTAAGAAAGCTTATTGTAACTGTCAGAATTATCCTCAGTCTAAATCCTTCATTTCTGGGTGACTTGGCAAAATGGTGAGATTAATGTTATTCTAAAGATTGCTGGAAAGAAAAATTGTTACCCCACAGATGTGCATAAATAATTGGAAAACTTTAAAGCATGTTGAGGAATGAAGTGCAAAACAAAGCTTGGGAGAGGGAATTTAGCAGCCATTAATTGGACTTTAGAATAGATAAATATTGTATAGGGCCAGGTGCAGTGGCTCATGCCTGTAAACCTAGCACTTTGTGAGGCCAAGGTGAGAGAATCCCTTGAGGTCAGGAGTTTGAGACCAGGTTGTGCAACACAGTGAGATCTTATCTCTGCAAAAAAAAAAAAAAAAAAAAAAAAACCAAGAAAAAAGGAAAAACTAGCTGGCTGTGATAGTGTACATCTGCAGTCCCAGCTACCGGGGAGGCTGAGGCACTAGGTCACTTTAGCACAGTATTTGAGTTTGCAGTGAGCTGCGATCACATCACCGCACTCAGGTCCATGCAGCAAAGCAAGACTCTGTCTCCAAAAAGAAAAATAAATATTCTATAGAAAATTAGAATAAATAGAGTAAGTATTTTATTTAGAATGGAATAGATTTTAAGTTGCTAGAATAATTTCTGAAAATATACACATTGAAAACAATCAATTACTATTCAATTAGTGTTTCATTTTGATTTTGATTTTGAAGCCAAAGGTGTTGAGGGAGGTTAAGTGCTGGCCAACCTTGTGACCGTGGAGGCTGGATTGCTGCCACGGGGAGATTGTGTGAGAGAACACCATGTTTGTAAATATTTCTCTTGTAAAAGAACATTCCACAACATCGACAAGGACGGAATCCTCCCCAATACATTTTATGAAGCCAACATAACACTGATACCAAAAGCAGGAAAGAACGCAACAAAAAAAGAAAACTACAGACCAATATCCCTTATGAATATAGATGCAAAAATTCTCAAGAACATCATAGCAAGTCAAATGCAGGTGCTTATCAGGAAAATAATCCATCACGACCAAGTGGGCCTCAAACCAGAGACACAGGAATGGTTCAACATATGCATATCTATAAATGTAATTCACCACATAAATAGCTGCAAAAACAAAGACCATATGATCCTCTCGATAGACACAGAAAAAGCATTTGACAAAATTCAACACCCTTATATGATAAGAACGCTTAACAAAATAGGCATAGATGGGGCCTACCTAAAAATGATACAAGGCATATATGACAAACCCACAGCCAACATCATACTGAATGGGGAAAGATGGAAAGTGTTTCCACTTAGACCTGGAAGCAGACAAGGTTGCCCACTTTCTCCACTTCTATTCAACATAGTGCTGGAAGTCCTTGCAAGAGAAGTCAGGCAAGAGAGCAGAATCAAGGGTGTCCAAATGGGGTAGAAGAGATTGCTGATGATATGATATTATATCTAGAAAACTCCAAGGATTCAACCAAGAGACTCCTGGAATTGATAAATGAATTCAGTAAAGACTCAGGATACAAAATCAATACACACAAATCAGAGGCATTCATATACGCCAGTAACAGTCAAACTGAGAACCAAATCAAATACTCAATACCCTTCACAATAGTAACAAGAAAATTAAGTACCTAGGAATACGTTTAACTAAGGAGGTAAAAGACCTCTACAGGGAGAACTATGAAACACTGAGGAAGGAAATTGCAGAGCATGTAAATAGGAGGAAAACCATACCATGCTCATGGGTCGGAAGAATCAACATTGTTAAAATGTCTATACTACTCAAAGTGATCTAAAGATTCAACGCAATCCCTATTAAATTACCAACATCATTTTTGCAGATATAGTAAAAATAATTTTACACCTTGTATGGAACCAGAGAAGATCCCGTTTAGCAAAAGCAATTATAGGCAATAAGAACAAAATTGGAGGTATTAATTTACCAGACTTCAAACTATACTACAAGGCTGTGGTTATTAAATCAGCTTGGTATTGGCACAAGAACAGGGACTCAGACCAGTGGAACAGAACTGAGAATCTAGATATAAAACCATCCTCATATAGCCATCTAATCTTTGACAAAGCAGAGAAAAAAGAGACACTGGGGAAAAGAATCCTTATTCAATAAATGGTGCTGGGAAAACTGGATAGCCACATGTAAAAGACTGAAACAGGACCCACACCTTTCGCCTCTCACAAAAATCAACTCACGGTGGATAATAGACTTAAATCTAAGGTGTGAAACTATTAGATTCTAATAGTTTCTAAAAGAAGATGTGGGGAAAACTGTTATAGACAAAGGTGGAAATGTCACCTGGGATAAGTTTTTGGCTGGCAGGAAGGCTTATAAGAAACTGACAGTACAATACTACTTGCTAAAAATTCTTCAAAATAGAAAATTCATTGTAAAATAGAAAATACTATAAGAATAGAAACAAATCCTAACATAATTTAGAAATACTATATAATGGCTGAATACTGAAATTATTTATTTCTACTTCTAACACTCATGTAAAAGCATTTTATGTAGAGGACATGACCAATACTTTTTGCAGTTATGACAATGTAACAAAGACACCGTAAGGGCTCTATTATCAATTGGGGTGAGAGATCTCTTCCTCCCAAAAGTGACTAAGGGTTGGTCCTACAACAATGGTCCCTCCCATTCTTGGCTGTGCACTTTCTAAACACAACTCCATTTGAAAATCCTAGAGGCATTTCAAAGTCATCAACTCCATTGCCAAACTTAACCATTACTATGGCTTGAATGTTTTTCATTTCCAAAACTCATGTTGAAATTTAGTGGCCATTATAACAGTGTTAGGAGGTGAATCCCTTAACTGGTCATTAAGCCATGAGGGCTTTGTCACCATGGGTGGCATTAATGACTTCTAAAAGGGTAAGTTCTGTCCCCTCTTTCTCTCTCTCACCCTCTCCCCTTCCGCCATGTGATGTAAGAAGTCTTTCAGGAGATGCCAGCACTTTGATATTGGACTTCCCAGCCTCCTGAATTGTTCACTGTTCAATTTCTATTGATTGTAAATGGCAGAGTCTTAGGTATCCTGTACTAGCAGCAGAAAATGGACTAAGACTACCATCTTCACCACAAATGCCTGAGATGGTTTTTAGACCCCTTCCTGTTGAAGGGTTCTACAGTCTACAGCCAACTGTCAGGCTGATAATTTAGAATTAGCCTCTGCCCTCTGTTTTCTGTCCCCAAATCCCTTGATCTTGCTGCCAAGTCATCTGTCCTTTCTGAGAGTGTCTCATTCATTTGGGGTTCTCCTTTCCCTTTGCTACTGCTCTGAAACAGGCCCTGTTCTGTCTTGCTTATACATAGCTGAAACCTCCTCATTCTCTTTTCCTCTCCTCACCTCTAATGCACCCTCCCCAGGGCCACAAGAATGAATTTCTAATGTGCCAATCTGAACATATCACCAACCTGCTCAGAAAAATTTTAAAAGAATTCCCACTTTCAAGACCCAGAGAATAAAACCTCAACTTCTTGTGAGGAATCCAAGAACCATTGTTCCCTAGCCATAGATACTTCCTGTTGTGAAATTTACATGCCAACAATATTAAAAGCTTGTAATTCCTTATACATACTCTGCTTTTTCGTCCTGAACCCTTGGTCTGCAGTGTCCTCCCCCAATTTTCCTTCTGTCAAACTCCTTCTGATCCATTAAAGTTATGTGTAAATATTTACATTAGGCTAAAATCACTGTAATCCCAGCATGGACCTTTCAGCTTAAACATTGCCACTTTCTATGTTATGTATTAGTTTTGGATATAACTTTTACCTTCTCTCCCTCTTTGCTCTCTTCTTTTTCCTCAGAACTATTGGAAAGAGGGAGAACAGATAGTTCAGACAGCCTCAAATCTCTTTTATGCTCAGAAGTCCACCAGCATACTCATTTTTTTTTCTTGCTTATTTGTTTGAGTTCTTTGTAGGTCCTGGATATTAGCCCTTTGTCAGATGCATAGTTGATGAGTAGTTTCTCCTATTCTGTATGTTGTCTATTCACTCTGGATTATTTCCTTCATTGTGTGGAATCTTTTTAATTTAATCAAGTCTCATTTCCTTTTTATTTGTTTGTTTGTTTTTTGTTGTTTTATTTGTCTTTGGACTCTTAGTCATAAATTCTTTGCCTAGGTCAATGTCTAGAAGAGTTTTTCCTACATTTTATCCTAGAATTTTTATAGTTTTGTGTCTTACAATTTAGTCTTTTATCCATCTTCAATTAATTTTTGTATATTGTGAGAGATACGGGTGCTGTTTCATTCTTCTGAATGTGGTTATTCAGTTTTCCCAGCACCATTTTTTGAAAAGGGCTTTCCTTCCCCAGCGGGTAATGTTTGCTTTCTCAAAGATTAGCTGGTTGTATATAGGTAGATGGTTTTATATGGTTCTCTCTTCTGTTGCATTGGTCTATGTCGCTGCTCTTATACCAGTACCATTCTGTTTTGGTTACTATACCCTTGCAGTACAATTTGAAGTCTGGTAATGTGGTGCCTCCAGATTTGTTCTTTTTGCTTAGGATTGCTTTGGCTATTTCAGCTCATTCTTGGTTTGAAATGAAGCGTCGAATTATTTTTTCTACATCTGTGAGATATGATGTTGGTATTTTGATGGGTATTACATTGAATCCATAAATCACTTTGAACAGTATGGACATTTTAACAATGTTGATTTCACCAATCCATGAGCATGAGATGTATTTTAATTTGTTTGTGTGTCATCTGCAATTTCTTTCCTCAGTGTTCCTTACTTGTTCTTGTAGAGATCTTTCATCTCCTTGGTTAAGTATATTCCTAAGTATTTTATTTTCTTTGTAGCTGTTGTGAATGGTATTGAGTCTATGACTTGAATCTCAGCTTGACTCTTGTTGGTATATAGAAATGCTATGGATTTTTGTATTTCGATTTGAGAACCTGAGACCTCGCCAGATTTATTTATCAATTCCATGAGTCTTATGTTGGACTCTTTGGGATTTTCTAGACACAAGATGATATCATCAGCAAAGAGTGATAGCTTCACCTCCTGTTTCCCAATTTGGATACCCTTTATTTCTTTTTCTTGTCTACTAGCTCTGGGTGGGACTTCTACCACTATGTTGAATAGAAGTGGTGACAGTGGGCACACTTGTGTTGTTCCAGTACTAAGGGAGAATGATTTCAACTATTCCCCTTTCAGTATAATATTGGCTTTTGGTTTGTCATATATGGCTTTTATAATTTTTGGACATGTTTCTTCTATGTCTACTTAGTTGAGGATTTTTATCATGACAGGGTGCTGAATTTTGTCAAATGCTTCTTCTGGATCTATTGAGATGATCGTATGATCTTTGTTTTTGCTTCTGTTTATGTGGTCAGCCACCTTTTTTGATTTGAACATGTTGAACCACCCTTATATTCCTGAGATGAAGCCCCCTCGGTCATGGTGGATTATCTTTTGCTGTGCTGTTGAATTCGGCTTGCCAGTATTTTATTCTAGATATTTCTATGTATATTCATAAGGAATATTTGTTTATGGTTTTCTCTTTTTCTTGTGTTCTTCCCTCAATTTGATATCAAGGTAATATTAGCTTTGTAGAATGAGTTAGGGAGGAATTCCTTCTTCTTAATGTTGTAGTATAATTTCTGTAGGATGAGTATCAGTTCTTAGTAGTCCTCAAATGTCCTCTGTCTTTAAATGTCTCAGAAGGAGGAGAAGTTATTAAATGTGAAATAAATGACCGTTGAGTGCTCCAAATGATTTCTGCTATTCATTATAGTTTGAAGATTTGGGAAAGATAAAACCTAAAGCCTTAGAGTTTCCTTCCATCAGTGAAGGAATTGACTTCAGTTCAGCTTTTGATTTCCTTCCAGCTTCCTGAGGCTTGAATTCAGGTTCAAAGGAAATAGTCTTAAAGTTATTTCTCAACTTATTCCTCCCACCCACCCTGCAACATGCTATCACTCAAGTGATATTTATTATTTAAATTTGCAGGGAACTAAAAGTGTTTTTTTGTTTCAAAACTATTGGTATTTCTGTTGAAGGCAGTTAGATATCTCCCCAAACACTGGAAATTATTGGTTTATGAATGAATGGAAGTCCTTAAATTTGTTTAGATAAGAATGATCTGTTGATTTCTCTCACCTGCTTTCATTGATAATAGAACTATTGAGTTATTTATTGACATGTCAAATCCCTCAAAGGGCAAGAATGGACATGGAAAGCAGATGTTTGTCTCTCTCTCTAGTTATCTCTGTCTGTTAGTTTTGTCTGTGAGAATTTAAGCAAGCTCTGGATTCTCTTGGTGACTGTGATGGTGCTGTGCAGACGGTCTTCTCAACCCTGAGATGTTTCTTCTATGCGAATGTAATGAGAAATCCAAGGGAATGTAATGAGAAACCAAGTTCACATATCCAAGCATTCATTTCATCAAAATAGTGTTTGGTACCTACTCTACTTTTATTGATATTCTTGCCCCACCAATTTTTCTTTCTCTTCTTATGCCATGCCATGGTCACATACATTCATAATTATCCAATACATATTTGTGCTCACTCTACTTCAACTTCTGAGTAACTATCTAATAATTCTGTCAAGATGACTTTCTTTCTAATCCTAGAGCTCCTTGTGTGAATTGCAAAGTAGCAAAGAGCCAATTCAGAGTTCATCTTTATTATTTCTTTTTATTATGTACTATTTCTGGAGATGCTAAGTCAGTGTATCCGAGTTATTAATTAAACCATCAACATAAATTTTTTCACTTAGAACCTTGCAAATATCTTTATTTTGACTACCTTTATGCTATTGGCTAAAAGTGTGTGCAAGTTGTGTACATTCACAGACCTACATTTTTTGGGGGAGAGTCGCAAACAGGGAAGTTCTTGATTCTAGAGTCAAAAGTTACTGGGGGCCACAACAACCATGTGCACCATTACAATCCTGTTGGGATACAAGCCATGCTGTGGTTCTACTTTTCTATTTTGATTTCAACCTGGCTCCTTCCCAGCCAAGGTCAACATAACTAACAACTAGTGATGGGTGCAAAAGTTTGCCCCCAACACACACCTGCCCTCTCTGTGAAAACACTGAAAGTACCCACCTGACACCCCCTCTCCACCTGCTCCCCTAACCTGGGAGGAAGGAGGGTAGAAGCTGGGTCCAGGGCTCCTGGCCACTGGCGGGAATTTATGACCTCTGTGGTAAGCTGGACATTTAGAACTACTTCCTCCTTGTGTGGGTCTGACCTTGTCAGCACCAAAGTAAAAATCACAGTGCACACTGCAACAGGTAGTTCTCCTGATGTTATGTTAGGGGCATTCTGAAAGGTGCCTTGACACTGAGTGTCTCCTTCAGCATCTTTGACAAAACAATGAAATGTTCCCCACATTTACGTGGCACTTTGCAGTTGGCAAAGCTCTTTCACTGGCATCATCCCATTCAACTCGATAAGGCTATAATGGGTGGGGGTAGCTTAATTGTTTTCACAGCAAAGGACGAACCAGCTCAGAGAGTTTCAGGGACTTATTGAGGTCACACAGTAAATGGTAGATGGATTATTTTACTCTCTGTCGAGGGTCCTTTCTGTGATATGAAACAGACTGTAGACATAGCAGCAAGTAGCACTTATGGAGATAGCTGTAATTCCTTACATAGAAAGTAACTTTTCATTACACATTGGAGATAAAGTTCAAAATGCAAATCTTCCTCTGCAAGTGTGAAGGCGTTAACAAATGGGTTCTATAGGCCTTTGCATATTCAAAATATTAAACTTACTTGAGGATCATAGATTTGATTTAAGACACGGTACTTAATAGAAAAGTTCTAGATTGAAGTTAATTTTTGTAAAAATGTACCCACTGTATAGGTGTATATATCTAATTAGAAAATACACTGCTTTAGGTCCCGGTGCCATTTCTTGGTTACCCATTTTATATGCTGTGCTTATAGCTGCTGCCATCCTAGCTCTATACTTCAAGCTACCATATGATTTTTAATTACCTTATGACTCATTTTTAGTCAATTATAATCATTAACTAAGACCGTTTAGCCAATGAAGCATTTCATGAGTAAAAATTATAGATTTTTTGAACATGGTTAAAGGAATAGTTCAATTTTCTCAACTAGCATCTGACCCTCACATTTATCACATGAAGCATGAAACCTGTTTTTATTTAAAAGAGAAATTATCTTTTCAGTGTAAACTAATAGCGTGAAAAGAATAGAAACATTCTTTTTCACTGTATGAAAATGTGTGACATTTTCTTTGAGTTAATAAGAAATTTCCTGGATTTAGAAGTTCTGGATCTTCTCTGTTTATACACCTGAGTCTATCCTTTGCCATCTGTAGTTTTTACCCTGGAGTCTTGACAGATTGTATAAAAAAAGAAAATACGGGTAGTGGAAATAGAGGTAGAGGTAGAAGACCTCAAGCTTGGTAGCCTGACGTGTGTGTTCGGGGCAAGTGGAGGGTTCCCTCCACTGGGATTCAATGATTGTGGGTTAAAAAGATACGAAAAAATGCAAGAAGGCACAAGACGTTTATTTCCTCAAGGGGAAAGGCAACATGAGTAGAATGATTAAGAAGGAAAGTTTAGTGGTCCCATTCCCCAGCTGATATTGAACATCTTATGTATAAAAGCTCTCACTGGATTTTAAACATTAGCATGAAGTATAATTTCACATCGATTTCTATTTCTTTTGGAAAGCTCTCGTGTGTGATTTATTGATAACATGTCTGAAGAACAGAATCAATGATGTTGCCCAGCTGGTGTTGCAGAGGGTGTGGGATGGAGGAGGCTGGAGGCTGCTTCAAGGGAAGGCGTCTGTGTGGTCTCAGAAGGTCAGGACGGTGCGGATACTGCAATGGGAAGGAAAAGATAGTTTGTCAACACTGAGACAATTCACACTCTTCTGCGTGAGGGTCCAGGGAGCATCTGACATGTGTTAGTGAAAACTTTCCTGTGCTCCCAGCCACTGCAACCCCATTCCTATGTATTAGATAAAATCAAATGAAAACACGGTTCAATCATACCTAATGGGGAAAAATGGAAAGCATTCCCACTTAGAACTGGAAGCAGACAAGGCTTCCCACTGTCCTCACTGCTATTCAGCATAGTGCTGGAAGTCATTACGAGAGCAAGCAGGCAGGAGTGCAGAATGAGGGTGTCTAAATGGGGACAGAAGAGATCAAACTCCCGCTCTTTGCTGGTGAATGTTTATAGCACTTGAATGTTTATAGCAGCACAATTCACAATGCAAAGATGTGGAAACAACCAATGCCCATCAATCCACGAGTGGATTAATAAAATGTGGTATATGTATACCATTGAATACTACTCAGCTATAAGAAACAAGGGTCATATAGCACCTCTTGTATTTTCCTGGATAGAGCTGGAACCCATGCTACTAAGTGAAGTATCCCAAGAATGTAAAAATAAGCACCACTTGTACTCACCATCACATTGGTTTCACTAATCATCACCTGAGAGCACATTTAGGAATAACATTAATCGGGTGTCGGGCAGATGGGAGGGGAGGGGAGGGGTGTATACATACATAATGAGTGCGATGGGCACCGTCTGGGGGATGGACACGCTTGAAGCTCTGATTGGGGGGGAGGGGAGGTAAAGGCAATATACGTAACCTAAACTTTTGTACCCCTATAATATGCTGAAATAAAAAATAACTATAATAAAAATTAAAAAAAATAAAACAAACAACAACAACAAAAAAAACACAGTTCATCTTTTTCTGTCGATGTTGTTGTCTCTTATGTTTTCTCCAATCTAAAGCTTTCTCATAATATCCTGAATACGACTGTCACTTGGACTTTAGTTCTATATCAGCATCCTGAAAAAATCATTTTTGAGTGCCCATGTTCCTGGCAAATGAGGGAACATAAAACAACGATGGGTAATAACATGTAAAAATTGCTTCCTATCTGTCACAAACTTTGTGTATACTTTTCATGCATTATCTCATTTAAACCTCAACCTCAACCTAAACCATGGGGAAGGTAGGCTTTAATTTTACTTCCATTTGAGAGATTATAGAAACTGAAATTTAGAGAGATTTGCAATTTGGTTCATATCACACATCGAGTGTGCCGTGCTGGTCTTCCAAATTGCATAAATACAAAATTGTATAAATTACAGCCTGAAGGAACTGTTAATTTAATCACATTAAGGGTATGCTGAAAATTTAGTAGAGCTTTAATTCAGAGATGTTTAAAGATCCTTAAAAGTAGATAATAAAGCTATTTGTATCAACTGTAAGAGACTTCATTCTTGTAAAGGTTAGAAATATAACATTTACTGTTGGCATTACATATTATACCCTTTCTAAAAGCATCTTCTGATGGTTAAATGCTTTTAGAAGAAGACAGTCTTCATGCCTCTGTAAACTTTTTTAACATACATATGTATATATAAACATAAGAATATATGTAGATAATTTAGAAACTATAGGACAGTATAAAGAAGAAAGTAAAAACAATCTGTGATCTCACAACTAGGAAATAAGCATTGTTGTATTTTCTTGTATTTTAATCAACATTTTATAGAGATATATACATTTTTTACTGTGCTTGTTGAAAATTTGGGATCATATTGTGTATGTAATTTGTATTCTCTATTTTATGAACCCAGATTACATCAAGAGAATCTCCCAACGTAATGTAATCATTTCTTTTTAATGGCTTCATGGATTTCTAATACATGATTGGAATTTAATTCTTCCCTTAATGTTGGACTTTCAGGATGTTTCTAGTCTTTTATATTATAGGTAACAGGTAAACATGCTTAAACACCTATGTGTGTTTGAATATTTTATTATTTCTTTAGAATAGTTTTCTAAAAATGAAATTGCTGGCACACAGGATCTAAGTTTTCTCAATTTCTGATACAAATTGCCAAATTCCTTTTCCAAAAGAATATGACAATTAATATTCCTACAAGCAGCATATGTAGGTGCCCACATCACCTTACCCTTACCAGTATTAAGCATTACAATTTTTGATCTTTGCTTATTGGTAGGATTCATTATATTTAAATGCACATATTGAATTGTATGACACTCACATAAAGTGAATTTAGGCACACCTAGTGAATTCTTTTGGTGTTCAATACTGCTCTCTGGGTTTGGTCACCTCTTTATATGCCATTATCTTTCCAACCTGATGATAATGATGATGATCATGATGATGAGGATAACTAACGTTTGATGACTACTGTATTCTATATGTATGTATGCACACACATACACACACACATGTACTGTTGCGATGTGACTTAATAGAAAGAGAATTGATTTGCTAACAACCAGATCTTTGAATTCTGCTTCCCTCTCAGCTACCTGCCTGGTTCTGGCCTAGATGTGTCATCTCTGAGTCTCAGGTTTCTCCTTTCCAAGATGATGAAATCGGAACTGGCCATATCAGTATTGTTTGGGAATCACATAAGATAATACAGATAAGACAATCAGTAGAACAGCTGGTGCTGTCTAGTTGCTTGTTTCTCTCCTTGCTCAAGAATATTTGTCAGATGAAGCATCTAGTATGATATTTTATGTGAGTGCCCAGGAAATACTATTTAAAGTTGAAAACCCCATGAGAGGAAGTGTGGGGTAGCAGAGAAAGCATGGACTGTGGAGCTAGAAGGCAGGGGGTGGATACAACTGCCCATTACTAGTTGTGCTTCATTTAGATGCAGGTGACAAAATTCATCTCACTAGGCGGCTGTAAATGTTAAATGTTAGAAGTAGTAAATATTTAATAGAATTGGCTTATTTTTCTAGCTTTACAAAAAAGTTAAGACAAACATTTAAACAGCATTTTGCACCCTTCCCCTTTATAATAACTTTTATTTGTAAAAACTTCTTTGTAAGCTGAAAAATCAAAAAAGAAAAATTAGTAGTATCTGAATAGAAAAAATCCCAACGTAGTTCTATAACCTCCCATAATGAAAGTGTTGGGCATGGCCTGAGTATAATTTAAATTTATAGCCCCTAACTGTCAGCCTTATTTAGGGGTCCAGGCAGAGTGTTCAGTGAGTCCATGGTGTAATAAGGATCGTGTGATCCGATTATTTTTTTGGCAAAGGTGAGTGTCCTCCTGCAAAGAAGGCTGAGTGGCTCTGATCCTTTAGATTTGCTGTAACCAACATATTTGGATTCAACAGAATAGGAAATGTAACACAACTGTTCTCAGTGCCCCACAGTAGGATCTCAGGTGCTCTACATGTGAACCTGAGCTGGTAACGGAAACCAAGGCACTCCAATTTTTTCTCCTGGTTCTACCTTTTCATTCTCTGCCAACCCCTTACCATTAAAAGCAAAAACCAAAAAGTGACAACTTAAAATCTACCTTTTTCCAGAGCGAAGCAGTTCAAATCCTTCATTTATTTTTTCAAAAGGCAAAACATTGGTTATTAATGCATCTAATGGAAACTTCTTAGCCATAAAATCAGCCACAAGTTTGGGGACAGAATCTTTCATCTTAAAGCCTGAAAAGAAGACAATATCATTGTTAGATTCAGCCAGGGGTAAGGAGGAGAATTGGAGAGAAGACTTTCCAAATAAGATTAAGATGAAAGTTTTAAAAAGTGCTGCATTCCTCAGACTGCTATTACTGAGGTTACTGGGAGACAGAGTGCTTTGATAGGTGCAGTGCTTTGGCTTTAAAAAAAAAAATCTTCCCAGATAAGCAAGGGTCCTTAGTTATTAGCTGTCTCATAGAAAAATTATACTGCAGATGATTAATCTCAAAGTCAAGGAGCAAATTTAGCAGTTGTCTCAATTTGGGCAATGAGTATAGACATGAATTATAGATTCATGTGTCCTATAGAATTTCTGTGCCCTATTACAAATTTTGGTGTCTTATGCAGTCACAAGGATTAAAAGAGGTCCTAGTAAGTTTATGGGGATACTAGAAAATTCTGTCTTGGGACCTTCTGTCTTCCTTAGTTCCACATCTAGTTGATTTGGAGTCTATAGATGCAATAGGAATTTTGATTAATTTTTGACCATGTTGCTTTCCAAAACCTGGCCTGGTCACTTGTAAAAGGGTAGAGATTCTGAGGTTAATAACAATTTGGCCCTAAAGCATACGTACATACCTCCCAAAATACCTCCTTTCCAGGTGCGTCCAGTCAACAGCAGTAGAGGGTTGACGGGGAAGGTTTCAGAATCAGGAGGGATCCCGATAGAGACGATTGTGCCACACGCCTCATGACAGCATAACAGGGCAGCCATCTGGAATAAAATCAACACTTAACATCCTTACAGTAAACCCTCTGATAGTCTCTACTGATAATGCACGGTATGATGTCACATTGATTTAGGGAGATTGTGACTGTGGGGAGGGAGGAGATTATGTCTTTTTGTTCTTCATTCCTTTTTGTGCCTAGGTTAGTGCTGTGGATTTAAGAAATGCCCAGAAAATGGTTTTTGAATGAAAGAATGGATGAATGCATTTGTGTATAGTTAACACTTTCTTATAAAGTAATAAGGAGGCAAACATTGTTACAAACATATGTAAATTCTGGTTCCTTAAAGAAGGGTAGTGTTTCATCATCATATGATTCTCAGGCAATCTTTAAGCTGGTTAATTCATTTTTCATTGATTTATTAAGTAGATGATTTTAACCCAGTTCATTGAACCAGATGGTTTGACGGTGAACAAGGTGTGATTACATCATCAAAATTTGTCTCTTTCCCACTTGATGGTTTGCCTTTTTGATGGATTCCTGTTCTACTGTCCATTTCTAAAACGGACATGTTTTAAACATTGTTTTTTACCTCCCCCAAATGCATAGTGGTTTCATTTTAAACTACACTTATAATTCTGGATCCTCCAAACTAGTGCAACCCCTGTGGAAAGCATTATGGAGGTATCTTAAACAGATTCAAGTAGACCTGCCATTTGACCCAGCAATCCCATTACTGGGCATATACCCAAAGGAAAAAAGGTCATTCTTTAACAAAGACACATGTACCCGAATGTTTATAGCAGCACAATTCACAATAGCAAAGATGTGGAAGCAACCCAAATGCCCATCAATACATGATTGGATTAGTAAGCTGTGGTATATGTATACCATGGAATATTACTCAGCTATAAGGAATGATGAAGATACGACATCTCTATGGTTCTCCTGGAGAGAATTGGAACCCATTATATTAAGTGAAGTATCCCAAGAATGGAAAAACAAGCATCACATGTACTCACCAGAAAATTGGTTCCCCTGATCATCACCTAAATACACATCTGGGAGCAACACCAATTGGATGTCAGACTGAGGTGGGGGGCGGGGGAGGGGATGGGGGTATGCCTACACAATGAGTGCATTGTGCACCGTTTGGGGAGTGGTAACACTTGAAGGTGCTGACTCGGGAAGGGGAGGTGGGGAAGGGAGGGATATATACCTACATGATGGGTGCAATGCGCACGACCTGGGGAACAGACACGTCTGGAGCTCTGGCTTGGGGGGAAAGGCGGAACAGGAGCAACGTATGTAACCTGAAATTCTGTATCCCCCATAACAAGATGAAATAAAATAAAAAAAAAAAATTCTGGATCCTCAAAAGACAGTCCAGAAAGTCGTTCCCCTCTAGTCATCCTTTTGTACATGTTCTGTGGTAAGATAACAGTACAGGATCCCCCAAAGCAAATAATGATTAGTCCTTGGATTTTGGATTATGACACTTGGAAGACCAGATATCCTCAGAACATGTGGCTATCTGGCATTTGTTATCTTCAAATAAGGTAGCAATTCAGTTCCACATGAGAAAATGGAGGAAAACAACAGAAAAAGATAATAAGGAAAAAAGCTATAGAAAGTTGGATTCTCTTGATACTTCATGCTTGTATAGCATATTGTCCCAGATCCAGGCTGCAAAGGGCTTTGCTTTCAGGGTGCTGCTCCCCTTCACCACACTGCTGGGACTGCCTGGAGAACCTCAACAGTGGGGATTTGTGCTAAGTATCTGACACACATAATCTCATGTAAACCATAAACAGTGCAATGAGATAGGAATGTGTCTCTCAAATTTAGGGGCTGGTAAATTGTTGACTTTTTAAAGTATTCAGTCCAATATATCAATACTGGGTACAAGATATGTGCCAGGCACTGTGCTCTCTCCGTGGTAAAATACAGGGTACCTTAAAGCAGTTATTTTCCTTAGGGCACATTTTCAGTTAATGAAATAATTCTGGACCTAAAATTGCTGATTCTTTTGTGGAAAAGTATGACATATAAAAAAATAGGACTATAGTAAAGTACGTAAAGAATTGTTCAAGCCATTTTTGTTGAGAATGTGGAGGAAAAATAATACCAATTGGAGAACAGAATTTATATTAGTTATATTTACTTGAGTTTGAATTTTATAACTAAAAATTAATAAACTAATAAAAAATTAATAAACTAATCTGTAGTGGTTCAATAAAAAACAGACCCTTTTCTAAAAAGGAAATATTACTCGAGGCAGGCCTGCTTAGCTGATGGAATGAAAGATTTCTCAACAATAAATGAAACAAGCCAGGTAACAAACAGGAGATGGAAAATTACCATTCATTATTTTAAAAATATTCTTTATGCGCAATATTTATGTTCAGCCACCTAAAAGCATACTCCAGATGCAGAAGCAGAAATTTCCACATGTCATTGTACATACCAGCGTGTCAAGCCGACCAATGACCTCAAACGAAAAATCCACACCTCCATCGGTCATCTCCATTATCACCTCCTGGATGGGTTTCTTGTAGTCTTGAGGGTCGATGCATTCAGTGGCACCCAACTCTTTGGCCTTTGCAAATTTACCTTTGTTGATGTCCACGGCTATGATCCTGGCCGCTCCGGCTGCCTTACAGCCCATGATGACGGACAGGCCAACACCTCCCAGGCCAAACACAGCACAGGTAGAGCCCTGCGTGACCTGTGTATTCAGATAATGCAAAAATGGATTAAGTAATGACTGTTGGAATGTGCCTAGGCTTTATAAAGTGCCAGGCCTTGTCTGTTACCAAGAGCCACTCAGACTCTCATGTCCAATCTTTTGGCTTTAGTTGTTTCATGTTTAAGTTGAGGGTGTTGAGCTAGGTCAGTGGATCTCAAGCTTTGCTGCATATTAGACTCATCTGGTGAGCTTTAAAAAATCCCAATGCCCAGGTCACAGCCCATACCAATTAAATCAGAATCTCTGCAGGTGCGGCCCAGGCCCCAGGTGACTGCAATGGGATGCCCAGGCTGGGAACCCGGGACTGGATGATCTTGGAGTTCTAAATGTCAGTGACTGCAATCCTGAAGAGAATCTACATGGCTGAAAGCCATCGATAGCCAGCCTTAGTGTCTCAAAGGCAGTTTGTGGAAAATGGTGTAAGTGGAAAAGGCTACTTAAGGAGACTGAAGCAGTCAAACCCTCAATGATCAACTGCTTGGTTCATTAACTTTCAGTAGTCATGACCAGTAAATCCCTGCTTTGAAAAGTACACTAGTGAACACTAATGCAACCAAAGATGATCTGTATTTTAATAATGAATAAAATCTTTCATTATGAGTATTCTCAGCTTCTGGTCTATGGGTACGCCCACTTAGACCACCTGTAAAATAGATGAGACAATTGCTCAAGGCAGTAAGTGCTAAAGTCACAGAAATTTGGAAGGATGTACTCTAAATTGCTTAAATTGTTGAGGGGCTATTTAATAAATCTAGTCTTCTATAGTCAGCCTTCAGTATGGCTAAAATGCTCTTTCTGTCCCCAATAATCTCATTGGTACATTCCCTTAAGTGTGTCTATTCACTCATTTATCCACCAAATGCTATTCAATACTGCATGGTACAACACTAGTTTCTACCTTACTAAGAAAAACACAAGGCTTGTGATTGTGATTTAAAGGTGCTAGCAACTACGTATTGTGATTTAAGATAAAGCAAGAGATTTTAGAATGGTATTCTAGTGTCAGCTCTCATACCAACCAGCAGTCAGCTTTATGTCTCTGGACCTCAGTTTCAGAAAATGAAGAGTACTACCAGATACACTACCCGATTTTCAGGCATTTGAGAAGACGAACATTTAAAGCGTTTCGCCTTGAAACTGGAGCACTTTTGAGGAGTGTGTGTGTGTGTGTGTGTGTTCATGGTGAGGAAAAAGACGCAGATGAACTCCCATGATGAGTGAAATAAGTGTGTCATTGAAGCTTTATCCCTTCCCTGAGAATTATCTACAGAGTGGGTGACCTCTGGTTTGGAAATGTATCAGGTAAGGTTTGGAATCTACTGTTGATCCTAAATGTGGGAGTAGGGGGTCCAGGGACTAGATGCTCTTCAAAGGCAAACCCTGCATTTCACTTATCTTTGCTGCCTCAGAACCCAGCAGAACCTACTGTGCCTAATGCAGGTACAGCTGCTCTCTACTTGTAGAATAAATGACTGAATGAATTCTCAACCCTAAAAGTTAATAATCCCCAAAAGGAAAAAATATCAAAAGATAATTATTGCAAATGAAATCTTTAGTTTTTATTAGCCAGATATGGACAACTTTTTATCTGTGACTAACAGATGAATTTTTAAAGACATGCTCTCAATGCCTTCTGGGGCCATTTTTCTGTTCGTAGTCAACACCTCACAGCCATGAAAAATACTCTCTGATTCTTGTGAGAAATTGCTTCCTTGGTGGCTCCTGCCAATCTGAGTGTAAAGATCTTACTGGCCACTGTCATTCCTACCTTGGCAATTTTGACTGCAGACCCATAACCAGTGGAAAATCCACAGCCGATGAGGCAAACTTTCTCCAGTGGTGCAGCTGCATCAATTTTGGCCACGGCGTTCTCATCCATCACGGTGTACTGGGAGAAGGTGCTGATGCCAGATAAGTGGTGGACGGGCTTCCCCCTGCAGGTGAACCTCGTGGTGCCATCCTGCATGGTCCCCCGAGGCTTGCCCACACTGGTCATGCAACACACAGACACACAGGGCATAAGACACGAGCATAACTAATGTGCAAACTCAAGGGCTGTGCAAAGAGAGGATGAAAAACCTACTCAGTTTGCAAGCAGACGTTGCTTTCAGGGTGTTTACAAATCCTGCATTTTCCACACTGAGGAACACAGAGTGGGATGACTTTATCACCTGGAGGAGGATAAAACAAATTCTTCTTAAATTTCCAGAAATGTATAGAGGAAGTACTTAGACCTTATAAGTATATATTGGAGGTTTGTGTCTTTGAGAAAAGTGTCCATGAACTAGGGTCCAATCCCTACCGTGCCACTGGTCATTTTCTGCCAGCATTGGTGTTGGTTTGGGTTACATGTGCCTGAAGATTCCCAAAGAGGAAATGTAAATGTGGAAGGGAACTTGGATTTTAAAAATTATTTCTGTAGAGTTAACTTTTATTGAGTGTCCTGATTTCTCCTTGGGCTTTACACACATCATCTCACTTAATCCTTTACTAATTAAATCTCCAATATTCTCACGGTATCTGTAACATTTTCAGTTGGAAGGGAGCTTCCATAGTTCCACAGGATGTTGGGGAGATGTGATATTTTGTAATAATTTTAGCAAAATAAAAATGAGAATTTGGATAACCAATTTTTGGCCTTTCAAAATGAGTATGCTCATCTTTCATATGTAGCAAATGCTTTTTAAAAATATCTTAATTTCTTTTTGAGGAAAACTGACAAAAATAGGACAAAGAAGAATGGAAGAAATGCCTCTGAAAACCTCAACCCTCCACAGTGAGTTAGGCACTTTCTTTTAGGAGAAGAACTGACTTTCAAATTTTTTAGTTGATAATTTATGAATTATCCTTTTTTCTGCTATGGTGAAAGGAGAAAGGGTCAAAAGGAAGGGTGTCATTTTATTATTAATTTATTTCTGGCTACACGAAGTACTAAGAGCAGAAGCTCAAACTAGACCATTGGTTTTATTATTTTCTGTTCACAGCTTATTTAAGTATTTGGTAAGGTGGAAGGTCAAATCTATTGGCTAAAGGGATTTTTTAGAATTAAACATAATTTTTATTCATAATCATCTATTCTACCTATCCCACAACACCAAGAGAAATGGTTGGCCCATCATATTTTGTAGATATTGGTGATGTGGGAATGGTGATATGAAAATTTTGTGTTTAGTCACCCTTTCCCCGTGAAAATATTTATATTACTACACAATAAAATTAGGGTAAAATAAATATTAAAGATAAAATAATTTATAATTTGCAACCAGTCACATTTTGTCCTGGGTAAAGGTGATACAACAGGCTGTTTTTGGCCAGATGCCTTCATGTAGTCTGTTTCATTCACTCCCTGTTCAAGAAGAGAGGCTGTGTGGGAAGAGGAAATTGGTGAACGGGCTCTACATGCTACGTAAGGAAAGGTCATGTTGATTCGGCTGTAGCCACACGGGCCCCCTTTGTGAACTCAGCACAGAACAGTCTCCATACACTGATCTACAGCCTCAGGACCAAGGCTTGTGTTTTCTCCCTTGTCCCACGGCCAGTTCTGTTTGGGCCCTGACAGAAGACAGTGCCCAGCAGCACTAAACCGGGGCTATTAGGGGATGAACTCCACACTGGCTGCCCCTGTGTCTCCTGTGATCTCTCACATCCCTGTGCTCTAACCTAGTGTCTGGCGTCGTGTATTAATAGGTGCTGAGTAAACGTGCTGAAGGGGAGAACACGTGAGTGCCTGGATGCACACGTGCCCGAGTCAGGCAGGGAGGGAGGGAGGAAGACACACTTCAGGGCCAGCTGGGCTGTGACCTTGTGTAAGATCTTTCATCCCCATTGCCTCAGTTTCCTCATCCAGACTGGATGATCCTGGGGTGTTGAACCAAGGCACATCCCCTGAGTGTGAATTCTGTACCTGGTTTGACTGTGGTCACCCCTTCTCCAATGCTCTCCACGATGCCAGCTGCCTCATGCCCTGCTATCACAGGAAGAGGAAGGACCATGGTGCCGTTGGCCACGTGGTCATCCGTTCGACAGATTCCTACGGCCACTATCTGCCGTAGGAAAGGGAAGATGATCAGATTCAGAAAGATTATGACCCTCAGATGGATTTAACATACCGAATTTTCTGGAATTGTGCTTCTAAAACGTTTTTAAGGATTTTGCTAATAATCCCTGCTCTTTCCAACTACAAAAGATGCAGTTTACCCCCATTCAAGGCTATGCAGTCTGAAACCTTTCTCTAACTTCCTTTCCTGAATTAAAGAATTTAGAATAATCCGGGAAATAATCTATTTTGAAATATTTATCTTATCTAACACAAGAAGGCATTTTTATAGAAGTAGAAATTGTAGATTAACTCCAAGAAAATATCTAGTGCTAATTGATTTTGAAATCTTGATATATCCCTTTTTACTCTCTAAATAATCAGACACACAAACTGTTTTTTATTTTACTGGAATTATATCGTATATACTCTTTGGTCACTTTTCAAAAATTTGACAATTCATATTCACATCTCTCCTTGATAACAAATGTAATTCCATTGTCTGAATTACCATATAAAATGTGCCTCTTGATGGATTTTTGTTTTTTCCATTTTTAATATTTTTTGAACCTTTTTAAAGCTAAAATTAAATGAAAGTGGAAAAATGTTTCACCTTAACACGAACTTCATAGGCCTTAGGGGGCGCCACCTCCACCTCCTCAATGGAAAAGGGTTTGTTTAGCTCCCATATCACAGCGGCTTTGCATTTTATGACCTGGAAAATGAAACAAATGATGATACCATTTTGTCTCTACTCTTGAAGTCAGGACTTGGGTCTTCTTGTCTTTGTACATGGAACATCGAGGCCCATGTGTGGTACCTAACATGTTCTGCATAGACATGAACACATCTGGTTTACAGAGATAATAAAACTGTCTCTCTCTAAAAAAAAGGGGGGAGGGGGTTTCACTAGTTTACAGTCCCACCAGCAGTATATGAGTGTTCCTGTCTCTCCGCATCCACGCCAACATGTGTTGTTTTGGGACTTTTTGATAAAGGCCATTCTCCCTGGAGTTAAGTGATATCTCATTGTGGTTTTGATTTGCATTTCCCTGATGATTAGAGATGTTGAACATTTTTTCATATGTTTGTTAGCCATTTTTATATCTTCTTTTGAAAAATTTCTATTCATGTCCTTTGCCCACTTTTTGATAGGGTTGTTCGATTTTTTTCTTACTGATTTTCCTGAGTTCTAAATAGATTCTTGTTATCAGTCCTTTATCTGATGTGTAGTATGCGAAAATTTTTTCCCATTCTGTAGGTGGTCTGTTTACTCTCATGACTGTTTCTTTGGTGTGCAGAAGCTTTTTAATTTGATCAGGTCCCATTTATTTATTTTTGTTGTTGCTGTGATTGCCTTAGGGGTCTTCTTCATAAATTCTTTGCCTAGGCCAATGTCTGCAAGAGTCTTTCCTACATTTTCTTCTAGAATTCTAATCGTTTCCCACCTAAGGTTTAAGTCTGTTATCCACCGTGATTTGATTTTTGTGAGAGGTGAAAGTTGTGGGTCCTATTTTAGTCTTCTACATGTGGCTATCCAGTTTTCCCAGTACCATATATTAAATAAGGAATCTTTTCCCCAGAGTATGTTTTTGTCTGCTTTGTCAAAGATTAGATGGCTATATGAGGATGGTTTTATATGTGGATTCTCAGTTCTGTTCCACTGGTCTGTGTTCCTGCACTTGTGCCAATACCAAGCAGTTTTAATAATCACAGCCTTGTAGTATAGTTTGAAGTCTGGCAAATTAATACCTCCCATTTTCTTTTTGTTGCTTAAAATTGCTTCTGCTAAACGGGGTCTTCTCTGGTTCCATACAAAGCATAAAATTATTTTTTCTATATCTGTGAAAAATGATGTTGGTAATTTAATAGGGATTGCATTGAATCTGTAGATAACTTTGGGCAGTATAGACATTTTAACAATGTTGATTCTTCTGATCCATGAGCATGGTATGGTTTTCCACCTATTTACATGCTCTGCGATTTCCTAGTGCAACCCCTGTGGAAAACAGTATGGAGATACCTTAAACAGATTCAAGTAGACCTACCATTCGATCCAGCAATCCCATTATTGGGTATCTACCCAGAAGAACAAAAGTCATTCTATAAAAAAGACACCTGCACCCGAATGTTTATAGCAGCACAATTCACAATCGCAAAGATGTGGAAACAACTCAAATGCCCATCAATTCATGAATGGATTAGCAAAATGTGATATATGTATACCATGGAATATTACTCAGCTATAAGAAATAACAGTGATATGGCATCTCTTTGGTTCTCCTGGAGAGAGCTGGAACCCCTTCTATTAAGTGAAGTATCCCAAGAATGGAAAAATAAGCACCACATGTACTCACCAGCAAACTGGTTTCCCTGAGTGCACATTTGGGAATAACACCAATTGGGTATCGGACAGAGGTGGGGGCTGGGGGGAAGGGATGGGTGTATACCTACTTGATGAGTGCGATGCGCACTGCCTGGGGAATGGACATGCTTGAAGTTCTGACTGGGGGGGGATGGAGGTGGGAGGAGGGGATGGGTGCATACCTATGTGATGAGTGCGATGTGCACTGTCTAGGGAATGGACACACTTGAAGCTCAGACTCGGGGGGATGGGGGGACATGGGCAATATATATAACCTGAAATTTGTACCCCCATAATGAGCTGGAAAAAAAAAAGAATAAAGTGATACCACAAGGAAAGAGAAACGGAATTTACTGTAATAAGATACTGAAATAAATGAGAATATGTTATTTTAGGCCATCCCCATGTTGTTTTTTTCCCCAAAGGTGTTTAGTACCACTATTTCCTAATGCTGTCCTAAAATCCATTGTTTACAAACAACTGTTGGCTTCTACATAAAGTTCCAAGTCACTATTATTTTCCTGACAGAGCCGGTGTCTGTTCTCATAAATCCATTAATTCCTTGCTCAGTTTTCTGCTTAGGACAAAGGATCTGTCTTTGTAATGACAGTTACATACTTACTTGCCCCCTGCCCTGGGATGACTTTGCTTCTCTATTTGCCTTTTCTCCTGTGATTACCCCTTCTGTGTGCTACTTGTTTGCATCATTCACCTGAAACTTAGCTTTGGCAGCCTGTTTTGTTATGTAACTCACGTGTAGAGGCTCCTTCCAGATTAGACTGGGGCCAAAAATTACAGACCTTAGAACTAGCGGGGTGTGTGTGTTTGTGTGTGTTTATACACTCACACACACACATGTATTCTAAAACTGTAGAACTGTGTGTTTGAGTTTCTAGCTAGCATAGCTTATCCATAGATGCTCCTAAAAATAAAAGTTGAACACATATTTTAAGTACGTGAGTATGTGTCATAAAACCTATCTTCCTTGTTGTATGATGTGTACAGTTAACAGGGCTCTTTCTAGAGAGAATTGACATCATTGCAAATATGATAAATTCAGTAGAAATTTATTCTTCTGAGAATTCATTTCATTATTTGTCTAATCCTTCCACTTTGCAGGGTGATCAACATGGTCAATGCCAAAGTCAATATGAGAATCCTTGGAAACATCATCCTCATAGCAGGAAGGTCCTGATTCTCAGGTGCCTGTGATGTGACAGGCACACTGTGGCCTGTGCAGGGTGAGTTTCACTGACCAGGGGCTGCCAGGATAGTATTACTGAATTATTGGGTTTATTTTCCAGATGAAAAGACTGAGGATTAATTGACTTGGATTGAATGATTTTCTCAAAGTCACAAAGCTGGCTGTCTAGGGAGTGAAGATCAAGCCAGCCTTACCTTTCACTGCCCCACGGTAGTTAAAAGTTAGCAAAAAGTGAAATAGGGCAGCAATAATAGCGGTGACTAACATTTATCAACTTATTTCTGTGTACCAGGCACTGTTCTAAGTGCTTTACAGCATTAATTTATTAAAGTCTCATAAACACCTTATGAAGTAGATAGATGTTAGTGCTGTCACCATTTAGCATCCGAGGGAAATAAAATGCAGGCAGGACAAACATAAATGAAATGAGATCAGAATGCAAAGTTACTAATGCTGCACCTGAGAGGGGAGGATCGATTGCTTATTTCATCATTTATTATTTTCATTAATATGGTTGGTTTATACCTCACTTAAACTTAATGATCTCATTATTTATAAGCTTAAACCGAGTTTTGGTAAATTTAATTTTTCTTTTTCCGAATTATTTTTCCTTTAGAAGACAAATTCTAATGAGTAACAAATGAAAATAAAGTGGAATAATAACAATGACAATTGGCCACTCATCCAACCAATCTTATTGCTATGAGCCTGTTTTGTCAGACAGTGTGTGTGTATAGAAACGTCAGAACGTTTAACTTGAGAACCTAGCAAGACGTTTTACTGTGTGCTCCACTCCTAACACAACAAACATGCTGGAAATGTTGCCCAGCCTCTTATAAGTGAGCAATTAAATACACCCTTTGATTACACTGAATGACCACATCCATTTCTCTGTATGTGTCAACACATTGAACAAATAAATATAAATTTATGGAAGTCTTAGAACCTGTGTTCCTAGTGCTAATAAGTGATTCAAATCGTATTGGTATTAATTTTCTGTAAAATCACACTGATTTTTATAGGCGGAAGATATTATTCTGTGGGATTTCTCTGGAAATTGCCTAAGGGTGCCATAAGAGACCCCAAAATTTGCATGTTGATGTTGTCTTGCTTAACTTTGATGATTGCGATGTTATATGTATTTTTAAGAGATTTTATAGTAAGATTAGAAGGATATTTCAGTCTTGTGAATGAAATTCCTTTCACAAAACTTTTGTCAGACTTAACTTTCTGGTGTTCATAAAAAGAATGTGATTACAAAGAATAACACATCTAAATTACGGTTCCTTTTCTTTTTTTATTTTTGATACAGAGTCTCACTCTCTCACCCTGTGTAGGTGCAGTGGTGTCATCATAGCTCACTGCAACCTCAAACTCTTGGGTTCAAGCTATTCTCCTGCCTCAGCTTCCTGAGTAGCTGGGACTACAGGTGTGTGCCACCACACCTGGCTGATTTTTCTATTTTTAGTAGAGATGGGGTCTTGCTCTTGCTGAGGCTGGTCTTGAACTCCTGAGTTCAAGCAATCCTTCTGCCTCGGCCTCCCAGACTGCTGGGATTATAAGCATGAGCCACCCCACTGGCCTAGGATTTCTTAATATAAAGATAACTTCTTATTTTTACACTTCACATTTCTCTGAATGGAATAACTTCTTGCCTAAGGCTTTTTTGACTTTAGAATTACAAATCAGTTATGATTAGCTTGGAATAAAGTATCACTTTACTATAAATTTATTTAATGGAGGAAATAAAGACTTAGATAACAGTTCTAGACATTCTTGTTAAAGGTAGTTAGCATAGCTTATTTCCATTGTAGTTCAGTAGACATCATAAGTTGTAGCATATATTGTGCATCATGTTCAGTGTATCATTTCTGATTTAGATATGAATTCTAAATTATCCATCAAATACTGCAATCTCTTACTTATTATATCAATGAGGATATATTTCCAACAGTAATGGTTCTTTGCTTACTTTTCCTGCAGTGCTCATGTTGTTGCTGTCTTCTCTGCAGACCAGGAGACTGGTGAGGTTGTGGACTTCTTCCCTGCCTGAGTGCATATATATAGTGCACAGATACTGTGTTTGCTTGAGTAATGCCCAATTCCACAGGTGATCTGTGTCTGTGGGCCACACCCATCAAATTATGCTTAGGTCATTCAATTGGGAAAGAAAAGGGCACTGAACTACGACTCAAAACCTTGACTTTGTGATGTGCTAATATCGGATAACATTTTGTTTTAATTAGGTTAAATATTTCCCTACAGGTAGAAATAAATTTTAATGTCCCCCCTTCTCTCTCGAATTCCATGATTCCCTCTCGCAGGCAGAGTTCTGTTTCCCTTTCTGTGCACTGAGCTCCAACCTTGAATGCACATGGTGCAGTTAGCAGGGAGGAGGACTGAGGAAGCAGCACAAATGAGGTAGGACAGAGAGAGCTGGGAGCCAGAGGAACGTGTCTGATCCAGCACCCTCCTCTTCACAGCAGGGAATCAGACACCCAATCAGTCCCAGCCAAGGTGTTACCATCCCTGGCATTTCTGCTCCATGCAACACCAATCAGCATTGACTGAGCATCTCCTTATGCCAGGCTCTAAGCTGGGTCCAGTCGGGGGCAGGGTTGAATAAGGGATGACTTCCACCCATGCCCAGAGACAGTAAGGAGCAGTGCTTATGGCATGGCCTTTGGGATCAGGCAGACACCATTTCTTATCAGCTGTGTAAACTTGGACTTATTATTTAACTGCTCTTTGCCTTGGCTTTATTATCTGTAAGATGAGGATAAATATCAGTGTACAAGAGTGTTTTGTCAATAGGTGAAATAATGCATGTAAGGCAGTTATGAACTTGGCAGGTAGGAGAACCCTCAATAAATATTAGCTGCAGTTATTATCCATAAATTGAAGCTCATAGTCTGTGGGGGAAAGGCCCATGGGCAGCCACATCTGCATATCAGCCTGTCTGGAAGTACCCATCACAGGGATAGGTTAGTGCTTTGGGAGCAGAGAAGGAAGGACACAGTCCCTCTGAATGAAGGACTTAGAGGAGGCATCGTGGAGGAGCTGGCATTTCAGGTAGACTTTAAGTAATCTCAGAACATGAAGAAAATCCTCACTGGATCATTTCCATTGCCCTTTGGTCAATGTAACTAGTATGTGCATGGCATTCAGAGAATAGGATTGGATTTTTCTTTTATCCACACTTGGAGGTGTCATAAAATTGTACAATGAGCTCTTTAGTTAGATGTAATCTGTCAACATGGACAGTTTAACTTAAAGGACACATTTCTCCAGATTTGCCAAGGAAATAATTTCCTGACTAGCTCATGACTGTGTCAGGAAGCTTTAATTATGAGTCACAGAGACTGACACCAGGGCTGAGAAACATTCACCCAACAGAGCGGCAAGGGGAGACCCCAGGATTTCAGTTTGGAAAGGTGTGAAGGAAAGAAGAGAATCCCAGATCTGACACCTGGTCTCCAAGGGGACCCACGATTTGGCTTTAACCTTCCCCTTCACTCTGCCCCTCCCCAGCTCCAGTGCAGGCCCAGGTTCTTTGAGAGCTTGTGTCTCTGTTGTCCCCCAAACAGATGTCTGTTCCCCTCTCAGACCCTTGCTCATCATGCTGTTTCTCCTCTTTTCTGTCCCTGTGACCCATTCAGATCTTGTACAAACTATGAGACCCAGGACAAGGCCCCCTCGCGGACAAATATTAGCTGCAAATCACAGTCATCCTTCCCTTCTCTGCATCCCTCTAACACCAGTGTCCCTCCTGTGATATTTGGGACTTCTTCTCATTCATTGTTCTATGCATTTAGTGTAGAGACCAGGCTCTCAAATTCTATCAGAAATTTCCGGTCAGGGGCCTTCTTAAGTGTCATTTATATTCTCAACTGCACGTAGTACCATTTAGACAGTAGGTATTTAATAAATGATTATTGAATTTCTGTGCTCATTTTTATTAGGACAGGGACTGTGCTGCCTGTGAGGAATCTCATAATATAGAATATTCAGTGACTCCACTTTAAGGGATTCCAGGTCAGCAGTGGGGTCAGTGGTCAGGTCGGGAAGACAGAGAACCCTCATGTGAGGTGGGAAGTGGTCGGTGCCAGGAGAGGGTTTGCGAGTGGGTTCAGAGGAGGAAGACACCACCCTGTCTTCCCCTTGTGCATTCTCAGCACTTAATGGCCAACTCAGAGTGAGTGCTTGTGTATTTTTTTCCTAAATTAAAGAGATTGACTTCTACTTTGAGAGTCAAAGAAACCTCAGGGGAAAGATATTTCATTAAGATTTGTCAAGAAAGATGAGTTGGAATTTAGAGGTACAGATGGAATCAATAGCATATGTTTTATTACTCTCCCACACCTGAAGACCCAGCACTTGAGGGAATTGCGGCCACTACCACCTTGTTTTTAGGGACCAGGCACATTTGGAACCCTCCTACCCACTTGTAAACTTCCATCACTTCATGAATACATTGCACTGTGAACCACAAAATGCAATGGGGCAAACTCCGTGGAGTCAAGAGATTCCTCCTAATACCATCTAGCAAGTACTGTGCTCTTACTCCTTGCCCTGCCTTCAGAAATTTAGATAGGCAAGTGGGAAGAGCAGCAGATACATGAGTGGGCATCACTGGTCTAGTTCAGATGGCCATGGCGGCCTGGAACATCTGGAATGTCCAAAGGCAAACCTGTCAATCTCTAAGTGCCAGAAGGGCATCACTTCCCTCTCTCTCTCTCTCTCTCTCTCTCTCTCTCTAAGGCAGCCAAATTCTATATTACATTTCCATTTAACTATGATCTTCTAAATTGAGATCAACTGGAGAGAGGCCATGCTTGGTTCAGGTTAGGTCAGGGATTTCCCAAGTGGCAGGCAGAATAATGGCCCCCAAAGATGTCCACTCCCAATCCCTGGAACATACAGAATATGTTGCTTTACATGGTGAAGGAGATACTGCACATTCTCTAAAGATTTTGAGATCAGGGGATTATCTTGCGTCATCTAGATGGACCCAGTCTAATCTTGGGTCTTAAAATTGGAGAATATTTCCAGGTTGTTGTCTGAGAGGGAGACTTGACTACCCACAGGCCTGAGATGGTCATGTCTGCAGCAGGGGGGTATGAATTTTCTATTGCTGATAATAACCAGTTACCACAGATTAACAGGAAGAACAGGGCTGGCATCTCCACTATGACTAAACAGAGCCTCTGAGGGAAAGACCAGCATCTCTTCAAGGGATCAAACTATCTCCTTTTTCTCCAGAGCCCTCATAATTCACATGGGCCTAAGAAAGCTTATTGTAACTGTCAGAAGTATCCTCAGTGTAAATCCTTCATTTTTGGGTGAAGTGACTTGGCAAAATGGTGAGATTAATATTATTCTAAAGATTGCAGGAAAGAAAAATTATAACCCCACAGATGTGCATAAATAGTTGGAAAACTTTAAAGCATGTTCAGGAATTAAATGCAAAGCAAAGCTGAGGAGAGGCAATTTAGCAGCAGTTCATAGGACTTTAGAATAGAATAGATAAGTATTCTATAGGGCCAAGTGTGGTGGCTCATGCCTCTAAACCTAGCAGCGTGGGAGGCCAAGGTGAGAGAGTCCTTTGAGGTGAGGAGTTCAATACCAGGTTGTGCAACATAGTGAGATCTTGCCTCTGCAAAAAAAAAAAAAGAAAGAAAGAAAGTAAGAAAGAAAGAAAGAAGAAAGAAAGAAAAAAAAAAAGAAAAAAAAAAAGAAAGAAAAATTAGCTGGCTGTGATAGTGTGCCCTGTAGTCCCAGCTAGCAGGGAGGCTGAGGCAGGAGATCACTTGATCCCAGGATTTGAGGATGCAGTGAGCTATGATCATGCCACTGTACTCAGGTCCATGCAGCAAAGCAAGACTGTCTCCAAAAAGAAAAGTAAATATTCTATACACAATTAGAATAAATAGAGTAAGTATTTTATTTAGAACAGAATAGATTTTAAATTGCTAGAATAATTTTTGAAAATACTCACATTCAAAACCATCAATTATTGTCCAATTAGCATTTCATTTTGATTTTGATTCTGAAGCCAAAAGTGTTGAGGGAGGTGAAGTGCTAGCCAACTTTGTGACCCTGGATTGCTGGATTGCTGCCATGGGGAGCATATTTGAGAGAACAGCCTGTTTGTTGACATTTGTCTTGTGAAAGGGCATTCCACAACATCAAGTAGGTTAGAATCCTCCCCAATACATTTTATGAAGCAAACATAACTCTGATAGCAAAACCAGGAAATGATGCAGCAAAAAAAGAAAACTACAGACCAATATCCTTTATCAATATAGATGCAAAAATTCTCAACGAAATCCTAGGAAACCGAGTCCAGGTGCTTATCAAGAAAATAATCCATCACGACCAAGTGGACTTCACCCAGTGATGCAGGGATTGTTCAACATACACAGATCTATAAATATAATTCATCACATAAATATCAGCAAAAACAAAGACCATATGATTCTCTCAATAGACGCAGAAAAAGCATTTGACAAAATTCAACACCCTTTTATGAAAAGAACGCTTAACAAAATAGGCATAGATGGGGCTTAACTAAAAGTGATATAAGCCATATATGACAAACCCATAGCCAACATCATACTGAATGGGGGAAAATGTAAAGCATTTCCACTTAGAACTGGAACCAGACGAGTTTGCCAAGTTTGCCCACTGTCTCCACTGCTATTCAAATTAGTGCTGGAAGTCCTTGTGAAAGCAATCAGGCAAGAGAGCAAAAACAAGGGCGTCCAAATGGGGGCAGAAGAGATCAAGCTCTCACTCTTTGCTGATGATATGATATTATATCTATAACACCCCAAGGATTCAACCAAGAGACTCCTGGAATTGATAAATGAATTCAGTAAAATCTGAGGATACAAAATCAATACACACAAATCAGAGGCATTCATATATGCCAATAACAGTCAAACTGAGAACAAAATCAAAGACTTAATACCCTTTGCAATACCAAAAAAGAAAATAAAGTACCTGGGAATATATTTAACTGAGGAGGTAAAAGACCTCTACAGGGAGAACTATGAAACACTGAAGAAGGAAATTGCAGAACATGTAAACAGGTGGAAAACCATACCATGCTCGTGGATCAGAAGAATCAACATTGTTAAAATGTCTATACTACCCAATGTGATCTACAGATTTAATGCAATCCCTATTAAATTACCAACATCATTTTTCACAGATATAGAAAAAATAATTTTACACTTTGTATGGAACCAGAGAAGACCCCATTTAGCAAAAGCAATTTTAGGCGATAAGAACACAATGGGAGGTATTAATTTACCAGACTTCAAACTATCCTACAAGGCTGTGGTTATTAAATCATCTTGGTATTGGCACAAGAACAGGGACACAGAACAGTGGAAAAGAACTGAGATTCCAGATATAAAACCATCCTCATATAGCCATCTAATCTTTGAAAAAGCACACAAAAACATGCAATGGGGAAAAGAATCCTTATTCAATAAATGGTGCTGGGAAAACTGGCTAGCCACATGTAGAAGACTGAAACAGGACCCACTACCTTTCACTTCTCACAAAAATTAACTCACGGTGGATAACAGACTTAAACCTAACGTGTGAAACTATTAGAATTCTAGAAGATGTGGGAAAAACTCTTACACACATTGGCCTAGGCAAAGAATTTATGAATAAGACTCCAAAGGCAATCACAGCAACAACAAAAATAAATAAATGGGATCTGATCCCAATTAAAAAGCTTCTGCACTACAAAAGAAACTGTCACGAGAGCAAACAGACAACCTACAGAATGGTAAAAAAATTTTCACACGGTGTACATCTGATAAAGAGCTGGTAACTAGAATCTATTTAGAAATCAGGAAAATGAGCAAGAAAAAAATCAGACAACCCTATCAAAAATTGGGCAAAGGACATGAACAGAAACTTTTCCAAAGAAGACAGAAGAATGGCTAACAAACATGAAAAAATGCTCAACATCTCTAATCATCAGGGAAATGCAAATCAAAACCAAAATGAGATATCACTTAACTCCAGTGAGAATGGCCTTTATTTAAATGTACCAAAACAAGAAATGTTGGCCTGGATGAGGAGAGATAGGAACACTCATGCACTGCTGGTGGGACTGCAAACTAGTGCAGCCTCTGTGGAAAGCAATATGGAGATACCATAAACAGATACAAATAGACCTACCATTTGATCCAGCAATCCCATTATTGGGCATCTACTCAAAAGAACAAAAGACATTCTATGATAAAGATACCAGCACCTGAATGTTTGTAGCAGCACAATTCACAATTGTGAAGATGTGGAAACAACCCAAGTGTCGATCAATACATGAGTGGATTAATAAAATGTAGTATATGTATACCATGGAGTACTACTCAACTATAAGAAACAATGGTGATCTAGCACCTCTTGTATTTTCCTGGAAAGAGTTGGAACCCATTCTGCTAAGTGAAGTATACCAAGAATGGAAAAATAAGCATCACATGTACTCACCATCAAATTGGTTTCACTAATCATCACCTAAGAGCACATTTAGGAATAACATGGGTGTCGGGCAGATGTGGGTGGGGAGGGGAGGGGTGTATATATACGTAATGAGTGTGATGAGCACTGTCTAGGTGATGGACACGTTTGAAGCTCTGACTCAGAGGGGTCAGCGTGCAAGGGCAATATATGTAACATAAATTTTTGTACCCCTACAATATGCTGAAGTAAGAAAAAAAAATCAGTTGGTTGTATACAGGTAGATGGTTTTATATGGGTTCTCTCTTCTGTTCCATTGGTGTATGTCTCTGCTCTTATACCAGTACCATGCTCTTTTGGTTACTATAGCCTTGCAGTACATTTTGAAGTCTGGTAATGTGGTGCCTCCAGATTTGTTCTTTTTGCTTAGGATTGCTTTCACTATTTGGGCTCTTTTTTGGTTCCAAACGAAGCATTGAATTATTTTTTCTAGGCTGTGAAATATGATGTTCATATTTTGATAGGTATTACATTGAATCTATAAATCATTTTGAACAGTATGGAGATTTTAACAATGTTGATTCCACCAATCCATGAGCATGAGATGTATTTTAAATAGTTTGTGTCATCTGTAATCTCTTTCTTCAGTGTTCCTTACTTGTTCTTGTAGAGATCTTTCTTCCTTGGTTGTGTATATTCCTAGGTATTTTATTTTCTTTGTAGCTGTTGTGAATGGTATTGAGTCTTTGATTTGACTCCCAGCTTGACTCTTATTGGTGTATAGAAATGCTACTGATTTATGTACATGGATCTGGCAACCTGAGACTTTGCCAGATTTATTTATCAATTCCACTAGTCTTATGGTGGACTCTTTGGGATTTTCTAGATACAAGATCATCAGCAAAAGGTGATAGTGTCACCTCCTGTTTCCCAATTTGGATACCCTTTATTTCCTTTTCTTGTGTGCTAGTTCGGGATGGTACTTCCACCACTAACTATGTGGAATAGAAGTGGTGACAGTGGGCACACTTGTGTTGTTCCAGTTCTAAGGGAGAATGATTTCAACTATTCCCCTTTCAGTATGATGTTGGCTTTGGATTTGTCATATATAGCTTTTATAATTTTTGGACATGTTTCTTCTATGCCTAGTTGGGTGAGGATTTTTATCACAAAACGGTGCTGAAGTTTGTCAAATGTTCCTTCTGTATCTATTGAGGTGATTATATAATTTTTTTTTGTTTCTGTTTATGTGGTGAATCACCTTTTCTGATTTGCACATGTTGAACCACCCTTGCATTTCTGAGATGAATCCCACTTGGTCATGGTGGATTATATTTTGCTGTGCTGTTGAATTCGGCTTGCCAGTATTTTATTCTGGATATTTCTATGCATATTCATAAGTAATATTTGTTTATGGTTTTCTCTTTTTCTTGTGTTCTTCCCTCAATTTGATATCAAGGTAATATTAGCTTTGTAGAATGAGTTAGGGAGGAATCCCTTCTTCTTAATGTTGTCGTATAATTTCTGTAGGATGGGTATCAGTTCTTAGTAGTCCTCAAATGTCCTCTGTCTTTAAATGTCTCAGAAGGAGGAGAAGTTATTAAATGTGAAATAAATGATCGTTGAGTGCTCCAAATGATTTCCACTATTCATTATAGTTTGAAGATTTGGGAAAGATAAAACCTAAAGCCTTAGAGTTTCCTTCCATCAGTGAAGGAATTGACTTCAGTTCAGCTTTTGATTTCCTTCCAGCTTCCTGAGGCTTGAATTCAGGTTCAAAGGAAATAGTCTTAAAGTTATTTCTCAACTTATTCCTCCTACCCACCCTGCAACATGCTATCACTCAAGTGATATTTATTATTTAAATTTGCAGGGAACTAAAAGTGTTTTTTTGTTTCAAAACTATTGGTATTTCTGTTGAAGGCAGTTAGATATCTCCCCAAACACTGGAAATTATTGGTTTATGAATGAATGGAAGTCCTTAAATTTGTTTAGATAAGAATGATCTGTTGATTTCTCTCACCTGCTTTCATTGATAATAGAACTATTGAGTTATTTATTGACATGTCAAATCCCTCAAAGGGCAAGAATGGACATGGAAAGCAGATGTTTGTCTCTCTCTCTAGTTATTTCTGTCTGTTAGTTTTGTCTGTGAGAATTTAAGCAAGCTCTGGATTCTCTTGGTGACTGTGATGGTGCTGTGCAGACGGTCTTCTCAACCCTGAGATGTTTCTTCTATGCGAATGTAATGAGAAATCCAAGGGAATGTAATGAGAAACCAAGTTCACATATCCAAGCATTCATTTCATCAAAATAGTGTTTGGTACCTACTCTACTTTTATTGATATTCTTGCCCCACCAATTTTTCTTTCTCTTCTTATGCCATGCCATGGTCACATACATTCATAATTATCCAATACATATTTGTGCTCACTCTACTTCAACTTCTGAGTAACTATCTAATAATTCTGTCAAGATGACTTTCTTTCTAATCCTAGAGCTCCTTGTGTGAATTCAAAGTAGCAAAGAGCCAATTCAGAGTTCATCTTTATTATTTCTTTTTATTATGTACTATTACTGGAGGGGCTAAGTCAGTGCATCAGAGTTATTAATTAAACCATCAACATGAAATTTTTTCACCTAGAACCTTGAAAATATCTTCATTTTGACTAACCTTTTGATATTGGCTAAAAGTGTGTGCAAGCTATGTACATTCACAGAGTTACATTTTGAGGGGGAGAGTAGCAAACATGGATGTTTTTGATTCTAGAGTCAAAAGTTACTGGAAGCCACACTGACCATGTGCACCATTACAGTCCTGTTGGGATACAAGCCACACTGTGGTTCCTCTTTTGTATTTTGATTTTAACTTGCCTCCTTCCCTGCCAAGGTCAATATAACTAAGAACCAGTGATGGGTGCAGAAGTATCCCCCTTCCCCACACCTATGCACTCTGTGAAAACACTGAAAGTGTCCACCTGACACCCCTCTCCGTCAGCTCCCCTAACCTGGGAGGAAGGAGGGTAGAAGCTGGATCCAGGGCTCCTGGCCACTGGCAAAATTTATGACTTCTGTGGTAAGCTGGACGTTTAGAACTACTTCCTTCTTGTGTGGGTCTGACCTTGTCAACACCAAAGTAAAAATCACAGTGCACACTGCAACAGGTAGTTCTCCTGATGTTATGCTAGGGACATTGTGAAAGGTGCCTTGACACTGAGTGTCTCCTTCAGCATCTTTGACAAAACAATGAAATGTTTCCCACATTTATGTGGCACTTTGCAGTTGGCAAAGCTCTTTCACTGGCATCATCCCATTCAACTCGATAAGGCTATAATGGGTGGGGGTAACTTAATTGTTTTCACAGCAAAGGACGAACCAGCTCAGAGAGTTTCAGGGACTTATTGAGGTCACACAGTAAATGGCAGATGGATTATTTTACTCTCTGTCGAGGGTCCTTTCTGTGGTATGAATCAGACTGTAGACATAGCAGCAAGTAGCACTTTTGGAGATAGCTGTAATTCCTTACATAGGAAGTAACTTGTCATTACACATTGGAGATAAAGCTCAAAATGCAAATCTTCCTCTGAGAGTGGGAAAGCATTAACAAATGGGTACTACAGGCCTTCGCATATTCAAAATATTAAACTTACTTGAGGATCATAGATTTGATTTGAGACACGGTACTTAATAGAAAAGTTCTAGATTCAAGGTAATTTTTGTAACAGTGCACCTCTGTATATGTGTATATATCTACTTAGCAAATGTACTGCTTTCGGTGTTGGTGCCATTTCTTGGTTACCCATTTTATATGCTGTGCTCATAGCTGCTGCCATCCTATCTCTATACGATTTTTAATTTCTTTATGACTCATTTTCAGTCAATTGTAATCATTAACTAAGACCGTTTAGCCAATGAAGCACCTTCATGAGTGAAAATTACAGAGTTTTTCAACATGGTTAAAGGAATAGTTCAATTTTCCCAACTAGCATCTGAACCTCACATTTATCACATGATGCATGAAACATGTTTTTATTTAAAAGAATAATTATATATTCAGTGCACACTAATAGCGTGAAAACAATAGAGACACTCTCCTTCACTGTATGAAAATGTGTGACATTTTCTTTGAGTTAGTAAGAAATCCCTGGATTTAGAAGTTCTGGATCTTCTCTGTTTATAAACCTGAGTCTGTCCTTTGCCATACTGCAGTTTTTACCCTGGAGTCTTGACACATTCTATAGAAAGAGAAAACACAGGTAGTGGAATTAGAGGTAGAGGTAGAGGACCTCAAGCTCAGTAGCCTGGTGTGTGTGTTCGGGGCAGGTGGAGGGTTCCCTCCACTGGGCTTCAACGACTGTGGGTTAAAAAGACACAAAAAATGCAAGAAGGCACAAGACATTTATTTCCTCAATGGGAAAGGTGACATGAGTAGAATGATTAAGAAGGAAAGTTTAGTGGTCCCAATTCCCCAGTTTATTCAACATCTTATCTATAAAATCTCTCCCTGGATTTTAAACATTGGCTTGAAAAATAATTTCCTATCAATTTCTGTTTCTTTTGGAAAGGTCTCGTGTGTGATTTATTGATAACATCTCTGCAGAGCAGAATCAATGACGTTGCCCAGTTGGTGTTGCAGAGGGTGCGGGATGGAGGCGGCTGGAGGCTTCTTCAAGGGAAGGCGTCTGTGTGGTCTCAGAAGGTCAGGACAGTGCGGATACTGCAAAGGGAAGGAAAAGATAGTGTGTTAACACTGAGACAATTCACAGTCTTCCTTGTGAGGGTCCAGGGAGCATCTGAGGTGTCTTAGTGAAAATCTGTCTGGGCTCCCAGCTACTGCATTCCCACCCCTAACTATTTGGGTCATATCAAATAAAACACAGTTCATCTTTTTTGTTGTTGTTCTTCCCTCTTGAATTTTCTCCGACCTTAACCTTGCTCATAACATCCTGAATATGACTGTCATTTGGACTTCAATTCTATATCAGCATCCTCAAAAAATCATTTTTGAGTTTCCGTGTTCCTAGCAAATGAGGGAATATAAAACAACAATGGGTAATAACATGCAAAAAGTTCTTCCTATTTGTCACAAACTTTGTGTATACTTTTTGTGCATTGTCTCATTTAAACCTCAACCTCAACCTAAGCCCTGGGTAGGCAGGCTTTCATCTTACTTCCATTTGAGAGATTATAGAAACTGAGATTTAGAGAGATTTGTAATTTGGTTCACATCACACATCTAGTGTGGCGTGCTGGCATTTCAAATTGCGTAAATACAAAATTGTATAAATTACAAGATACAAGCCTGAAGGAACTGTTAGTTTAATGATGTTAAGGCTATGCTGAAAATTTAATAGAGCTTTAATGCAGAGATGTTTAAAGATTCTTAAAAGTAGATAATAAAGCTATTTGTATTAACTGTAAGAGACTTCATTCTTGTAAGGTTAGAAATGTAACATTTACGCTTGTCATTACACATTATGCCCTTTCTATAAACCATCTTGTGATGGTTAAATGCTTTTACAAGAAGACGGTCTTCATGCCTCTTTAATTTTTTTTAAATATATGGGGGGGGATGGGTGTATACATACATAATGAGTGTGATGCGCACCTTCTAGGGGATGGACACGCTTGAAGTTCTGACTTGGGGGGCGGGAGTGGCAAAGGCAATATATGTAACCTAAACTTTTGTACCCCCATAATATGCTGACATAAAAAAATACTGAAAAAAAGAATATATGTAGATAATTTAGAAAGTACAGGACAGTATAAAGAAGAAAGTAAAAATAATCTGTAATCCCACAACCTGCAAATAATCATTGTTGTATTTTCTTGTATTTTAATCAACTTTTTTCTAGACGTATGTACATTGTTTACTGTGCTTGTTGAAAATTTGGGATCATAGTGTATATACAATTTGTATTCTCTATTTTATGAACCAAGATTACATCAAGAGATGCTCCCAATGTAATAAAATCACTTCTTTTTAATAGCTTATGAATTTCTAATAAATGATTGGAATTTATTTAATCATTCCCTTAATGTTGGACTTTCAGGATGTTTCCAGTCTTTTATATTATGGGTAACAAGTAAACATGCTTAAACACATATGTACATTGAATATTTGATTATTTCTGTAGAGTAGTTTTCTAGAAATGGAATTTCTGGCACAAAAGATCTAAGTTTTCTCAATTTCTGATACAAATTACCAAATTCCTTTTCCAAAAGGAAAAAACAATTAATATTCCTACAAGCAGCATATATAGGTGCCCACGTCACCTTACCCTTACCAGTATTAAGCAGTATAATTTTTGATTTTTGCTTATTGGTAGGATTCATTATGTTTAAATACAGATATTGAATTGTATGACACTCTCATAAAGGGAATTTAGGCACACCTAGTGAATTCTTTTGTTGTTCAATACTGCTCTCTAGGCTTGGTCATCTCTTTATATGCCATTATCTTTCCAACCTGATGATGATGATGATGATCATGATGATGAGGATAATAACTAACGTTTGATGACTACTGTATTCTATATGTATGTATGCACACACATACACACACACATGTACTGTTGCGATGTGGCTTAATAGAAAGCAAATTGATTTGCTAACAACCAGATCTTTGAAATCTGCTCCCCTCTCGGCTACCTGCTGGTTCTGGCCTAGATGTGTCGTCTCTGAGTCTCAGGTTTCTCCTTTCCAAGATGGTGAAATTGGAACTGGCCATATCAGTATTGTTTGGGAATCACATAAGATAATACAGATAAGACAATCAGTAGAACAGCTGGTGCTGTCTAGTTGCTTGTTTCTTTCCTTGCTCTAGAATATTTGTCAGCTGAAGTGTCTAGTATAATATTTTATGTGAGTGCCCAGGAAATACTATTTAAAGTTGAAAACCCCATGAGAGGAAGTGTGGGGTAGCAGAGAAAGCATGGACTGTGGAGCTAGAAGGCAGGGAGTGGATACAACTGCCCATTACTAGTTGTGCTTCGTTTAAATGCAGGTGGCGAAATTCATCTTACTAGGTGGCTGTAAATGTTAAATGTTAGAAGTAGTAAATATTTAATAGAATTGGCTTATTTTTCTAAGCTTCAGAGAAAAGTAAAGACAAACAATTAAATAGCATTTTGCACCCTTCCCCTTCATGATAACTTTTATGTGTAAAAACTTCTTTGTAAGCTGCAAAAACGAAAAAAGAAAAACTAGTAGTACCTGAATAGAAAAAAAATCCCAACGTAGTTCTAATTCATCCCATAATGAAAGTATTGGGCATGTCCTGAATATAATTTAAATTTACAGTCCTTAAATGTCAGCCTTATTTAGGGGTCCAGGCAGAGACTTCAGTGAGTCCATGGTGTAATGAGGATCCTGTGACCCGATTTTTTCTTTTTTTTTTTTTTTTTGCAAAGGTGAGTGTCCTCTTGTAAAGAAGGCTGAGTGGCTCTGATCCTTCAGATTTGCTGTAACCAACATAATTTGGCTTCAACAGAATAGGAAATGTAACACAACTGTTATCAGCTCCCCACAGTAGGATCTCAGGTGCTCTACATGTGAACCTGAGCTGGTAACAGAAAACCAAGGCACTCCAATTTTTTCTGATCATTCTACTTTTTCTTTTGTTTTTTTTATTTATTTTTTTTCTTTTGAGACGGAGTCTTGCTCTGTTGCCCAGGCTAGAGTGCCGTGGCATCAGCCTAACTCTCAGCAACCTCAAACTCCTGGGCTCAAGCGATCCTCCTGCCTCAGCCTCCCGGGTAGCTGGGACTACAGGCATGCGCCACCATGCCCGGCTAATTTTTCCCATATATTTTTAGTTGTCCAAATAATTTCTTTCTATTTTTTTTAATAGAGATGAGGTCTCGCTCTTGCTCAGGCTGGTCTCGAACTCCTGAGCTTAAAGGATATGCCTCCCTTGGCCTCCCAGAGTGCTAGGATTACAGGTGTTCTACTTTTTCATTCTCTGCTAGCCAACCCCTTACCATAAAAAGCAAAAACGAATAACCAACAACTTAAAACCTACCTCTTTCCAGAGCGAAGCAGGTCAAATCCTTCATTTATTTTTTCAAAAGGCAAAACATTGGTTATTAATGGATCCAATGGAAACTTCTTAGCCATAAAATCAGCCACGAGTTTGGGGACAGAATCTTTACTCTTAAAGCCTGAAAAGAAGACAATATCATTGTTAGATTCAGCCAGGGGTAAGGAGGAGAATTGGAGAGAAGACTTTCCAAATAAGATTAAGATGAAAGTTTATAAAAAGTGCTGCATTCCTCAGACTGCTATTACTGAGGTTACTGGGAGGCAGAGTGCTTTGATAGATGTCCTTTTGCAGTGCTTTCGCTTTAAAAAAAAATCTTCCCAGATAAGCAAGGGTCCTTAGTTATTAGCTGTCTCACAGAGAAATTATAGTGCAGATGATTATGCCCAAAGTCAAGGAGCAAATTTAGCAGTTGTCTCAATTTGGGCAACGAGTGTAAACATGAATTATAGATTCACGTGTCCTATAGACTTTCTGTGCCCTATTACAAATTTTGGTGTCTTATATGGTCACAAGTATAAAAAGAGGTGCTAGTTAGTTTTTGGGGACACTAGAAAATTCTGTCTTGGGACCTTCTGTCTTCCTTAGTTCCACATTTAGTTCATTTGGAGCCTACAGATGCAATGGAAATTTTGATTAATTTTTGACCATGTTGCTTTCCAAAACCTGGCCTTGTCACTTGTAAAAGGGGAGAGATGGTGAGGATAACAACAATTTGGCTGTTAAGCATAAGTACGTACCTCCAAAAATACCCCCTTTCCAGGTGCGTCCAGTCAACAGCAGTAGAGGGTTCATGGAGAGGGTTTGAGAATCGGGAGGGACCCCGACAATGATGCTTGTGCCACACGCCTCATGACAACATAACAGGGCAGCCATCTGGAATAAAATCAACACTTAACATCCTTAAAGTAAACCCTCTGATAGTCTCCACTGATAATGCACAGTATGATTTCATACTGATTTAGTGAGATTGTGAGTGTACAGAAGGAAGAGATTATGTCTTTTTGTTCTTCATTCCTTTTTGGGCCTAGGTTAGTGCTGTGGATTTAGGAAGTGCCAGAAAATGGTTTTTGAATGAAAGAATGGATGAATGCATTTGTGTATAGTGAACGCTTTCTTATACAGTAATAAGGAGGCAAACATCATTACAAACATATGTAAGTTTGGGTTCCTTAAAGAAGGGTACTCTTTCATTGTCACACGATTCTCAGGCAATCTTTGAGCTGGTTAATTCATGTTTCATTGATTTATTAAGTAGATAATTTGAAACTAGTACATTGAACCAAATGGTTTGATGGTGAACAAGGTGTGATTACATCATCAAAATTTGTCTCTTTCCCACTTGATTGTTTGCCTTTTTGATGGATTCCTTTTCTTCTCTCCATTTCTAAATTGAATATGTTTTAAACATTGTTTTTTACCTCCCCCAAATGCATAGTGGTTTCATTTAAAATTACACTTATAATTCTGGATCCTCAAAAGACAGTCCAGAAAGTCTTCCCCCTCTAGTCATCCTTTTGTATATGTTCTGTAATAAGATGATGGTACAGGATCCCCCAAAGAAAATAATAATTAATCCTTTGATTTTTGATTATGACATTTGGAAGACCAGATATCCTCAGAACATGTGGCTATCCGGCATTTGGTATCTTCAAATAAGGTAGCAATTCAGTTCCACATGAGAAAATGGAGGAAAACAATAGAAAAAGAGCATAAAGAGGAAAACTACAGCCTTGGAGAATGTTGGATTCTTGTGAAACTTCATGCTTATATAGCATATTGTCCCAGGTCAAGGCTGCAAAAGGGCTTTGCTTTCAGGGTGCTGCTCCCCTTCACCACACTGCTGGGACTGCCTGGAGAACCTCAACAGTGGGGATTTGTTGGTCTCTGTGGATGTTTTCAGTAGGATTCTAGAGAATTCAGTGCGGGTGAAATATAGCTCGAGATGTGTTTTCCATTGCAGCTGATGATATTTGTACTTATTTGAAAGTAATAGGAGGTGTATTTCAAACATGACATAAACACTGCAAGGTTGGAAATAGTATTGCATATCAATAATGCTGGCTGACATTTCCTGAGAGCTTACTGTATGATAGGTGGCACTGTGCTAAGTATCTGACACGCGTTATCTCATGTAAACCATAAACAGTGCAATAAGATAGGAATGTATCTCTGAAATTTGTGGGCTGGTAAATAGTTGACTTTTAAAGTATTCAGTCCAACATATCAATATTGGGTACAAGTTATGTGCCAGGCACTGTGCTCTCTCCATGGTAAAATACAGGGTGCATTAAAGCAGTCACTTTCCTTAGGGCACATCTTCAGTTAATGAAATAATTCTTGACCTAAAATTGCTCATTATTTTAGGAAAAGTATGATATGTAAAAAAATTTGGAATACATTAAAGCATGTAAAGAATTGTTAAGCCATTTTTCTTAAGAATGTGGGGGAAAAATAATACCAATTGGAGAACAGAATTTATATTAGTTACATTTAGTTGAGTTCGAATTTTTTTACTAAAAATTAATAAAGTAAATCTGTAGTGGTTCAATTCAAAAACAAACCCTTTTCTTTTCTAAAAAGGAAATATTACTCGAGACAGGCCTGCTTACCTGATGGAATGTAAGATTTCTCAACAATAAATGAAACAAGCCAGGTAACAAACAGGAGATGGAAAATTACCATTCATTATTTAAAAAATAAACCTGCAATTCTGTATCCCCCATAACAATAAGATGAAAAAAAAATAAAAATAAAATGAAATAAAATATGATAAAATAAAAATCTCATTGTAATTAAAAAAAATATTCTTTATACACAATATTTATATTCTGCCGCCTAAAAGCATACTCCAGATTGCAGAAGCAGAAACTTCTTCATGTCATTGTACGTACCAGTGTCTCATGCCGACCAATGACCTCAAACGAAAAATCCACACCTCCATCGGTCATCTCCATTATCACCTCCTGGATGGGTTTCTTGCAGTCTTGAGGGTCGATGCATTCAGTGGCACCCAACTCTTTGGCCTTTGCAAATTTACCTTTGTTGATGTCCACGGCTATGATCCTGGCCGCTCCAGCTGCCTTACAGCCCATGATGACGGACAGGCCAACACCTCCCAGGCCAAACACAGCACAGGTAGAGCCCTGGGTGACCTGTGTATTCAGATAATGCAAAAATGGATTAAGTATTGACTGTTGGAATGTGCCTAGGCTTTATAAAGTGCCAGGCCTTGTCTGTTACCAAGAGCCACTCAGACTCTCATGTCCAAGCTGCTGTCAAAAGCTCTTTTGGCTTTAGTTGTTTCATGTTTAAGTTGAGGGTGTTGAGCTAGGTCAGTGGATCTCAAGCTTTGCTGCATATTAGACTCATCTGGTGAGCTTTAAAAAATCCCAATGCCCAGGTCACAGCCCATACCAATTAAATCAGAATCTCTGCAGGTGTGGCCCAGTCCCCAGGTGACTGCAATGGGATGCCCAGGCTGGGAACCCGGGACTGGATGACCTTTGAGTTCTACATGTCAGTGACTGCAATCCTGAAGAGAATCTACATGGCTGAAAGCCATCGATAGCCAGCCTTAGTGTCTCCTACATCCACAAAGGCAGTTTGTGGCAAATGGCATAAGTGGAAAAGGCTACTTAAGGAGACTGAAGAATTATCAGTCAAACCCTCAATGATCAACTGCTTGGTTCATTAACTTTCAGTAGTCATGACCAGTAAATCCCTGCTTTAAAAAATACACCAATGCAACAAAAGGCTGGTCTATATTTTAATAATGAATATAATCTTTCATTATGAGTATTCTTAGCCTCTGGTCCATGGGTACGCCCACTTAGAACACCTGGTAAACGCATGAGACAATTGCTCAAGGCAGTAAGTGCGAAAGTCACAGAAATTTGGAAGGATGTACTCTGAATTGTTTACATTGTTAAGGGGCTATTTAATAAATCCAGTCTTCTACAGTCAGCCTTCAGTGTGGCTAAAATGTTCTTTCTGTCCCCAGTAATCTCATTGATATATTCCCTTAAGGGTGTGGCATTCATTTATCCACCAAATATTATTGAGTACTACATGGTACAAAAATACTTTCTACTTTACTAAGAAAAAGACAAGGCTTGTAATTGTGACTTAAAGGTGCTAGCAATTACGTATTGTGATTTAAGATAAAGCAAGAGATTTTGAAATGGTATTGTAGTGTCAGCTCTTATACCAACCAGCATTCAGCCTTATGTCCCTGGACCTCAGTTTCACAAAATGAAGAGTACTACCAGATACACTACTAGATTTTCAGCCATTTGAGAAGAGGAGCCTTTAAAGCATTTCTCCTTGAAACTGAGGACTTCTGACGAGTGTGTGTGTGTGTGTGTGTGTGTGTGTTCATGGTGGGGAAGGAGATGCAGATGAACTCCTGTAATGAATGAAATATATGTGTCACTGAAGCTTTATTAGTTTCCTCTGAAGAATCTACAGAGTGGGTGACTCCTGGTTTGGAAATGTATCAGGTAAGGTTTGGAACCTTAAATGTGGGAGTGGGGAGTCCAGGGACTAGATGCTCTTCAAAGGCAAACCCTTCATTTCACTTATCTTTTCTGCCTCAGAACCCAGCAGAACCTACTGCGCCTAGTGCAGGTACAGCTGCTCTCTACTTATAGAAGAAATGACTAAGAGAAATCTCAACCCTACAAGTTAATAATCCCAAAAAGGAAAAATATAGAAGAATAATTATTGCAAATGAAATCTTTAGTTTTATTAACCACGTATGAACAGCTTTTTATCTATGACTTGCAGCTGAATTTTTAAAGACATGCACTCAATGCCTTCTGGGGCCATTTTTCTGTTCGTAGTCAACACCTCACAGCCATGAAAAATACTCTCTGATTCTTGTGAGAAATTGCTTCCTTTGTGGCTCCTGACAATCTGAGTGTAAGTGGTCTTACTGGCCACTGTCATTCCTACCTTGGCAATTTTGACTGCAGACCCATAACCAGTGGAAAACCCACAGCCGATGAGGCAAACTTTCTCCAGTGGTGCAGCCGCATCAATCTTGGCCACAGCATTCTCATCCATCACGGTGTACTGGGAGAAGGTGCTGATGCCGAGGAAGTGGTGGACGGGCTTCCCCCTGCAGGTGAACCTCGTGGTGCCATCCTGCATGGTTCCCCGAGGCTTGGCCAGACTAGTCAGTGAACACACAGACACACAGGGCATGAGACAGGAGCATAACTAATGTGCAAACTCAAGGGCTGTGCAAAGAGAGGATGAAAAACCTACTCGTTTTTCAAGCAGAAGTTGCTTTCAGGGTGTTTACAAATTCTGCATTTTCCACACTGAGGAGTAAAGAGTGGGATGACTTTATCACCTGGAGGAGGATAAAACAAAATTTTAAATTTCCAGAAATTTATAAAGGGAGAACTTAGACCTCATGTGTATATATTCGAGGTTTGTGTCTTTGACAAGAGTGTCCATGAACTAGGGTCCAATCCCTACCGTGCCACTGGTCATTTTCTGCCAACATTGGTGTTGGTTTGGGTTACATGTGCCTGAAGATTCCCAAAGAGGAAACATAAAGGTAGAAAACAACATGGATTTTAAAAATTATTTCTGTAGAGTTAACTTTTATTGAGTGTCCTGATTTCTCCTGGGGCTTTACACACATCATCTCACTTAATCCTTTACTAATTAAATCTCCAATATTCTCACTGTATCTGTAACATTTTCAGTTGGAAGTGGGCTTCCATAGCTCCACAGGATGTTGGGGAGATGTGATATTTTGTAATAATTTGAGCTAATATAAAAATGAGAATTTGGATAACCAATTTTTGGCCTTTCAAAATGAGTATGCTTATCTTTCATATGTAGCAAATGCTTTTTAAAAATATCTTAATTTCTTTTTGAGGAAAACTGACAAAAATAGGACAAAGAAGAATGGAAGAAATGCCTCTGAAAACCTCAACCCTCAACAATGAGTTAGGCACTTTCTTTTAGGAGAAGAGCTGACTTTCAAATGTTTTTAGTTGTTAATTTTTGAATTATCTCTTTATCCTGCTATGGTGAAAGCAGAAGGAGTGAGAAGAAAGGGTGTCATTTTCTTATTAACTTATTTCTAGCTACAGGAAGTACGAAGAGCAGAAGCTCAAACTAGACCGTTGATTTCATTATTTTCTGTTCACGGCTTATTTAAGTATTTGGTAAGTTGGAAGGTCGAAATCTATTGGCTAATGGGATTTCTTTAGAACTAAACATAATTTTTATTTATAATCACCTATTCTACCTATCCCACAACACCAAGAGAAATGGTTGGCCCATCATATTTTGTAGATATATGTTATGTGGGAATGGTGATATGAAAATTTTGTGTTTAGTCACCCTTTCCCTGTGAAAATATTTATATCACTACACAATAAAATTAGGGTAAAATAAATAGTAGAGATAAAATAATTCATAATTTGTATCCAGTCACATTTAGTCCTGGCTAAAGGTGATACAACAGACTGTTTATGGCCAGGTGCTTTCATGTAGTCTGTTTCATTCACTCCCTGTTCCAGAAGAGAGGCTGTGAGGGAAGAGGAAATTGGTGAACGGGCTCCACGTGCTACGTAAGGAAAGGTCATGTTGATTCGGCTGTAGCCACACGGCCCCCTTTTGTGAACTCAGCACAGAACAGTCTCCATACACTGGTCTGGAGCCTCAGGACCAAGGCTTGTGTTTTCTCCCTGGTCCCACGGCCAGTTCTGTTTGGGCCCTGACAGAAGACAGTGCCCAGCAGCACTAAACCGGGGCTATTAGGGGATGAAGTCCACACTGGCAACCCCTGTGTCTCCTGTGATCTCTCACATCCCTGTGCTCTAACCTAGTGTCTGGCGTCGTGTATTAATAGGTGCTGAGTAAACGTGCTGAAGGGGAGAACACGTGAGTGCCTGGATGCACACGTGCCCGGGTCAGGCAGGGAGGGAGGGAGGAGGACACACTTCAGGGCCAGCTGGGCTGTGACCTTGTGCAAGATCTTTCATCCCCATTGCCTCAGTTTCCTCATCCAGGCTGGACGATCTTGGGGTGATCCCCTGGCACATCCCCTGAGTGTGAATTCTGTACCTGGTTTGACTGTGGTCACCCCTTCTCCAATGCTTTCCACGATGCCAGCTGCCTCGTGACCTAATATGACAGGAAGAGGAAGGACAATGGTGCCGCTGACCACATGGTCATCTGATCGACAGATTCCTACGGCTGCCATCTGCATAATAAAGAGAAGATGATCAGATTCAGAAAAGATTATGACCCTCAGATGGATTTAGCATACCCAATTTTCTGGAATTGTGCTTCTAAAACGGTTTTAAGGATTTTGGGAAGAATCGTTACTCTTTCCAAATACAAAAGATCCAGTTTATCCCCAAGCAAGGCTATCCAGTCTAAATCCCTTGTCTACCTTGTTTCCTGAATTAAAGAATTTAAAATAATCTGGGAAATAACGTATCTTGAAATATTTATCTTATCTAACAAAAGAATGCATTTTTATAGAAGTAGAAATTGCAGATTAACTCCAAGAAAGTGTCTAATGCTAATTGATTTTGAAATCTTGATATATCCCTTTGCACTTTTTAAATATACAGACACACAAACTGTTTTTTATTTTACTGGGATTATATTGTATATGCTCTTTGGTCACTTTTTAAAAATTTAACAATTGATATTCACATCTCTGCTTGATAACAAATGTAATTCCATTTTCTGAATTACCATAAAAATGTGCCTCTTAATAGATTTTTGTTTTTTCCATTTTTAATGTTTTATGAATTTTTTTAAAGCTAAAATTAAATGAAAGTGGAAAAATTTTTCACCTTAACACGAACTTCAAAGGCCTTAGGGGGCGCCACCTCCACCTCCTCAATGGAAAAGGGTTTGTTTAGCTCCCATAGCACAGCGGCTTTGCATTTTATCACCTGGAAAATGAAACAAATGATGCTACCAGTTTGTCCCCACTCTTGAAGTCAGGGCTTGGGTCTTCTTGTCTTTGTACATAGAACATCTAACCCCATGTGTGGTACCTAACAAGTGCTTCATAGACATGAACACCTCTGCTTTACAAGGGGAATAAAACTGTTTTTCAAAAGCTATAAAGCAATACCATAAGGAAAGAGAAACAGAATTAACTGTAATAAGACATGAGATAAAAGAGAATATATTATTTTAGGCCATCCTCATGTGGTTTTTTTCCCCAAAGCTGTCTATTGCGGGTATTCCCTAACGCAGTCCTGAAATTCATTGTTTGCAAATAACTGCTGGCTTTTACATAAAGTCCCAAGTCACTATTATTTTCCTGACAGAGCCGGTGTCTGTTCCCTTAAATCCATTACTTCCTTACTCAATATTCTGCTTAGGACAAAAGATCTGTCTTTGTAATGACAGTTAAAATTTACTTGCCCCCTGCCCTGGGATGACTTCTCTTCTCTATTTGCCTTTTCTCCTCTGATTTCTCTTCCCACCCCTTCTGTGTGCTACTTGTTTGCATCATTCATCTGAAACTTAGCTTAGGCAGCCTGTTTTGTTATGTAACTCATGTGTAGAAACTCCTTCCAGATTAAATTGGGGCTAAAAATTACAGAGGTTAGAGCTAGCAGGGTGTGTGTGTGTTTCTGTGTGTATATACACTCACACACATATATTTTAAAACTGGAGAACTGTGTGTTTGAGTTTCTAGCTGGCATAGCTTATCCATAGATGCTCTTAAAAATAAAAGTTGAACACATATTTGCAGTGTGTGGGAAGGTGGCATAAAACCTATCTTCCTTGTTGTAAAACGTGTACAGTTAACAGGGCTCTTTCTAGAGAGAATTGACATCATTGCAAATATGATAAATTCAATAGACATTTATTCCTCTGAGAATTCGTTTCATTATTTGTCAAATCCTTCCACTTTGCAGGGTGATCAACACGGTCGATGCCAAAGTCAATATGAGAACCCTTGGAAACATCATCCTCATAGCAGGAAGGTCCTGATTCTCAGGTGCCTGTGATGTGACAGGCACATTGTGGCCTGTGCGGGGTGAGTTTCAGGCTTCGCCTTGAAACCTGACCAGGGGCTGCCAGGATAGTATTACTGAATTATTGGCTTTATTTTCCAGATGAAAAGATTGAGGATTAATTGACTTGGATTGAATGATTTTCCCAAAGTCACAAAGCTGGCTGTCTAGGGAGTGAAGATTAATCTAGCCTTACCTTTCACTGCCGCATGGTAGTTAAAAGTTAACAGAATGTTAAATAACAACAGCAATAATAGCAGTGACTAGATGTATCGACTTATTGCTGTGTACCAGGTACTGTTCTAAGTGCTTTACAGCATTAGTTTATTAAATTCTCATAACCACCTTATGAAGTAGATGTTAGTGCTGTCATCATTGAGCATCTGAGGGAAATAAAATGCAGGCAGGACAAACATAAATGAAATGAGATCAAAATGCAAAGTTACTAACGCTGCACCTGAGAGGGGAGGATCGATTGCTTATTTCATCATTTATTATTTTCGTTCATATGGTTGGTTTACACTTCACTTTCACTTAATGAACTCATTATTTAGCTTAAGCTGAGTTTTGGTAAATTTAATTTTTCTTTTTCCTAATTATTTTTGCTTTAGAAAGCAAATACTAATCAGTAATTTATGAAAATAAAGTGGAATAAGAGCACTGACAATTGGCCACTTGTGATTTCCAACCAATCTTATTGACATGAGCCTGTTTTGTCAGACAGTGTGTGTGTATAGAAACCTCAGAACATTTAACTTGAGATCCTAGCAAGACGTCTTACTGTGTGCTCCACTCCTAACACAACAAACATGCTGGAAATGTTGCCCAGCCTTTTGGAAGTAAGCAGTTAAATACAGGATCTGATTACATTGAATGGCCACATCCATTTCTCTGTACCTGTCAACACATTGAAGAAATAAGTATAAATTTATAGAAGGCTTAGGACCTGTGTGCCTAGCTCTAATAAGTAATTCAAATTGTATTGGTATTAATTTTCCATAAAATCATGCTGACTTTTGTATGGGGAAGAGATTGTTCTATAGGATTTCTATGGAAATTGCCTAAATTTTGCCATCACAGACCTTTTTAAATCAGAATTTGCATGGTGATGTTTTCTTGCTTAACCTTGATGATTGTAATGCTTGGAGATCGATGTGCATTTTGTAGGTGATTTTATTTAAGGTTAGAAGGATATTTTGGTCTGCTCAATCAAACTCTTCTCACAAAACTTTTGTCACGCTTAACTTTCTGGTGTTCATAAAAATAAGGTGATTACAAAGAATAACACATTTAAATTATGGTTTCTTAATATAAAGACAACTTTTTACAGCTCATTTCTCTGAAAAAAGATAACTTCGTGATTAAAAGCTTTTCTGACTTTAGATTTACAAATTAGTTACAATTAGCTTGGAATAAACTCACTTTCCTACAAATATTTAAAGTAGGAAATATAGACTTTAACAGATAGAAATTTGATACATTTTTGTTGAAGTTTTTAGGATAGCTTATTTGCATTGTAGTTTAGTAGACATTATAAATTGTAACATATATTGCATATTGTATTCAGTGTATCATTTCTAATTTAGATATGAATTTTAAATTAGTCACCAAATACTGCATCCCTTTGTTTATTATACTAATGAGAATGTATTTCCAATAGTAATGGATTTTTGCTTACTTTTCCTGCTGTGCTCATGTTGTTTCTGTCTTCTCTGCAGACCAGGAGACTGGTGAGTTCTTGTGCACTTCTTCCTTGCTTGAGTGCATAAACAGGATATATTGCACACATATTTTGTTTGAGGAACACCCAATTCCACACGTGATCTGTGTCTTTAAGCCACACCTATCAGATTATTCTCAGAATAAGCCAAATAGGAGAGAACCGGGCACTGAACCAGCACTCAAAACCTTGACATTGTGATATGCTTATTTCAGATAACATTTGGTTTTCATTAGGTTAAATATTTCCCTGGACATAAATTTTAATCTCCCTCTTCCAGGCCCCCCCTCTCTCTTGAACTCTGTTTCTCGTCTCTCAATCCCACGTAGGTCATTCAGAGTCCTGTTTTCCCTTTGCTCTGAGCTCCCACCTCGAATCCACGTGGTGCAGTTAGCAGGGAGGAGGACTGAGGAAGCAGCACAAATGAGGCAGGACAGAGAGAGCTGGGAGCCAGAGGAACGTGTCTGATCCAGCACCCTCCTCTTCACAGCAGGGAATCAGACACCCAGTCAGTCCCAGCCAAGGTGTCACCATCCCTGGCATTTCTGCTCCATGCAACACCAATCAGCACTGACAGAGCACCTGCCTATACCAGGCTCTAAGCTGGGTCCAGTGGGGGGCAGGGTTGAACAAGAGATGACTTCCACCCATGCCCAGAGGCAGTAAGGAGCAGTGGTTATGGCATGGCTTTTGGGATCAGGTAGACCCCATTTCTTATTAGTTGTGTGAACTTGGACTTATTATTTAACTGTTCTTTGCCTTGGCTTTAGCATCTGTGAGATGTGGATGAATAATAGTACTACTTGAAAGGACTGTTTGATGAGTAAACAAAGTGATCCATGCAAAGCACCTTGGCAGATAGGATAATCCACAGTGCATATTAGCTACAAGTATTATCCATAAGATTTAGGAGGGCAAAGGCGCACAGGTAGGCAAGCCAGCCTAGCCCGGCAGTGCGACATCAGGGGGAGGCGTTCTGATTGCAGGACTCAGAGGAGGCTTTGTGGAGAGACGATGTTTGAGTTAGAGACTCAGTAATGATCACTTTGGCAAATAGATCAAAAATTGACTTGGGTATTCCATTGTCCTTTGTTCAATTCTGTAACTATGGGAAAGAGAATCTGAGTTTGATTTTTAATAAATCTCAAGTCTTCCACCAACACTTGGGGAACCAGAGTGCATTTAACTACGTAATTAGATGTAGTCTGTCCACATATGCACATAAACATAACCTGTAAATTTCTCTAGAATTATCAAGGGCACGACATTCTCGTCTGTTTCCACCTACACCAGTCATGCAGGTGCAGAGAGCTATAGGAGGGGTACACTACTCCACCCAGCAGAGGGGCTAGAAAGGTCCTCCAGCTCTTCACTGTGGTCTTACGAGCATTGAATAGGTGTCACTTCTAGAGAATGGCCATCAATCCTCTCTCCCACTCTCCCACCTTTCCTTGTGGAGAGCAGTGCGGGGGAAGGAGTCTGGCTACTTACTGGAGAGGCTGAATGGTATCAAGGAACTCACTTGCTGCAATGCATTTGAAAGACTCATTGGATTGGTGTGTTTGCAGAGTGATGGGCAGAGCTGGTGGGGTATCAGAAATCATTTGAATTCTTATGTTCTCAGAACTCTACTGGGAGATTTTCCACACATTATCAAATATCATCCTCAGAGCAAGCCTACAAGGAAGGTATTATTATTCTCATTTTACAGATGAAGTAAGAGAAGCTTACAGGTTCCTGAGTGCCTTTTCTAAGTCAGAGATGTTGGCTTTAAGAATAGAACCACAGTTCGGCCAGGGTTAATAAGAATTTTATAGTATGAATACAACAGGCAACTTAGAAATATCAAAGGAGAAGTGGGTGGTATGTCTTGAACAACTGGACCTCAGGAGTTAACTGACTAGCTCTCATCTTTGCTTTTGTCTCTCTTTTCTCTCCTTTCTGCCTGGCCCTAATACTTTTATCTTTTACCTAGAACCTGTCTATCACTCAGCTGGGTCAGATCTCCAGCTAGGTCCGATGTCTGGCCATGAAGCAATCAGTTCACACCAGGAGGTTGAGGTTATGCAGGTGTAGGGAGCCATATCATCCTCACAGGTGTCCTGAAGCTTGTCAGTGGCAGCGGCTGAGTCCCAAGTCACATCTGTGTGACTCAAAAGCCCATATTCTTTCCACTCTTCTGCAAAAGGGGAGAGGGGCAGAACAGTTTAAGACATTCAGCTACCTAGCCTAGCCACAAAATCAGCCCCCACATTTGGTAAGCCTAAGAAAAAACACTGTAACTGGCAAGGATCTCAGAAATCATCCCATCCAAATTCCTCGTTTTATAGGCCAAATGACCTGGCAGAGCATTATGGTTAATATTTACTTAAAAGATATTTGGAAAGGGAAAAGTTGCACCTGTTCCCATGAATGCATAAAGAGTCTAAGAGCTTTCAAATATAATAGGGTTGAGTCAGGCTAAGGCGCAAAACACCTTAGCTGCAAGGGTAATATGTTTAATTCATCCAAATCTCACGCCATAGATCAAGTATTAGCTTCATTTCACTTGGACAGTGAAGCCAAAGTTGGTAATAGAGTTAAAGTTATCTCCTTTATTCCCAAGTTAGAAAATATTTTGCCTACTTGGCTCTGATCCTGACATAAAATACAGGTATAGAATGTTGGAAATATTTGTTCCTAAATCTCCCTGTGAAAGGTTTTGGGAGATAATCTCAGAGAAGCCAAAAGGCAAAGCTGTACAGGTATTCTTGGCAGTTTCCTCTCAATGCCAAAATTACAAAATCTAAAGGTGTCAGCAAATGTTTCAGTGAAACATTGTAGATCAGTACAGTGAAGTGCTATGCAAGTGATCATGTTTAAAATGATGTAGAAACAAAAATATTATAAATTATTTTAAAATAATGCAAAATAGCATGACTCCTACGATTTCAACAATATAAAAATGCATACATACCAGGGAAGGGTGCAATCTATAAATTGAAAATAGTTGTTTAAGGATAAAGAATCTATGGTTATTTTTCCATAGGATAGTATTGTTTCCATTGATCATCACATTATATCACTAATAACAGCCAAAATGTATTGAATGATTACTTGAATGAGTGCTTTACTTTTAATTCTTCTTAGAAAGATATTATCATGGTGACTTCTCGGGCCCCTCTCTCAGGACCCGTGAACCTCGCCGGGGGCCCTCTCTTGGGACCCGTTATAAAAAAATTAAAAAAAAAAAGAAAGGTATTATCATAAGTCACACTTTGTAAAGAAACTGAGGATAAGAGAGAGTATGCAAACTGCCTGAGGTAAGATTCTAAAAGGTTTTTCCCAGAGTTCAAGTTCCTAAGAAATAATAATAATAATGGCTAACAATTATGTGGCCCTTAGTATATGGCAGGCACTGTTCCAAGCGCTTTACATTTACTGAACCATTTACTTAATTCTCAGAGCAACTCCATGAGGTATCATTATTCCTTTTCATAGGTGAGAAAACCAAGGCCCAGAACCAGGGTCCCCAGCTGGTGTGTGACCAAATCAGAATTAGAATTCAGGCCATCTGGCTCCAAAGTCTGCACTCTTCTGTGTACTGCTCTAGTCTCAGGGTTTAGGGAAACAGTGAAGAAGAAACGAAAAAGAAAGACATTTTTAAGGAAAATGTAAAGTACTCGCGATAACTCCAAAACAACCCCAAACATTCCAACCTGAATGAGCAGGAGAAGCGTTTTATTGACTGAGCTGGGAGGTGGGTTTGGACTCGCTGAAGTTCAGGCAACCCTGCCATATGCCGAGTGGAATGTCCAGCGGGGGATGGGCAGCTCCGGCATGGTAGGCAACACAAAATGGCACAGTACGTGGATTTGAGATGGACAAAAAGAGAAGTGATAATTCTTCAATCTCAATATGAATTAAATTCTTGAAAGAGAATGTCGAGAGGGAAGAGCAGTCTTCAAGAAAAATGGCAGTAAAAAAGTGAAGAGACGAACAAATTTCATTTTCAGAAGATACTCATTTTCGGATGACTCTGCAGATGACATCAGGCAGAGGTGAGGAGAGAGGAGAAGGCTGCCTGGGGAGTCGAGAGGAAAAGAGGCCAAGGCACCTGGGGGCTTGGCTCCCGGGGGTCCTCCTGGCCCTGGGGCGGGCTGAGCCTGTGTCCAAAGGCCCTGGGGTCGGAGAGGACAAGGAAGGCCAGCAGATCATTCTCTAAGTTTGTCAGCAAAGGGAAGCAAGGAAGGAGACAGGGGAGCAGCTGGAAGAAAAATAGACGAAGCGGGAGTTTGTTTCACACTAGTTGGTGACATGTGCAAAAGCCAGGAGCGACCACAGGGTCGCAGCCTCTGGGTGCTGGAGGAGGGAGGCGCTGGAAGGGCCGGACCGAGGACGTTAGTTTTCTAACAGCGAGACGCCCTGTCTGTGCCAACTGGAGGGAAGCAGCGATGAGCGCAGGTTGGGGTTAAAGTAAATAAATGTAAGTGTTAGGCTGTTCTAGTTTGCTCTACGCTGCTGGGGCTGAGAACTGGTTTTCCCGGATTCTCCCGACGGGGCTGTCCTAGCAGTTCCGCCCCTGAGAAGTGCCAGGGAGATCTGAAGGCAGCCAGAGGGGACAGGGGACTCTTGGCAGGTCCGGCTAGCGTCGCTCCGTGCAGCCCCTGCGGTGGCCCGCGCTCTGTCCCCAGGGGAGGGGCTCTGGGCAGCGCAGGTGCCAGCTGGGCCTTCTGAGCAACCCCTGGCCTCGACCCTTGTCCAGAGGGCCCGCTCCAAGCCCCGGGGGACCGTCCTCTGAGGTCTCAGTTTCTTTTTGTGCTCCCCGTCCTCCAGGACTTAATGTTATGGCAGACCTCAATATACCCTTTGTGACCTTTTAAGCTTCCAAGACGTCCGTAACAAATGTTCTGTATTAAATGCACGTGTTTTCTCTTTAGCTCACTGGACAGGTTCATAGTTCTTGACAGCGGTCGCAGCCGCAGGCTCTGCGGGGCGCAGGGGTGTGTGCGCCCAGCTCCAGGCCTGCCCGGGCTTGGGGGCCGGTGGGGGGCGCGGGGGCTTGTTTCTCCGGGGTCCCGGGCACCCTGCAGGGCCGGAGAGGCCGGGTCGGAGGCCTGCGCTGCGCCTCCCCCTGCTGGCCTCTGGGGCAAGCGCGGCTCCCCCGAGACCACGCCGGGGTTTGCTGGCCCCGCTGGACAGCCTGGACCCCGGGGAGCTGGTGCCGCCTGCCTGCGACATCCCGTCTCAGCCCCAAGCCTCGGTGGCCCCGGTGACCAGGGACACGCACTCGAGGGCCTTCGCCGGGGCCCCGCTGGCCTCGATGCGGAGCTGGATCTCCGCCCTCCTGGCCTCGTCCGGGGGCCCCGACAGCTCCGCCTGCGCCTTCTCCAAGTTCGCCTCTGCTGCGCCCAGGTCCAGCACGTCCAGCTTCACCGCCTCTCGGGCCGGCACCTGCTCTGCGGAGTCGGCATTCAGGACCCGCACAGCCCGCACCTGGGCCGCCAGGATGCCAAAGGCTCGGGTCAGCGCGGCGCACCCACCTGCCCGCAGTTGGCGCCATGGAACACCTGGGGGCGGGGCAGGCGAAGGACATCTGGCCCCGGCCGGTGGTCCAGAAGCAAACCGTCTAGTAAACTTATGTGTTACAGATTTACTTGATGTCTTTATTCCTTATCCTTTCGTTTTTTGTTCTTTCCTTACCTGAGCTGATGTCTTTTTTAATGGTTATAATTTGCTAAGATAGAAAGCCCCGGAGTCAGTATGTTGAAGGCACTTGAGAAGACAGGAAAGGTCCAGAGCAGTGAACAGAGGGGAAGCCAGTAGAGGTGACTGAGAGGCCCCCTTGCTCTTTTCCTCTGTGGGTTTGACACAGCCCTGGGCTCCTTTAGCTTAGTGCTAAAGCAATGGTTTAGGTTTTAGTATTTCTTTTTCCTGGGAAACTCTACTATTTAAGATGATCAGTCCTTTTAAACATCGTTGTTTTTTTCTCTTCTATCTTATTTAGTTCATTCATTTATTCACAATCATTTGTATTATAACAGGGTTGAAAACTTATGCACTTATGCATACTACCTCTAATAAATATAGTCAAAATGTGATTTTAAAATTATGTCTAAAAAAAACGCGGGCCACTGCAATGATTTAGTTAATTCTTTTAGGTTGTTCTCTTTATCTTTTTTTTTTTTTTTTTTTTTTTTTTTTGTTGAGACAGAGTCTCACTTTGTTGCCCAGGCTAGAGTGAGTGCCGTGGCGTCAGCTTAGCTCACAGCAACCTCAGACTCCTCGGCTTAAGCGATCCTACTGCCTCAGCCTCCCGAGTAGCTGGGACTACAGGCATGCGCCACTATGCCCGGCTAATTTTTTCTATATAGATTTTTAGTTGTCCATATAATGTCTTTCCATTTTTAGTAGAGACGGGGTCTCGCTCAGGCTGGTCTCGAACTCCTGACCTTGAGCAATCCACCCGCCTCGGCCTCCCAGAGTGCTAGGATTACAGGCGTGAGCCACCGCGCCCGGCCCTCTTTATCTTTTGATAAAAAGAAATGCTCAGTTTCGTAGGGTCTCCCTGTTCCCTGATTCTCTCCCAGGGCATCTGGGAGAAGGAAGACTTCACAACCTCCTTTCCTGGGGAAGGGTGGGCTCCTGAGCCCTTGGGATGCTTTCCTGCCCTCTGTCTTCACCAGGGTGCCCCTGTCTGCCTGGCCACTGCTCCCTACTGCGCTGTAGCAGGGGCCTCCTCTGGTGGAGCTCCTGATCTGGTTTATTCTGGTTGTATAGAGCCCAGGGTTGCTCTCCTGATCACTCAGCTCACCTGACCTCTCGCTGTGACAACAAAGCCCTGTCCCCAGTCTGGCCTCCTGCTCTGATGGTCCACCCCAAGCCAAGGCTGGGGAGTCTGTTGCACCTGGCAAATGCAGCCCTATGGGCAGGGCTGTCACCCAGCTCTCAAGTTACCTGATTGCTCAGTCATTCCCCTCCCCCTCCTCAGGCTCTCCCCTGCAACAAGAAGATAATGAAATATTTAGTTTCTGCGCCTGCCTTTTAGTGCCAGAAAGCTGCCCTGAAAAGCAAATCTTAGGGCTAATTTCTGTCTGACCACTCTGTGTTGCTGAATTAAACTCTGAATTGGCTCTGCCCAGGTTGGGCTGGGTGGTTTCTGGCTGGGCTCTCTGCATAGACCCAGCCAAGACCCAACACCTCCCTCTCCCCACAGTCCCCTCCCTTTCCTAACACCCAGTCCTGGCTGAAGCCAGAGGGAAGAACTCAAGACACTCAGACTGTTTTCTCCTTCTCCCTTTCCCGTCTCCATCCCACAGCCTCCTAGTCCCAGGGGACTGGCCTCCTTCCCTTCCTCTGCATCACAGCCTCTTCCTGCCTCCTGCAGCAAGCCCTGGCTCTCACCAGCAGAAGGGACAGGCCTTACCATTGTGTCAGAAAGCTGAGTCTTCTACAGGCTTTATAAAAAAGCAAGATACAGGAATTGCAAAATTCTCTCCCCTAAAAAGCTTGGCTTTTGCGTTTTCTGTCTTATTTCAAAGTTCTGTTTCCAATGTCGGGAAGTAATTGGCAACAATCTTGGTCCACATTTCTCTGGTCACCAATCACACAGCGGTTTCAGGTCAATTGAGAAGAAGGTCTCTACTAAGCAGATGATGCCACAGAGACATAAACAATTCTCACCCAGAAGGCCAGCTGTAAAGCTGGGTGGAAAATTCCAGTGTCTTTTAAATCTCCCTTTTTTGCCAGAGTTGAAGGTCATGGTTGTGGAGTGGAAATATCTGCTTACTCTCCTTCTGGACAGCCATCTCTGTCATCGTGCTTTCTGAGCTTATCACATGTTTACTGAACAATTGCAGGACTCATGTAACTGCAGGGTTAGCACACGAAAAATCAACGAAAACCTCCTGGTGCTTAGGAGACGAGCCCTCCCAGACATGCACATACACTAGCAAAAACAGCCCACCCTCTGAGGCTTCCTCTGTGTGCTCACCCTGTTTGCCCTGCTGCACAAAGAAAAGAAAGAGACATACTTCTCACTCTGCGTGGCCATGTTCCAGGTTGGCATGCCACCACGCATTTCAACTTTGTTTCCAAGACTCTCCCCTTAAAAAGCAAATAAGGAAAGAAATGTTTAATCTTGCTCTCATGGAACGAAAATCTACTTGGAAGAGCACACAGTGACTAGAAAGAGAAAAAGGCTCCGGCACTGAGTCAAAGTTTCCAGGTGTCTTCCTAATCACGCTATTGTAATTGCAATCTTTATTTAACCAACAAGGTTTAACAGTAGGGTGTGTTTGTGCATCTCACATAAAATAATATTCTTAAGAGTCTGAAAAGTTCAGTAAAAGTTAATCATAAGGCCAGTTTGTACAACTCTTCTAGAAGCAAATAGATAAGTAAAAAGAATTTGTGTGCAAGCTGATCATACAGAATGTGAAAATGTTAGGAAGTACAATTAAGCGCAAAAGAATAAAATTTTTCTCTTTCTACCATAAACTCAAATTTTTGACATCAGTTTCCATATGTTTATTCTAAGATCTCAGAATTGTGTAGTTACTCTGAATTTAATGACAGTATTCTAAGCATTAGAAGTCTAAGCATTAGGCCTTTTGAAGATTTGAGAACCTCTCCTCTATAAGGCTTTTCTGACTCTAAAACTCTAGGAAAAATTAAAGCATTTCTATTGCACTTTGAAGATTTTTACAACAATTTTTACAGCTAGATGGGATTATTGAGTCTAAATTATTTTACACATGATGGAAACAAAGGTCCTCTGAGATTATGCAAGTTTTCGGGTCATACGGAGTTGGCGAAATATCTGGAATGGGAACTCCATGCATTTTCTAGTACACCTCACTAATGAGGGTCTGATCACAGGTTTCTTAGTTCTCTACATTTTTGTATTTTGGGGTTAAATTATTGGGTTAACATGACAGGTGAGTAGCTATGCCTTCTATGTCTCCGTCCAACAAAACCGACGACTGCCAAAACATGGCACCCACAGTATAAATTCAAAGACCATAGACAGATTAGATTTTCCATCTGTATGGAGCATAGTCTTTGAGTCATACCATATACTTCAGCCTTTGAACCAAATTGGAACTCAATAGTGCCAAAGGAAATGGGACAGTATTTTGTTTTACCTCTCTTCTCTATGCCTTTTTTTAGGTTGAAGAGCTCTACCGACCACTGGGAAATTTGGCCATCCCTGAACTGACTGTGAAGTATTGTCTTTGCCCATTACAATCATCCTGCTTTCTCTAGCCATATCCTGCAACATCCCTGCCTCTCCTTACCCATCCTGGCTTCTTCATGAATGAAACAGATGGTATGAAAGGGGTCTGGAGAAAGCACACGGCATCCTGGGATGTTTAGTGCCCTAAGGAAGCAATCCAGTGTGCAGAGAGGTAGTGCGTGGGGACAGTCCCTGAGGGGTCTTGTCCCACATATCATGCTGCCCGGCGAAGACCTGCAGACCTCATCACAGGTGCTGTGCACATAAACTAAACGTTTAGCTTTAGCTGCAAAACAGGCTCCCAGGTGCAGAGAATGGAAACTTAAGACTGTCCCACTCACCCTATCTTGTGACAAATGCAGTGTCTGGATAGATATAATTTTTTTTGAAAAGTCAACAAGAAGAAACTAAAATGGGGCTCATAAAAGGATACTGCAGCATAAAGGAGGTGAACACCACCCCAAAATCTAAAATGAAATAACTTTGTATAAGAGACAAATTATAATTTGAGAAAGCAGCTGCTTTGTTGGTCTTCACCAGGGATAGGAACGGTCCAGCCGCTGTGAGGTGGCTGCTTTGACCCCTCGGGCAAAGGCTGGAATCGAAGCAGAATCCAAGTGAATGGGCAACTTGTGCAATGAGCTACAAATATAATAGTCAAAGCAAACAATCCATCCAACAAAACCTCAACATGGACGTAGTAAAGCATGAAATTGACACTGCTGACATCAAGTCAGCAATCGAGAGGGTAAATTTCAGATTCTCATCAAGTGACTCTAGGTCTAAAAAAACACTTCTAGAAGCAAAATAATAAAGGTCAAAAATAAAAAGATGGTGACAATTTTATTCATTCCATTAATATTAATTGAGCACCTATTATCATATTTTGGGCACATATTGGGAAAACTCAAGCAAATAGAAATTGGGATGATTTCATAAACATCATACAGAGTATAGTTCAAGGCAAAGAAGACAGAGACCTGACAGAGAGGATCATTTTGTATCAATAAAAGGAAAACTGCACAGTCAAGAAATTAAACAATGGGACATTTTAAGTGTTAGAATTATAGAGAAAATGAGAGAAGTAAACACTTAGTGGAAACTTGGAAGTGCCAATGTAATCTAAGGAGAGTAGGGCATCAAGCTTGGGCCACCATCCACGAGGAAGTCTGGGCACCAGGTTACAAAATACCAACAAAGGCTTAAGCCTTTGCTTCCCAAGGTGAGGTTCACAGCCCAGCAGCCTGGGCATCACTGGGGAGCTTAGAAGAAATGCAGAGATGCCCACCCCACACCTACTGAAGCAGAATCTATATCCTAGCAAGATCTTCAGGTAATTCCTATGCACGTTATTCCTTCATAATCAGACGATACTTGATATGTAAAGCAGACCTTGAATAATGATAATAATCAAGTAACATTGTTAATGGTATTAGTGCTGCACACTCTACATACAGAGACTATCTGTCCCGAACATTTTTGGAAGACTTACAAAATGCACGAGGCTATAGACAAAACTCCTATTATCTTCCGAGAGCAGAAATTCTACATGTCATACAGCCTGAAAACTAGATTAGAATGTAATTACACAGGTTTAAACAAACATATCAACTAACTGACCAATAAACAAACAAAAATCCTAGTGAAGTATTGTTTCAAAGAAGAAATTGAAAATGAAATAGTGGACTTTTTGGAAAGCTACATACTAAAGTTTATAAGATGCTCTCAGCTGTATTCAGAGGGAAAAGCCTAACTTATTTAATAAGAAAAATGATAATTGAGATATTCCAGTTAAGGAAGTAGAAAAACTCTAACAGCTTTGTGGACAGGGAGAGGCCAATGTACACATCCTGGTGTGAAAACTGATTCAATCAAGAGCTTCTTTACATAGTTTGTGAATCATGTTCTTCAGTGGTCATTGTTCTTTAACTGGCGTGGAAGCCGGTTCCTGCTTAGACAGCACTGCGCTGCGCCCAGCCGGCTCCCCAAACCTGGACATCTCCAATGGCCTGAAAAGTGGAGACCCAGCGCTAGAATTGCCCATCCACTGCGCAGGGGACGCAGAAGGTTTTCACCCGTTAGGAAAACCTGATGACCTTCTCAGGAACGAGGGAGGGGGAGAGTGTTCTGTTTCCTTTTATTAATTTCCCAGAGCAAATAACATGGGCCCGTGGTGATATATAATCACAATATTTTTCTGCCCTGATTTAAAATACAAACGATAAAGCTTCTTGTCAAATTTTATGGACAAATGAAAGGTCAATATGTGCGATTTTCTAAACGAAGAATTTTAAAGAGATGTGTGTTCATTGCATGTGTACTGCTCTTACTGTAAATATTTAGTATTTTTCAGGACAGGTGTCTAGCTCTTGAAGAACAATTGCACATAAACATCGTTCATCATATCTGTTCTCCCAAGGAAATAAAAACCATATTGCTGTGCCAGGAGGTTGAAGTCAAGCTAGTAAATATAACAGCCAGGTCTTGCTGGGCTTTCAGCGGGGAGTGGCGTTTGCGTGAGACACGGTGATCTGGACAGAACACGTGGGCTGGCAGCTGCGGTTCTGTCTTTCATCGCAGCCTGTGCAAAGTACGAGTAGGCTGGGAAGGAACGAAACATACAGGAAGGAGCTCTCTTTTCTTTGGAAACTCAGTTCAGCCAACTCTTTAAAAAAAATTTTTTTTATTTTACTTTTATTTCAGTAGATTTAGGGGGGTATAAGTGGTTTTTTGATACATGGATGAAGGGTAGAGTGGTGCAGTGAGGACTTTTAGTGCACCTGTCACCCAGATAGTGTACGCTGTACCCAAGAGGTAATTGTTTACCCCCCAGCCTCCTCCCCCTCCTCCTTCTGAGTCTCCAAAGTTCATTTTGTCACTCTGTATGACCACGTACAACCATGGTTTAGCTCCCACTTCTTTTTTTTTTTTTTTGAGACAGAGTTGCCCGGGCTAGAGTGCCGTGGCATCAGCCTAGCTCACAGCAACCTCAAACCCCTGGGCTCAAACAATCCTCCTGCTTCAGCCTCCCGAGTAGCTGGGACTACAGGCATGTGCCACCATGCCCGGCTAATTTTCTCTCTATATATATTTTTTTAGATGTCCATATAATTTCTTTCTATTTTTAGTAGAGACACGGTCTCGCTCTTGCTCAGGCTGGTCTCGAACTCCTGACCTCGAGCGATCCTCCCGACTCGGCCTCCCAGAGTACTAGTAGCTCCCACTTCTAATTGAGTACACGTGGTATTTCTGTTTTCTTTCCTGAGATACCTCCCTCGGGATTACGGCTTCCAGTTCTATCCCAGCTGCTGCAGAAGATGTTATTTCATTCTTTTTTGATGGCACCTCCCCTCCCTTGCAGAGGTGAGCTTCTGCTGCATCTGCTGTGCTCCTGCTACTCGCCCAGGTCTGCCTCCTGGGCCTGCTGTGACAAGTTTCTCAGCCACTGCTTCTGTATGGCCACCTCACTGTCACCTGCTCCTTCTCCCACTGCCCCTTGCCTGGGTCACAGAGCACCAGGCACAGCTGGGTGCTGGAGATCAGGGTGGCGGGCAGGGGAAGGGGCACCCCAGACTGCTCCTGTCCCCAAGGCTAGTGCCAGTTCAACCCCCACTGTCAATTTTGCCCGTGGCTCCCGTGGGGACCTTTGGAGGCTGAGGCCTCGGGCCCCTTCCTGCACCCTCTGAGTTCTGGTCCTAAAAGAAGCTATTTGCTCTCCTGGAGGCTTCCTGCCACCAGGAGTCCTTAGCAATTTGGGACAATGTTCCTTTCAGGGTCCCTTTTCTTTACAAAACGTCAGTTCGGGGCAGCTTTTCCACCCTTTCCTTTTGAGTGTCTCAAAGGACCCTGTTGGCTGTTTCTGCACATTCAAGCCCTCTGGCTGTTGGTGCTGTAAACTGCCCTGCTAAGGCTGAGGGTTCCCTCCGGCCCAAGGTGAGTTTGCTGCTGGGAGAGACCATTCTGAACCGGAGTCCTAATTTACCGGGTGTGGGACTGGGGAGTGAGCTGAGGCGGCAGCGGCAGCAGGCGTCCTGTCCCCTTCACTGAGCGCCACGTGGTGGGCCATGTGCACTGGGGTCCCCCCTGCCAGGTCTGCCCCTGGGTCGTGTCCCTGCCTGGCACCTCCCCCTGGCTGGCTGGAGGTGGGAGGACCTCATTTATCAAAAATCATACAAACACAGATCGTTTTGTGTATCATAAAGAATGAGTTTGTCTCAAGCAGAGAGCTTGAAGATTCACTCTCCTCTTAGCTCCCCAGAGACTGAGAGTAGCAGGTTCTCCCACCTCCTCCTGCACCAGCTCCAAGGCTGTATGGACCAGCCCTCACTCTCATTCACGGAATGCAGAGCAAATGCTGAGAGCCCCAGGAGGCGATCTCCTTCCCTCTCCCCAGTGTGGCAGAGGAGCACCAAAGCCAGGAGGATCCAGAAGCTCAAAGGCCAATAGCGAGCACCCTGCACTCTGCTAGAGAGCTGTGAGCGTATCTCTGCATGGCCCTCTCTTTGCAGAAGGGCATTGCCTGCCCCACTCCCAACTTCTTTAGCCCCAAGAAACTGCTTCTTCCTTAGCCAAATCCATGTTCCCAGCCAGAAGAAGGAGGTAAGCTCTTTTGCTGTACACAAGGCCATACCCAAACAAACAAACAAACAAACAAACAAACAAAAACCAAAGAGTCCACTTTGGATGTCTATCTCAGTTCCTTTCTGCCATGTGGTAAGCAGCTGAAGCTGAAAGGGACATAAGGCACTCCTAGCCACTTACAACTGGCAAGTGTCACTCTTCCATTGTGACCAAGGTTAAGGGACCCCTTGGCTTTCCTGAAACCAGTCTCATTCAACTGAGGCTGTTGCAGCCACTTCTCAAACAGACCTTTCACTATTCCTGTACTTTATGACTTTCATTCTAAAAGCTCACAAGATTTTCTTAAACCCCATATCCTCCCCCTGCCCTGCCCCAAGGAAGGACCCAGTCTATAGGGAAGCCCCTTCTTTTAAAGGATCTCTAAATGCAAGCTTTGATCCTGACTCTGGGAATACTTGTTAAAATGAGGCAGTTTGTTCTGATGATGTCTACCATATTTCTAAACTTCAGGTAGCTGAAAGCCAAGCTAGTTATACACAGGATTAACTATACTTTAAACGTTAATGATTATGGCTCAAGCCTGTAATCCTAGTGCTCTGGGAGGCCAAGGCGGGACCATTGCTTGAGGCCAGGAGTTGAGTTTCAGACCAGCCTGAGCAAAAGCATGACCACATCTCTATAAAAAAAAAAAAAATAGAACAATTAGCCAGGTGTGGTGGTGCATGCCTGTAGTCGCAGCTACTTGGAGGGTGAGGCACGAGAATTGCTTGAACCCAGGAGTTTGAGATCACAGTAAGCTGTGATGATGCCACTTCACTCTAGCCTGGGGTGACAGAGTGAGACTCTGTCTCAAAGAAAAATTAATAATGATTAATGATGAAAAGACTTATTGTTGCTCCATAGATTAATATTGCTATATAGAGACAGAAATGATGTCAGGAGTTTTGCAGGGCTTTGCCCTAAAGAAATAAGTGAACGTGTTAGTTCACGTATCAAAAGCTGCCTTGCCTCAGTAGGGCATCTCACAGATCAGTGGCAGCTGCTTTCCAAGGTGACACTGTGTCTCAAACCCATCAGTTTTTGCCTGTTTTATATGACAAAGCTTGGCATGCATGGAGCCACAGGATGAGAACTGATCAAAGATTGCCCACCCAACAGACAGACACCTGCGGCTAAAAGCAATTAGCCTAAGGGACAGTTCCTGCTACACTCCTGACTACCTGTCTCAAGCCACAAAAACTAGATAAAGTAATATAGAGCCACTATATTTCTGTTTATCCTTTCTGCTAAGTAATAGTTTTATCTTAGAACTTAGAAGTTTGTCTTAGAAAGATTTTGTAACCGTTGCTCACATAGAGTTAATTAAGGGATCTCTAGAAGCTTTTTGGGAGATTTTTAACCTAAAACGAACTACTTGTTATTATGTAAACCTGTTACCCCTGGCAACAGATCACTGTACCAGTAAATACTGATGTGAAACTTTACTTAGGGCCTCACAGCTCACGGGAATGCTGGAGGTCTCCCGATCCCCAAACTTTTATAAAATCTATACTTTACAAAACTGTACTTTCATCTCTGTGTAGTCTTTTATTTCTATATTCTATTATTTTGTATTTTCTATTATTTTCCTTTTCTCTTGTGATGACCCCTGCCAAAGGGACCCGATTTTTGGCTGGGAGCATAGCTAACTTCCCACAACTTATGTTCTTGATTCTCCCTAAAACAGGTTTGTGGATGCAAAATTCAAGACAGAAACCAGCCAGTACTATATCTGAAACAGACTGCAAACTTAACATGTTACCTAACATTGAGCCTATAGTAGTTATGAAACTCTGAAACCAAAGGTGGCCTTTTATCTTCCCAGAATCTGAAAGGTATCTTAGAAAATACTTATTTCAAAACTGATAAAGTAATGTCATAAGAAAGCTCTTCAAGTTACAACCTTGGTTCTCAAAGAACAAGATTATTGATTCTCATTTTTCAGGGAAAGTGCGTGTGTGTTGAATAAAAAGACGAAGTCTAGCTGCACAGCAAGGAGTAGGTGTGATTTGAAGGTGTGGTGCCAAGCACCCTGCTTAAAGTCCCAACTGTGTTTCATAGACTGGTAGGTTACCATGGTAGAGAAAACAGATTCTTTTATTCCAGTAATTTGCCTTTTTAAGGCATAAATCTCCTTTTAAGTAGTGCATTATTTTATAGCTCTGAAAACGCAAAATCACCTACAAATACATAATGTATTAATATTATAAGAGAAGGGGTGGTCACAAAAGTGAATTGCAAATTTCACAATGGTTTGCATTTCCCTGGAGAACACAAGTTAATCAAATCTTAAGACCCACCCCACTGGTCCTGCAGCTTTGAGAAGGAAGTACCAGGGGAAAAAGAGCTAGTTTAAATATTAAACTATCATGTATCTTTTTCTTGATAAGACTACAAAAGGTAATGAACAGAAAATTGCTTTTCTTTTGGCTGGGCTGTATAAAGTAGTCTGGTAGCCTTAGTTGTTTTACGCTGATCAGAAGCTGATAAGTAATGTGTGGTTCTGATTAATAGCAACAAGAATACACACACCATAAAAATGAGAAATAAAAAAAGAACAATGAGAAAAAAAGTTACTGCTTTAAAATGTTGTTTGGTAGACAGACTATCTCAAAACCTAAAGTTGGAAGGGGTTGTCATAATGAAGAGACACTGATGGCAAATCATGAAAGAAACACTCGTAATTGAAAGGAGACCTGTGGTGGCCAGGACTTGTGGGTGAGCCTCTGCCTCTGGGTGGTGAGTCTCTTCACCAGCCATGCTCAATCACTTCTGGCCACTGCTCTCATTAGGCAGCTTCTCCCCTCGGGCTCCAGCTCTTGCCAGATTCTGATAACTCTATTCTTTGCCATTGACCTTCAGGCATAGAGATGATAAGTTTCCCATGTTAGGGAGACCCTGGATACTTCCTCATCCTTTTCTGGGTGATTACCCATGCCTACGCCTCCGAAAAAATTTATTGCACTATGTTCAATTAAAGTCTAATTTGATTAAGCAGTCATTCCCTGCTAGTACCCTGACTGGCATGGATCCCGCCCTCCGGCTGCTCACCAGGCTAATCAGTAAGCAGTGATTATTCAGCATGAAAACTACTGTGATGAAAATGCTAGTTTCCTGCTTATCCAGTTAGAAGTTAACCAATATAAGTAACAGAGAGGAAATAAAACAAAGAATATGGCAACCACTGAGGCAAATGCTTAGGGATCACGGAACTCAAGCATTCTTGCAACCTGCATTGATTTATTTGGGCCTCATAGGTGAGAAATTCTGAGAGGCAAGTGGAACACTTAAAATGGGAGAAAGGGATCATTCAGTGGGTTTAAATACTAATAAATGTAAATAAAGTATAACAGGAAAGACTTGGAGTCACATTGGAGATACAGGCAGTCTCCCCAAATAATTCCCTCGGTCTATGAAATTGCAAGCAAGAAAATGATCACATACTGAGTAGGCCACTGTTTGTCCATTTTTTCTCTTTCCTAAAGCAATTCCCAGGTCCTGCATGGCCAAAGGGGGAGGATGAGCTTTATTCAAGTTGCTCAGCTGGTCCAGCATTTCTGGGTTTGATGTCTTCATCAAACACAAAATTTGCAGCTGTGGCTTTATTTTCCTCAACTCTACTGTAAAACAGAAGCAAACAAGGCAGATAGAAAAGTGTCCCAGGACACAGTCACCAGGGAGCTGCAGCTTCTGATTTCTGCTCCTATCAGCAGCATGAACTCACTGGTGGCTAGACACTGCCACCTTCCCGCCCTCTGTAAGTTCTGCAGAGGAAACCAGTTCTGCTGGAATCAAGAACCTTTCATTTATGCATTTCAGGAACACCACTGGACGTTTATTCCTGTCAGCCTCTCTGCCAGCAGCCGAAGAAAGATGAATAGACCTGTGAAGGAGCAAACACACAAACAGAAAATTAAAATATAACATGGCACACACAATGACAGGATTAGAGACAGAATTATACCCTGGTTATTGAAAGAACAGAGACACCTTGAGATCCTGATTTCCCCATCACTTTAATCTATATTTCCAGTCTCTGGCGATATTCCTGCCTGGGACCCGATTTGTTGGGAGAGTCGTGAACTCCTGGAACTAATCCCAAATCTGTCTAGGACTTCTATAAAATATTTTAGTGAATTTGTTCAGAAACAAATGCATTATACCTTATCTCGCTTGTCAACTAATGCAACACTCTTAGAAAGCTCCTCTAGATGCTTAAACGACTCTTTTACAAGGGGATTAAATGTGAAAAATGTTAAGCTGGAAATGTGGGTGGCATTTTCCTTAAAACCAAGAGAGAGGAATCAGGGTCTAATTACCATGGATTTAACTGCTTTATCATTCATTAGAGACAAGCTTAGTAATATTTCAGGAATCACAAAGTACTCACCCAATACATAGCCTGTGTGACTTAATTTTCTTTGGAAAATTGCCAGTACTTAGAGAGCAATTTTGATATTCTCTTATTTTCTTCCAAGGCAATTACAAAGAGAACACTGGGAAATTGTATATACCCTTACTTTTGCCTTCGTCCTCACAGACATACCTTCCACACTGTCCCTAGAGTGAAGATCCAAAAGGCAAATCTAACTGTTCCACTCTTTGCTTAACAATCATTCAAGGGCTCCACTTTGCTTCCAGGATTACTAACAGGCATCAAAGGCCCCTCAAGACGGGCTGTCCAGGCTCCCATCACCCCCTGCACTACCCACAATGCTCAGGCAACATCAAAATGCTGCACCCCCCCATGCTGGAGTTTCTTTTTCTTTCTTGCTTTCTCTCTTGCTATTCCTCTTGCTAGAATATTCTCCCATCCTGCCCCCTCGTCTTAGCAAATTCCTGCTCATACTTGAGGATTCAGTTTAGTCTTCACTCCTCCAGAACTTCTCTTCTGATCTCAAGGTGTCTCTGTTCTCTCAATAACCAGGGTATAATTCTGTCTCTAATCCTGTCATTGTGTGTGCCATGTTATATTTTAATTTTCTGTTTCTGTGTTTGTTCCTTCACAGGTCTATTCATCTTTCTTCAGCTGCTGGCAGAGAGACTGACAGGAATAGATGTTCAATGGTGTTCCTGAAATGCATAAATGAAAGGTTCTTGATTCCAGCAGAACTGGTTTCCTCTGCAGAACTTACAGAGGGCGGGAAGGTGGCAGTGTCTAGCCACCAGTGAGTTCATGCTGCTGATAGGAGCAGAAATCAGAAGCTGCAGCTCCCTGGTGACTGTGTCCTGGGATACTTTTCTACCTGCCTTTTTTGCTTCTGTTTTACAGTAGAGTTGAGGAAAATAAAGCCACAGCTGCAAATTTTGTGTTTGATGAAGACATCAAACCCCGAAACGCTGGACCAGCTGAACAACTTGAATAAAGCTCATCCTCCCCCTTTGGCCATGGGGAATTGCTTTAGGAATGAGAGAAAATGGACAAACAGTGGCCTACTCAGTATGTGATCATTTTCTTGCTTACAATTTCATAGGCCGATGGAATTATTTGGGGAGACTGCCTGTATCTCCAAACAATAATTTTTTTTTTTTTTTTTTTGTAGAGATGGGGTCTCGCTTTTGCTAAGGCTGCTCTCGAACTCCTGGCCTCAAGCAATGGTCCCGCCTTGGCCTCCCAAAGCACTGGGGTTACAGGCTTGAGCCATAATCATTTTAAAGTATGAGTTTAAACTTTTAAAGTATAGTTCATCCTGTGTATGATTAGCTTGGCTCTCAGCTACCTAAAGTTTAGAAATATGGTAGACGTCACCAGGACAAATGGCCTCATTTTAACAAGTATTCCCAAAGTCAGGATCAAAGCTTGCATTTAGAGATCCTTTAAAAGAAGGGGCTTCCCATAGACTGGGTCCTCTCTTGGGGCAGGGCAGGGGGGGATATGGGGTTTAAGAAAATCTTGTGAGCTTGTAGAATGAAAGTCATAAAGTACAGGAGTAGTGAAAGGTCTGTTTGAGAAGTGGCTGCAACAGCCTCAGTTGAATGAGACTAGTTTCAGGAAAGCCAAGGGGTCCCTTAGCCTTGGTCACAATGGAAGAGTGACACTTGCCAGTTATAAGTGGCTAGGAGTGCCTTATGTCCCTTTCAGCTTCAGCTGCTTACCACATGGCAGAAAGGAACTGAGATAGACATCCAAAGTGGACTCTTTGGTTTTTGTTTGTTTGTTTGTTTGTTTGGGTATGGCCTTGTGTACAGCAAAAGAGCTTACCTCCTTCTTCTGGCTGGGAACATGGATTTGGCTAAGGAAGAAGCAGTTTCTTGGGGCTAAAGCAGTTGGGAGTGGGGCAGGCAATGCCCTTCTGCAAAGAGAGGGCCATGCAGAGATACGCTCACAGCTCTCTAGCAGAGTGGAGGGTGCTCGCTATTGGTCTTTGAGCTTCTGGATCCTCCTGGCTTTGGTGCTCCTCTGCCACACTGGGGAGAGGGAAGGAGATCGCCTCCTGGGGCTCTCAGCATTTGCTCTGCATTCCGTGAATGAGAGTGAGGGCTGGTCCATACAGCCTTGGAGCTGGTGCAGGAGGAGGTGGGAGAACCTGCTACTCTCAGTCTCTGGGGAGCTAAGAGGAGAGTGAATCTTCAAGCTCTCTGCTTGAGACAAACTCATTCTTTATGATACACAAAACGATCTGTGTTTGTATGATTTCTGATAAATGAGGTCCTCCCACCTCCAGCCAGCCAGGGGGAGGTGCCAGGCAGGGACATGACCCAGGGGCAGACCTGGCAGGGGGGACCCCAGTGCATGTGGCCCACCACGTGGCGCTCAGTGAAGGGGACAGGACGCCTGCTGCCACTGCCGCCTCAGCTCACTCTCCAGTCCCACACCCGGTAAATTAGGACTCCGGTTCAGAATGGTCTCTCCCAGCAGCAAACTCACCTTGGGCCGGAGGGGCAGTTTACAGCACCAACAGCCAGAGGGCTTGAATGTGCAGAAACAGCCAACAGGCTCCTTTGAGACACTCAAAAGGAAAGGGTGGAAAAGCTGCCCTGAACTGATGTTTTGTAAAGAAGAAGGACACAGAAAGGAACGTTGCCCAAAATTGCCAAGGACTCCTGGTGGCAGGAAGCCTCCAGGAGAGCAAATAGCTTCTTTTAGGTCCAGGACTCAGAGGGTGCAGGAAGGGGTCTGGAGCCCCCAGCATCCAACCCTCCCCATGGGAGCCACGGGCAAATTGACAGTGGGAATTGAATTAGCACTAGCCTTGGGGACAGAAGTCATCTGGGGTGCCCCTTCCCCTGCCCGCCACCCTGATCTCCAGCACCCAGCTGTGCCTGGTGCTCTGTGACCCAGGCAAGGGGCAGTGGGAGAGGGAGCAGGTGACAGTGAGGTGGCCATACAGAAGCAGTGGCTGAGAAACTTGTCACAGCAGGCCCAGGAGGCAGACCTGGGCGAGTAGCAGGAGCACAGCAGATGCAGCAGAAGCTCACCTCTGCAAGGGAGGGGAGGTGCCATCAAAAAAGAATGAAATAACATCTTCTGCAGCAACTCGGATAGAACTGGAAGCCGTAATCCCGAGGGAGGTATCTCAGGAAAGAAAACAGAAATGCCACGTGTACTCAATTAGAAGTGGGAGCTACTAGCACTCTGGGAGGCCGAGTCGGGAGGATTGCTCAAGGTCAGGAATTCAAGACCAGCCTGAGCAAGAGCGAGACCCCATCTCTACTAAAAATAGAAAGAAATTATATGGACAGCTAAAAATATATATAGAAAAAATTAGCCGGGCATGGTGGCACATGCCTGTAGTCCCAGCTACTCGGGAGGCTGAGGCAGAAGGATTGCTTGAGCCCAGGAGTTTGAGGTTGCTGTGAGCTAGGCTGATGCCACGGCACTCTAGCCCGGGCAACTCTGTCTCAAAAAAAAAAAAAGAAGTGAGAGCTAAACCATGGTTGTACGTGGTCATACAGAGTGGCAAAATGAACTTTGGAGACTCAGAAGGAGGAGGCGGAAGAGGCTGGGGGGTAAACAATTACCTCTTGGGTACAGCGTACACTATCTGGGTGACAGGTGCACTAAAAGTCCTCACTGCACCACTCTACCCTTCATCCATGTATCAAAAAACCACTTATACCCCCCTAAATCTACTGAAATAAAAGTAAAATAAAAAAAATTTTTTTTAAAGAGTTGGCTGAACTGAGTTTCCAAAGAAAAGAGAGCTCCTTCCTGTATGTTTCGTTCCTTCCCAGCCTACTCGTACTTTGCACAGGCTGCGATGAAAGACAGAACCGCAGCTCTCAGCCCACGTGTTCTGTCCAGATCACCGTGTCTCACGCAAACGCCACTCCCCGCTGAAAGCCCAGCAAGACCTGGCTGTTATATTTACTAGCTTGACTTCAACCTCCTGGCACAGCCATATAGTTTTTATTTCCTTGGGAGAACAGACATGATGAACGATGTTTATGTGCAATTGTTCTTCAAGAGCTAGACACCTGTTCTGAAAAATACTAAATATTTACAGTAAGAGCAGTACACATGCAATGAACAGACATCTCTTTAAAATTCTTCCTTTAGAAAATCACACATATTGACCTTTCATTTGTCCATAAAATTTGACGAGAAGCTTTATCGTTTGTATCTTAAATCAGGGCAGAAAAATATTGTGATTATATATCACCACAGGCCCATGTTATTTGCTCTGGGAAATTAATAAAAGGAAACAGAACACTCTCCCCCTCCCTCGTTCCTGAGAAGGTCGTCAGGTTTTGCTAACGGGTGAAACCCTTCTTCGTCCCCTGTGCAGTGGATGGGCAATTCTAGCGCTGGGTCTCCACTTTTCAGGCCATTGGAGATGTCCAGGTTTGGGGAGCCGGCTGGGTGCAGCGCAGTGCTGTCTAAGCAGGAACCGGCTTCCAAGCCAGTTAAAGAACAATGACCACTGAAGAACATGATTCACAAACTATGTAAAGAAGCTCTTGATTGAATCAGTTTTCACACCAGGATGTGTACATTGGCCTCTCCCTGTCCACAAAGCTGTTAGAGTTTTTCTACTTCCTTAACTGAAATATCTCAATCATCATTTTTCTTATTAAATAAGTTAGGCTTTTCCCTCTGAATACAGCTGAGAGCATCTTATAAACTTTAGTGTGGAGCTTTCTAAAAAGTCCACTATTTCATTTTCAATTTCTTCTTTGAAACAATACTTCACTAGGATTTTTGTTTGTTTATTGGTCAGTTAGTTGATATGTTTGTTTAAACCTGTGTAATTACATTCTAATCTAGTTTTCAGGCTGTATGACATGTAGAATTTCTGCTCTCGGAAGATAATAGGAGTTTTGTCTACAGCCTCGTGCATTTTGTAAGTCTTCCAAAAATGTTCGGGACAGATAGTCTCTGTATGTAGAGTGTGCAGCACTAACATCATTAACAATGTTACCTGATTATTATCATTATTCAAGGTCTGCTTTACATATCAAGTATCGTCTGATTATGAAGGAATAACGTGCATAGGAATTACCTGGAGATCTTGCTAGGATATAGATTCTGCTTCAGTAGGTGTGGGGTGGGCATCTCTGCCTTTCTTCTAAGCTCCCCAGTGATGCCCAGGCTGCTGGGCTGTGAACCTCACCTTGGGAAGCAAAGGCTTAAGCCTTTGTTGGTATTTTGTAACCTGGTGCCCAGACTTCCTCGTGGATGGTGGCCCAAGCTTGATGCCCTACTCTCCTTAGATTACATTGGCACTTCCAAGTTTCCACTAAGTGTTTACTTCTCTCATTTTCTCTATAATTCTAACACTTAAAATGTCCCATTGTTTAATTTCTCGACTGTGCAGTTTTCCTTTTATCGATACAAAATGATCCTCTCTGTCAGGTCTCTGTCTTCTTTGCCTTGAACTATACTCTGTATGATGTTTATGAAATCATCCCAATTTCTATTTGCTTGAGTTTTCCCAATATGTGCCCAAAATATGATAATAGGTGCTCAATTAATATTAATGGAATGAATAAAATTGTCACCATCTTTTTATTTTTGACCTTTATTATTTTGCTTCTAGAAGTGTTTTTTTAGACCTAGAGTCACTTGATGAGAATCTGAAATTTACCCTCTCGATTGCTGACTTGATGTCAGCAGTGTCAATTTCATGCTTTACTACGTCCATGTTGAGGTTTTGTTGGATGGATTGTTTGCTTTGACTATTATATTTGTAGCTCATTGCACAAGTTGCCCATTCACTTGGATTCTGCTTCGATTCCAGCCTTTGCCCGAGGGGTCAAAGCAGCCACCTCACAGCGGCTGGACCGTTCCTATCCCTGGTGAAGACCCACGAAGCAGCTGCTTTCTCAAATTATAATTTGTTTCTTACATAAAGTTATTGCATTTTATATTTTGGGGTGGTGTTCACCTCCTTTATGCTGCAGTATCCTTTTATGAGCCCCATTTTAGTTTCTTCTTGTTGACTTTTCAAAAAAAATTGTATCTATCCAGACACTGCATTTGTCACAAGATAGGGTGAGTGGGACAGTCTTAAGTTTCCATTCTCTGCACCTGGGAGCCTGTTTTGCAGCTAAAGCTAAACGTTTAGTTTATGTGCACAGCACCTGCCATGCGGTCTGCAGGTCTTCGCCAGGCAGCAGGATATGTGGGACGAGACCCCCTCAGGGACTGTCCCCACGCGCTACCTCTCTGCATGCTGGATGGCTTCCTTAGGGCACTAAACATCCCAGGATGCCGTGTGCTTTCTCCAGACCTGTTTCGTATGATCTGTTTCATTCATGAAGAAGCCAGGATGGCTAAGGAGAGGCAGGGATGTTGCGGGATATGGCTAGAGAAAGCAGGATGATTGTAATGGGCAAAGACAATACTTCACAGTCAGTTCAGGGATGGCTAAATTTCCCAGTGGTCAGCAGAGCTCTTCAACCTAAAAAAAGGCATAGAGAAGAGGTAAAACAAAATACTGTCCCATTTCCTTTGGCGCTATTGAGTTCCAATTTGGTTCAAAGGCTGAAGTATGTGGTATGACTCAAAGACTATGCTCCATACAGATGGAAAATCTAATCTGTCTATGGTCTTTGAATTTATACTGTGGATGCCATGTTTTGGCAGTCATTGTCAGTTTTGTTGGATGGAGACATAGAAGGCATAGCTGCTCACCTATCATGATAACCCAATAATTTAATCCCCAAATACAATAATCTAGAGAACTAAGAAACCTGTGATCAGACCCTCATTAGTGAGGTATACTAGAAAATGCATGGAGTTCCCATTCCAGATATTTCACCAACTCTGTATGACCCAAAAAACTTGCATAGTCTCAGAGGACCTTTGTTTCCATCATGTGTAAAATAATTTAGACTAAATAATCCCATCTAGCTGTAAAAATTGTTGTAAAAATCTTCAAAGTGCAATAGGAACGTTTTAATTTTTCCTGCAGAGTTTTAGATTCAGAAAAGCCTTATAGAGGAGAGGTTCTCAAATCTTCAAAAGGCCTAATGCTTAGAATTCTAATACTGTCATTAAATCCAGAGTAACTATACAATTCTGAGATCTTAGAATAAACATATGGAAACTGATGTCAAAAGTTTAACTTTATAGTAGAAAGAGAAAAATTATATTCTTTTGCGCTTAATTATATTTCCTAACATTTTCACGTTCTGTATGATCAGCTTGCACACAAATTCTTTTTACTTATCTATTTGCTTCTAGAAGAGTTGTACAAACTGGCCTTATGATTAACTTTTACTGAACTTTTCAGACTCTTAAGAATATTATTTTATGTGAGATGCACAAACACACCCTACTGTTAAACCTTGTTGGTTAATTAATGATTGCAATTACGATAGCGTGATTAGGAAGACACCTGGAAACTTTGACTCAGTGCCGGAGCCTTTTTCTCTTTCTAGTCAACTGTGTGCTCTTACAAGTAGATTTTCGTTCCATGAGAGCAAGAATAAACATTTCTTTCCTTATTTGCTTTTTAAGGGGAGAGTCTTGGAAACAAAGTTGAAATGCGTGGTGGCATGCCAACCTGGAACATGGCCACGCAGAGTGAGAAGTATGTCTCTTTCTTTTCTTTGTGCAGCAGGGCAAACAGGGTGAGCACGCAGAGGAAGCCTCAGAGGGTGGGCTGTTTTTGCTAGTGTATGTGCATGTCTGAGAGGGCTCGTCTCCTAAGCACCAGGAGATTTTCGTTGATTTTTCGTGTGCTAACCCTGCAGTTACATGAGTCCTGCAATAGTTCAGTAAACATGTGATAAGCTCAGAAAGCACGATGACAGAGATGGCTGTCCAGAAGGAGAGTAAGCAGATATTTCCCCTCCACAACCATGACCTTCAACTCTGGCAAAAAAGGGAGATTTAAAAGACACTGGAATTTTCCACCCAGCTTTACAGCTGGCCTTCTGGGTGAGAATTGTTTATGTCTCTGTGGCATCATCTGCTTAGTAGAGACCTTCTTCTCAATTGACCTGAAACCGCTGTGTGATTGGTGACCAGAGAAATGTGGAACAAGATTGTTGCCAATTACTTCCCGACATTGGAAACAGAACTTTGAAATAAGACAAAAGACATAAAAGCCAAGCTTTTTAGGGGAGAGAATTTTTCAATTCCTGTATCTTGCTTTTTTATAAAGCCTGTAGAAGACTCAGCTTTCTGACACAATGGTAAGGCCTATCCCTTCTGCCCGTGACAGCCAGGGCTTGCTGCAGGAGGCAGGAAGAGGCTGTGATGCAGAGGAAGGGAGGGAGGCCAGTCCCCTGGGACTAGGAGGCTGTGGGATGGAGACGGGAAAGGGAGAAGGAGAAAACAGTCTGAGTGTCTTGAGTTCTTCTCTCTGGCTTCAGCCAGGACTGGGTGTTAGGAAAGGGAGGGGACTGTGGGGAGAGGGAGCTGTTGGGTCTTGGCTGGGTCTATGCAGAGAGCCCAGCCAGAAACCACCCAGCCCAACCTGGGCAGAGCCAGTTCAGAGTTTAATTCAGCAACAAAGAGTGGTCAGACAGAAATTAGCCCTAAAGATTTGCTTTTCGGGGCAGCTTTCTGGCACTAAAACGTAAATATTCCATTATCTTCTTGTTGCAGGGGAGAGCCTGAGGAGGAGGGGAATGACTGAGCAATCAGGTAACTTGAGAGCTGGGTGACAGCCCTGCCCATAGGGCTGCATTTGCCAGGTGCAACAGACTCCCCAGCCTTGGCTTGGGGTGGACCATCAGAGCAGGAGGCCAGACTGGGGACAGGGCTTTGTTGTCACAGTGAGAGGTCAGGTGAGCTGAGTGATCAGGAGAGCAACCCTGGGCTCTAAACAACCAGAATAAACCAGACCAGGAGCTCCACCAGAGGAGGCCCCTGCTACAGGGCAGTAAGGAGCAGCGGCCAGGCCGACAGGGGCACCCTGGTGAAGACAGAGGGCAGGAAAGCATCCCAAGGGCTCAGGAGCCCACCCTTCCCCAGGAAAGGAGGTTGTGAAGTCTTCCTTCTCCCAGATGCCCTGGGAGAGAATCAGAAACAGGGAGACTCTAGGAAACTGAGTATTTCTTTTTATCAAAAGATAAAGAGAACAACCTAAAAGAATTATTTAAATCATTGCAGTGGCCCGCGTTTTTTTAGACATAATTTTAAAATCACATTTTGACTGTATTTATTAGAGGTAGTATGCATAAGTTCATAAGTTTTCAACCCTGTTATAATACAAATGATTGTGAATAAATGAATGAACTAAATAAGATAGAAGAGAAAAAACAATGATGTTTAAAATGACTGATCATCTTAAACAGTAGAGTTTCCCAGCAAAAAGAAATACTAAAACCTAAAGCATTGCTTTAGCACTAAGCTTACAGTTCCTTCACATGTGTTGGTCCCAATATAGATGAACCTAAGAAAAAATTGTCAGGTAGATACAATTTCTCTTCAATTCTCCCAAGACTCAGCATTCTATTAACCTACCCGATTTACTCTGTTTTTTAAACCATTACAAATACCTTGCTCTCAGGGAGAACTCTGATATTAATTATAAATCTCAGGGTGAATTTTTTAATGCCAGATGATAAAAGGTTTGATACATTTAAAAGTACTTCGAGTACAACCAAATCGAGTTCCCATTGCAATTATTTTGTATTATGTAAGACACAACAAGAGTTAAAGTAAAAGGATCTGCCACTTACATGCTGTGTGACCTTGAGCAAGACACTTAACCTCTCTGAGCCTGTTTCTTCGTTTGTGAAAAAATGGAGAACTCATCATTGCTCTGCCAACGCCATTCATTTTTACGATGATTGAAGGAGACCACATTAGCGAAAGTGCTTTGTTTTCTTTGAAGAGTATAGTTATAATCATTATGTCAAAGGCAAAGAAAAAAACATTTAGGGGTCGAGGCAGGCCTTCAGGATGGCCCTGGAAGAGCCTGCGTGCGCTGACTCCTAATCCTTTGACAGCAAGGCCTTTGTGAGATCCAGGGAAAGGAAGAGTGTCTAAATGACCATGCAACAGTACTGTGGTCGTAAAAGCTTTGTCCTGCTCCCGGGACTGGTCCACCACATATTCCACAAAACCTGGACTATTCAATGTAAGTGTCTGAGCCCGGGGCTGGTTCACAACGGCTGTGGACACTTCTAAGGCAACACAGTGCGGTTCAGGGAAGGGTTGATCACTGATGCCACGGAACACCTCTAGTGGGTCCCAAGATAAACAGGAAAACCAGGATTCTGTCACCCTCAGTAGGTCATCAGTCTGCTGCTCAGGTGGTGAGTACAGAAGAGAGGAAACTGCATCTAAACATCCAATTTTAATCTCTGTTGAGGCATCTTTGCTTGACGTCCTGTTCTCACGAGCAGGCGTTCAGAGCGAGTTCCTGTTTTCTGTAAAACCTGTTTTCCTTCAACATTGGATCCTAGGATTCCAACTGTCCACTGCAATGCCAGTCATGGTGGGGTCCTGACTTTATGATATTTGAGGATGATATTTGATAATGTATGGAAAATCTCCCAGTAGAGTTCTGAAAACATAAGAATTCAAATGATTTCTGATACCCCACCAGCTCTTCCCATCACTCTGCAAACACACCAATCCAATGAGTCTTTCAAATGCATTGCAGCAAGTGAGTTCCTTGATACCATTCAGCCTCTCCAGTAAGTAGCCAGACTCCTTCCCCCGCACTGCTCTCCACAAGGAAAGGTGGGAGAGTGCGAGAGAGGATTGATGGCCATTCCCTAGAAGTGACGCCTATTCAATGCTCGTAAGACCACAGTGAAGAGCTGGAAGACCTTTCTAGCCCCTCTGCTGGGTGGAGTAGTGTACCCCTCCTATAGCTCTCTGCACCTGCATGACTGGTGTAGTTGGAAACAGACGAGAACGTCGTGCCCTTGACAATTCTAGAGAAATTTACAGGTTATATTTATGTGCATATGAGGACAGACTACATCTAATTAAGTAGTTAAATGCACTCTGGTTCCCCAAGTGTTGGTGGAAGACTTGAGATTTATTAAAAATCAAACTCAGATTCTCTTTCCCATAGTTACAGAATTGAACAAAGGACAATGGAATACCCAAGTCAATTTTTGATCTATTTGCCAAAGTGCTCATTACTGAGTCTCTAACTCAAACATCGTCTCTCCACAAAGCCTCCTCTGAGTCCTGCAATCAGAACGCCTCCCCCTGACGTCGCACTGCCGGGCTAGGCTGGCTTGCCTACCTGTGCGCCTTTGCCCTCCTAAATCTTATGGATAATACTTGTAGCTAATATGCACTGTGGATTATCCTATCTGCCAAGGTGCTTTGCATGGATCACTTTGTTTACTCATCAAACAGTCCTTTCAAGTAGTACTATTATTCATCCACATCTCACAGATGCTAAAGCCAAGGCAAAGAACAGTTAAATAATAAGTCCAAGTTCACACAACTAATAAGAAATGGGGTCTGCCTGATCCCAAAAGCCATGCCATAACCACTGCTCCTTTACTGCCTCTGGGCATGGGCGGAAGTCATCTCTGTTCAACCCTGCCCCCCACTGGACCCAGCTTAGAGCCTGGCATAAGGAGATGCTCAGTCAATGCTGATTGGTGTTGCATGGAGCAGAAATGCCAGGGATGGTAACACCTTGACTGGGACTGATTGGGTGTCTGATTCCCTGCTGTGAAGAGGAGGGTGCTGGATCAGACACGTTCCTCTGGCTCCCAGCTCTCTCTGTCCTGCCTCATTTGTGCTGCTCCCTCAGTCCTCCTCCCTGCTAACTGCACCACGTGGATTCGAGGTTGGAGCTCAGAGCAAAGGGAAAACAGAACTCTGAATGACCTACGTGGGATTGAGAGACGAGAAACAGAGTTCAAGAGAGAGAGGGAGACTGGAAGAGGGAGATTAAAATTTATGTCCAGGGAAATATTTAACCTAATGAAAACCAAATGTTATCTGAAATAAGCATATCACAATGTCAAGGTTTTGAGTGCTGGTTCAGTGCCCGGTTCTCTCCTATTTGGCTTACTCTGAGAATAATCTGATAGGTGTGGCTTAAAGACACAGATCACGTGTGGAATTGGGTGTTCCTCAAACAAAATATGTGTGCAATATATCCTCTTTATGCACTCAAGCAAGGAAGAAGTGCACAAGAACTCACCAGTCTCCTGGTCTGCAGAGAAGACAGCAACAACATGAGCACAGCAGGAAAAGTAAGCAAAAATCCATTACTATTGGAAATACATTCTCATTAGTATAATAAACAAAGGGATGCAGTATTTGGTGACTAATTTAAAATTCATATCTAAATTAGAAATGATACACTGAATACAATATGCAATATATGCTACAATTTATAATGTCTACTAAACTACAATGCAAATAAGCTATCCTAAAAACTTCAACAAAAATGTATCAAATTTCTATCTGTTAAAGTCTATATTTCCTACTTTAAATACTTGCAGGAAAGTGAGTTTATTCCAAGCTAATTGTAACTAATTTGTAAATCTAATGTCAGAAAAGCCTTTAATCACGAAGTTATCTTTTTTCAGAGAAATGAGCTGTAAAAAAGTTGCCTTTATATTAAGAAACCATAATTTAAATGTGTTATTCTTTGTAATCACCTTATTTTTATGAACACCAGAAAGTTAAGTGTGACAAAAGTTTTGTGAGAAGAGTTTGATTGAGCAGACCAAAATATCCTTCTAACCTTAAATAAAATCACTTACAAAATGCACATCGATCTCCAAGCGTACGATCATCAAGGTTAAGCAAGAAAACATCACCATGCAAATTCTGATTTAAAAAGGTCTGTGATGGCAAAATTTAGGCAATTTCCATAGAAATCCTATAGAACAATCTCTTCCCCATACAAAAGTCAGCATGATTTTATGGAAAATTAATTCCAATAATGTTTGAATCACTTATTAGCACGAGGAACACAGGTCCTAAGCCTTCCTTAAATTTATACTTATTTCTTCAATGTGTTGACAGGTACAGAGAAATGGATGTGGCCATTCAATGTAATCAGATCCTGTATTTAACTGCTTACTTCCAAAAGGCTGGGCAACATTTCCAGCATGTTTGTTGTGTTAGGAGTGGAGCACACAGTAAGACGTCTTGCTAGGATCTCAAGTTAAATGTTCTGAGGTTTCTATACACACACACTGTCTGACAAAACAGGCTCATGTCAATAAGATTGGTTGGAAATCACAAGTGGCCAATTGTCAGTGCTCTTATTCCACTGTATTTTCATAAATTACTGATTAGAATTTGCTTTCTAAAGCAAAAATAATTAGGAAAAAGAAAAATTAAATTTACCAAAACTCAGCTTAAGCTAAATAATGAGTTCGTTAAGTGAAAGTGAAGTGTAAACCAACCATATGAACGAAAATAATAAATGATGAACTAAGCAATCGATCCTCCCCTCTCAGGTGCAGCGTTAGTAACTTTGCATTTTGATCTCATTTCATTTATGTTTGTCCTGCCTGCATTTTATTTCCCTCAGATGCTCAATGATGACAGCACTAACATCTACTTCATAAGGTGGTTATGAGAATTTAATAAACTAATGCTGTAAAGCACTTAGAACCGTACCTGGTACACAGCAATAAGTCGATAAATGTTAGTCACCGCTATTATTGCTGTTGTTATTTAACGTTCTGTTAACTTTTAACTACCGTGGGGTAGTGAAAGGTAAGGCTGGATTGATCTTCACTCCCTAGACAGCCAGCTTTGTGACTTTGGGAAAATCATTCAATCCAAGTCAATTAATCCTCAATCTTTTCATCTGGAAAATAAAGCCAATAATTCAGTAATACTATCCTGGCAGCCCCTGGTCAGGTTTAAAGGCGAAGCCTGAAACTCACCCCGCACAGGCCACAATGTGCCTGTCACATCACAGGCACCTGAGAATCAGGACCTTCCTGCTATGAGGATGATGTTTCCAAGGATTCTCATATTGACTTTGGCATCGACCGTGTTGATCACCCTGCAAAGTGGAAGGATTAGACAAATAATGAACTGAATTCTCAGAGGAATAAATGTCTATTGAATTTATCATATTTGTAATGATGTCAATTCTCTCTAGAAAGAGCCCTGTTAATTGTACACGTTTTACAACAAGGAAGATAGGTTTTATGACACATTCCCACGCACTGAAAATATGTGTTCAACTTTTATTTTTAAGAGCATCTATGGATAAGCTATGCCAGCTAGAAATTCAAACACACAGTTCTCCAGTTTTAAAATACATGTGTGTGTGTTGAGTGTATGTACACACAGAAACACATACACACTCCACTAGCTCTAACTTCTGTAATTTTTGGCCCCAATCTAATCTGGAAGGAGCCTCTACACATGAATTACATAACCAAACAGGCTGCCTAGGCTAAGTTTCAGATGAATGACGCAAACAAGTAGCACACAGAAGGGGTGGGAAGAGAAATCAGAGGAGAAAACGCAAAGAGAAGAGAAGTCATCCCAGGGCAGGGGGCAAGTAAGTATGTAACTGTCATTACAAAGACAGATCTTCTGTCCTAAGCAGAAAACTGAGCAAGGAAGTAATGGATTTATGGGAACAGACACTGGCTCTGTCAGGAAAATAATAGTGACTTGGGACTTTATGTAGAAGCCAACAGTTGTTTGTAAACAATGGATTTTAGGACAGCCTTAGGGAATACCTGGAATAGAAACCTTTGGGGAAAAAAATATCATGGGGATGGCCCAAAATAATATATTCTCTTTTATCTCAGTGTCTTATTACACTTAAGTACATTTCTCTTTCCTTATGTTATGGCTTTATACTTTTTTTTTTAGAAAGACAGTTTTATTCTCTTTGTAAACCAGAAGTGTTCATGTCTATGAAGCACTTGTTAGGTACCACACATGGGCCTCGATGTTCCATGTACAAAGACAAAAAGACCCAAGCCCTGACTTCAAGAGTGGAGACAAACTGGTGTCATCATTTTGTTTCATTTTCCAGGTGATAAAATGCAAAGCCGCTGTGCTATGGGAGCTAAACAAACCCTTGTCCATTGAGGAGGTGGAGGTGGCGCCCCCTAAGGCCTATGAAGTTCGTATTAAGGTGAAACATTTTTCCACTTTCATTTAATTTTAGCTTTAAAAAAATTCAGAAAATATTGAAAATGGAAAAACCCAAAATCCATCAAGAGGCACATTTTATATGGCAATTCAGAAAATGGAATTACATTTGTTATCAAGCAGAGATGTGAATATGAATTGTTAAATTTTTTAAAAGTGACCAAAGAATATATACAATATAATCCCAGTAAAATAAAAAACAGTTTGTGTGTCTGTATATTTAAAAAGTGCAAAGGGATATATCAAGATTTCAAAATCAATTAGCATTAAACGCTTTCTTGGAGTTAATCTGCAATTTCTACTTCTATAAAAATGCATTCTTTTGTTAGGTAAGGTAAATATTTCAAGATACGTTATTTCCTGGATTATTCCTAATTCTTTAATTCAGGAAAGGAAGGTACACAAGGGTTTTAGACTGTATAGCCTTGCTTGGGGATAAACTGCATCTTTTGTATGTGGAAAGAATAACGATTCTTCACAAAATCCTTAAAACCGTTTTAGAAGCACAATTGCAGAAAATTGGGTATGCTAAATCCATCTGAGGGTCATAATCTTTTCTGAATCTGATCATCTTCTCTTTATTTTGTAGATAGTGGCCACAGGAATCTGTGGATCAGATGACCATGTGGTCAACGGCACCATTGTCCTCCCTCTTCCTGTGATAGTAGGTCACGAGGCAGCTGGCATCGTGGAGAGCATTGGAGAAGGGGTGACCACAGTCAAACCAGGTACAGAATTCACACTCAGGGGATGTGCCTTGGTTCAACACCCCAAGATACCCCGCCTGGATCAGGAAACTGAGGCAATGGGGATGAAAGATCTTGCACAAGGTCACAGCCCAGCTGGCCCTGAAGTGTGTCCTCCTCCCTCCCTCCCTGCCTGACCCGGGCACGTGTGCATCCAGGCACTCACGTGTTCTCCCCTTCAGCACGTTTACTCAGCACCTATTAATACACGACGCCAGACACTAGGTTAGAGCACAGGGATGTGAGAGATCACAGGAGACACGGGCTGCCAGTGTGGAGTTCATCCCCTAATAGCCCCGGTTTAGTGCTGCTGGGCACTGTCTTCTGTCAGGGCCCAAACAGAACTGGCCGTGGGACCAGGGAGAAAACACAAGCCTTGGTCCTGAGGCTCCAGACCAGTGTATGGAGACTGTTCTGTGCTGAGTTCACAAAGGGGGCCGTGTGGCTACAGCCGAATCAACATGACCTTTCCTTACGTAGCATGTAGAGCCCGTTCACCCATTTCCTCTTCCCACACAGCCTCTCGTCCTGAACAGGGAGTGAATGAAACAGACTACATGAAGGCATCTGGCCATAAACAGTCTGTTGTATCACCTTTAGCCATGACTAAATGTGACTGGATACAAATTATGAATTATTTTATCTCTACTATTTATTTTACCCTAATTTTATTGTGTAGTGATATAAATGTTTTCACAGGGAAAGGGTGACTAAACACAAAATTTTCATATCACCATTCCCACATAACATATATCTACAAAATATGATGAGCCAACCATTTCTCTTGGTGTTGTGGGATAGGTAGAATAGATGATTATAAATAAAAATTATGTTTAGTTCTAAAGAAATCCCATTAGCCAATAGATTTCGACCTTCCAACTTACCAAATAAATAAGCCGTGAACAGAAAATAATAAAATCAACGGTCTAGTTTGAGCTTCTGCTCTTCATACTTCCTGTAGCCAGAAATAAGTTAATAAAAAAAATGACACCCTTTCTTCTCACTCCTTCTGCCTTCACCATAGCAGGATAAAGAGATAATTCAAAAATTAACAACTAAAAACATTTGAAAGTCAGCTCTTCTCCTCAAAGAAAGTGCCTAACTCATTTTTTGTTGAGGGTTTCAGAGGCATTTCTTCCATTCTTCTTTGTCCTATTTTTGTCAGTTTTCCTAAAAAAGAAATTAAGATATTTTTAAAGAGCATTTGCTACATATGAAAGATAAGCATACTCATTTTGAAAGGCCAAAAATTGGTTATCCAAATTCTCATTTTTATTTTAGCTCAAATTATTACAAAATGTCACATCTTACCAACATCCTGTGGGACTAGGGCAGCCCACTTCCAACTGAAAATGTTATTGACACAGTGAGAATATTGGAGATTTAATTAGTTAAGTATTAAGTGAGATGATGTGTGTAAAGCCCCAGGAGAAATCAGGACACTCAATAAAAGTTAACTCTACAGAAATAATTTTTAAAATCCATGTTGTTTTCTACCTTTATGTTTCCTCTTTTGGAATCTTCAGGCACATGTAACCCAAACCAACACCAATGTTGGCAGAAAATGACCAGTGGCACAGTAGGGATTGGACCCTAGTTCATGGACACTCTTCTCAAAGACAAAAACCTCCAATATATACACATGAGGTCTAAGTTCTTCCTCTATAAATTTCTGGAAATTTAAGAAGAATTTGTTTTATCCTCCTCCAGGTGATAAAGTCATCCCACTCTGTATTCCTCAGTGTGGAAAATGCAGAATTTGTAAACACCCTGAAAGCAACTTGTGCTTGAAATACGGGTAGGTTTTTCATCCTCTCTTTGCACAGCCCTTGAGTTTATACATTAGTTATGCTCCTGTCTCATGTCCTGTGTGTCTCTGTGTTGCATGACTAGTGTGGGCAAGCCTCGGGGGACCATGCAGGATGGCACCACGAGGTTCACCTGCAGGGGGAAGCCCGTCCACCACTTATCTGGCATCAGCACCTTCTCCCAGTACACCGTGGTGGAAGAGGACTCCGTGGCCAAGATTGATGCGGCTGCACCGCTGGAGAAAGTTTGCCTCATAGGCTGTGCATTTTCCACTGGTTATGGGTCTGCAGTCAAAATTGCCAAGGTAGGAATGACACTGGGCAGTAAGACCACTTCCACTCAGATTGGCAGGAGCCACAAAGGAAGCAATTTCTCACAAGAATCAGAGATTATTTTTCATTGCTGTGAGGTGTTGATTAGGAGCAGAAAAATGGCCCCAGAAGAAATTGAGAGCATGTCTTTAAAAATTCAACTGTTAATCATAGATAAAAAGTTGTTCATACTTGGTTAATAAAAACTAAAGATTTCATTTGCAATAATTATCTTTAGATATTTTTCCTTTTTGGGATTATTAACTTTTAGGGTTGAGAATTCATTCAGTCATTTATTCTACAAGTACAGAGCAGCTGTACCTGCATTAGGCGCAGTAGGTTCTGCTGGGTTCTGAGGCTGCAAAGATAAATTAAATGAAGGGTTTGCCTTTGAGGAGCATCTAGTCCCTGGACCCCTCACTCCCACAGTTAGGACCAACAGTAGATTCCAAACCTTACCTGATACATTTCCAAACCAGGAGTCACCCACTCTGTGGATTCTTCGCAGGGAAGTGAGAAAGCTTTGGTGATACACTTATTTCACTCATCTCGGGAGTTCATCTGCATCTCCTTTCCCGCCATGAACACACACACACACTCCTCAAAAGTGCTCAGTTTCAAGGAGAAATGCTTAGAAGTTCCTCTTCTCAAATGGCTGAAAATCTAGTAGTGTATCTAGCAGTACTCCTCATTTTGTGAAATTGAGGTCCAGAGACATAAAGCTGACTACCGGTTAGTAGGAGAGCTGGCACTAGAATACCATTCTAAAATCTCTTGCTTTATCTTAAATCACAATAAGTAGTTGCTAGCACCTTTAAATCATGATCACAGGCCTTGTCTTTTTCTTAGTAAGGTAGAAAGTATTGTAGTACCATGAGTACTGAATAGCATTTGGAATGAATGAGTAAATAGACACCCTTAAGGGAATGTACCAATGAGATTATTGGGGACAGAAAGAGCATTTTACCCACAGTGTAGCCTAACTATAGAAGACTAGATTTATTAAATAGCCCCTCAACAATGTAAACTGTTAGATCCGGTTCCCCTTGGCCCCAGGAACAGAGAGGCAGAGTAACTGAGGCTGCAAAAAGGCAAAGGAGTTTATTAACTAGCCCCGGGCCAGGGTCCAAATTCCAGAGCACCAACGCAGTGGCCTCTCCAGGAACTAGGACCCCGCCCTGGGGTAAAGATTAGGCTTTTATACTTTTCTGTATGCTAGTTTTCACACGACACGTTAGTCGGCACATAACACGTTAGTCTGCACATGACATACTAGTCTGTACACGACACACTAGTCTGCACACGACACACTAGTCTGCACTTCATCCCCCTTCAGTTTATTTGTTCCTTTTGTTTAGAAGTGGCTGATCGCGTTGGCTTCAGGTTTGTTGACTCTAAGCTTCGGGCTTTTCCCGCTGGCGCCAGTTGTAGTTAACGTCATCCAGGGGAAGAGGAGGGTCTCCGACGGGGGAGGGGAGCTGTTGTTGCATACCTTCTAGTTTTTGGTTACAAGCGATACTGGGAACACACGCCCTGCACAAGCCGTTCATGCGCTGATCATGTCTTGTTCTTCTTATCTACTTAGTTGGTTGGAGGGCACCTGGATTCTCTAGCTCTTTATCAGAAAGCAACTTGCAGTTACCTCCCCGGGGCTTTGTTTTCCTTTATTTTAGTGAAGCCTGCCATGGCTCCACTTACGCTAAGCACCAAGCCAGCAAGCCATATATACAGAAGCAGGACTAGGCTTCTCACATCCAGGAAGCCTAGCCTATCATGGGGTTACCTTTGTTCTTATCTCTGTTTTTCATTCTGATTAACTATATTTATTAAACAACTAAAAGCAAGCATAGTCACAGAAGCGAATAGCATCAGTTAGAATCAAAGAGAGCACACATTTTCCTACTATCAATTCCTGTTCTTCAAAACAATTTAGAGTACATCCTTCCAAATTTCTGTGACTTCAGCACTTACTCCCTTGAGCAACTGTCTCATCTATTTTCCAGGTGGTCTAAGTGAGCCTACCCATAGACCAGAAGCTGAGAATACTCATAATGAACGATTTTATTTATTATTAAAATATACACCATCTTTGGTTGCATTAGTGTTCATTAGTATATTTTTAGAGCAGGAATTTACTGGTCATGACTACTGAAAGTTAATGAACCAAGCAGTTGATCATTGAGGGTTTGACTGCTTCAGTCTCCTTAAGTAGCCTTTTCCACTTACGCCATTTTCCACAAACTGCCTTTGTGGATGTAGGAGACACTAAGGCTGGCTATCGATGGCTTTCAGCCATGTAGATTCTCTTCAGGATTGCAGTCACTGACATGTAGAACTCCAAGATCATCCAGTCCCAGGTTCTCAGCCTGGGCATCCCATTGCAGTCACCTGGGGCCTGGGCCGCACCTGCAGAGATTCTGATTTAATTACTATGGGCTGTGACCTGGGCATTGGGATTTTTTAAAGCTCACCAGATGAGTCTAACATGCAGCAAAGCTTGGGATCCACTGACCTAGCTCAACACCCTCAACTTAAACATGAAACAACTAAAGCCAAAAGAGCTTTTGACAGCAGCTTGGACATGAGAGTCTGAGTGGCTCTTGGTAACAGACAAGGCCTGGCACTTTATAAAGCCTAGGCACATTCCAACAGTCAATACTTAGTCCACTTTTGCATTTTCTGAATACACAGGTCACGCAGGGCTCTACCTGTGCTGTGTTTGGCCTGGGAGGTGTTGGCCTGTCCGTCATCATGGGCTGTAAGGCAGCCGGAGCGGCCAGGATCATAGCCGTGGACATCAACAAAGGAAAATTTGCAAAGGCCAAAGAGTTGGGTGCCACTGAATGCATCGACCCTCAAGACTACAAGAAACCCATCCAGGAGGTGATAATGGAAATGACCGATGGAGGTGTGGATTTTTCGTTTGAGGTCATTGGTCGGCTTGACACGCAGGTACGTACAATGACATGCGGAAGTTTCCGCTTCTGCAATCTGGAGTATGCTTTTAGGTGGCTGAACATAAATATTGCATATAAAGAATATTTTTAAAATAATGAATGGTAATTTTCCATCTCCTGTTTGTTACCTGGCTTGTTTCATTTATTGTTGAGAAATCTTTCATTCCATCAGCTAAGCAGGCCTGCCTCGAGTAATCTTTCCATTTTAGAAAAGGGTTTGTTTTTTGATTGAACCATTACAAATTTACTATATTAATTTTTAGTTATAAAATCCAAACTCAAGTAAATATAACTAACATAAATTCTGTTCTCCAATTGGTATTATTTTTCCTCCACATTCTCAACAAAAATGGCTTGAACAATTCTTTACGTGCTTTACTGTATTCCTATTTTTTTTATATATCATACTTTTCGTCAAAGGAATGAGCAATTTTAGGTCAAGAATTATTTCATTAACTGAAAATATGCCGTAAGGAAAATGACTGCTTTAAGGTACCCTATATTTTACCACAGAGAGAGCACAGTGCCTGGCTCATATCTTGTACCCAATATCGATATGTTGGACTGAATACTTTAAAAAGTCAACAATTTACCAGCCCCCAAATTTGAGAGACACATTCCCATCTCATTGCACTTTTTATGGTTTACATGAGATTATGTGTGTCAGATACTTAGCACAATGACACCGGTCATACAGTAAGCTCTCAATAAATGTCAGCCAGCATTATTGTTAGGAAATACTATTTCCAATCTTGCAGTGCTTATGTCATCTTTGGAATATCCATCCTATTACTCTCATATAAGTACAAATATCATCAGCTGCAATGGAAAACACATCTCGAGCTATATTTCACCCACACTGAATTCTCTAGAATCCTACTGAAAACATCCACAGAGACCAACAAATCCCCATTGTTGAGGTTCTCCAGGCAGTCCCAGCAGTGTGGTGAAGGGGAGCAGAACCCTGAAAGCAAAGCCCTTTGCAGCCTTGACCTGGGACAATATGCTATACAAGCATGAAGTTTCAAGAGAATCCAACTTTCTATAGCTTTTCTCCTTATGATCTTTTTCTGTTGTTTTCCTCCATTTTCTCATGTGGAACTGAATTGCTACCTTATTTGAAGATACCAAATGCTGGATAGCCACATGTTCTGGGGATATCTGGTCTCCCAAGTGTCATAATCCAAAATCCAAGGCCTAATCGTTATTTGCTTTGGGGGATCCTGTACCATTAGCTTACTACAGAACATGTACAAAAGGATGACTAGAGGGGGAGGACTATCTGGACTGTCTTTTGAGGATCCACAATAATGAGTATAGTTTAAAATGAAACCACTATGCATTTGGGGGAGGTAAAAAACAATGTTTAAAACATGTCCGTTTTAGAAATGGACAGTAGAACAGGAATCCATCAAGAAGGCAAACCATCAAGTGGGAAAGAGACAAATTTTGATGATGTAATCACACCTTGTTCACCATCAAACCATCTGGTTCAATGAACTGGGTTAAAATCATCTACTTAATAAATTAATGAAAAATGAATTAACCAGCTCAAAGATTGCCTGAGAATCATGTGATGATGAAACACTACCCTTCTTTAAGGAACCAGAATTTACATATGTTTGTAACGATGTTTGCCTCCTTATTACTTTATAAGAAAGTGTTAACTATACACAAAGGCATTCATCCATTCTTTCATTCAAAAACCATTTTCTGGGCATTTCTTAAATCCACAGCACTAACCTAGGCATAAAAAGGAATGAAGAACAAAAAGACATAATCTCCTCCCTCCCCACAGTCACAATCTCCCTAAATCAATGTGACATCATACCGTGCATTATCCGTGGAGACTATCAGAGGATTTACTGTAAGGATGTTAAGTGTTGATTTTATTCCAGATGGCTGCCCTGTTATGCTGTCATGAGGCGTGTGGCACAATCGTCTCTGTCGGGATCCCTCCTGATTCTGAAACCTTCCCCTTCAACCCTCTACTGCTGTTGACTGGACGCACCTGGAAAGGAGGTATTTTGGGAGGTATGTACTTACGTTTTAGGGCCAAGTTGTCATTAACCTCAGAATCTCTCCCCTTTTACAAGTGACCAGGCCAGGTTTTGGAAAGCAACATGGTCAAAAATTAATCAAAATTCCTATTGCATCTATAGACTCCAAATCAACTAGATGTGGAACTAAGGAAGACAGAAATTCCCAAGAGCAAATTTTCTAGTGTCCCCATAAATTAACTAGGACCTCTTTTAATACTCGTGACCTCATAAGACACCAAAATTTCTAATAGGACAGAGAAAGTCTATAGGACACGTGAATCTATAATTCATGTCTACACTCATTGCCCTAATTGAGACAACTGCTAAATTTGCTCCTTGACTTTGGGCATAATTATCTGCACTATAATTTCTCTATAAGACAGCTAATAACTGAGGACCCTTGTATATCTGCAAGATTTTTTTTTAAACTCAAAACACTGCAAAATGATACCTATCAAAGTATTCTGTCTCTCAGTAACCTCAGTAATAGCAGTCTGAGGAATGTATCACTTCTTATAAACTGTCACCTTAATGTTATTTGGAAAGTCTTCTCTCCAATTCTCCTCCTTACCCCTGGCTGAATCTAACAATGATATTGTCTTCTTTTCAGGCTTTAAGATGAAAGATTCTGTCCCCAAACTCGTGGCTGATTTTATGGCTAAGAAGTTTCCATTAGATGCATTAATAACCAATGTTTTGCCTTTTGAAAAAATAAATGAAGGATTTGACCTGCTTCGTTCTGGAAAGAGGTAGATTTTAAGTTGTTGCTTTTTGGTTTTTGCTTTTTATGGTAAGGGGTTGGCTAGCAGAGAATGAAAAAGTACAACGATGAGAAAAAATTGGAGTGCCTTTGTTTTCCGTTACCAGCTCAGGTTCACATGTAGAGCTCCTGAGATCCTACTGTGGGGCACTGAGAACAGTTGTGTTACATTTCCTATTCTGTTGAATCCAAATATGTTGGTTACAGCAAATCTGAAGGATCAGAGCCACTCAGCCTTCTTTACAAGAGGACACTCACCTTTGCCAAAATAAAAAATCGGGTCGCATGGTCCACATTACACCATGGACTCACCGAAGCCTCTGCCCGAACCCCTAAATAAGGCTGACATTTAGGGGCTGTAAATTTAAATTATATTAAGGACATGCCCAACACTTTCATTATGGGAGGAGATAGAACTACGTTGTGATTTTTTCTATTCAGATAGTATTAGTTTTCTTTTTTGGTTTTTGCAGCTTACAAAGAAGTTTTTACACTTAAAAGTTATTATGAAGGGGAAGGGTGCAAAATGCTATTTAATTGTTTGTCTTAACTTCTTTGTAAAGCTTAGCAAAATAAGCCAATTCTATTAAATATTTACTACTTCTAACATTTAATATTTACAGCCACCTAGTGAGATGAATTTTGTCACCTGCATTTAAACGAAGCACAACTAGTAATAGGCAGTTGTATCCACTCCCTGCCTTCCAGCTCCACAGTCCATGCTTTCTCTGCTACCCCACACTTCCTCTCATGGGGTTTTCAACTTTAAATAGTATTTCCTGGGCACTCACATAAACTATTATACTAGACACTTCAGCTGACAAATATTCTTGAGGAAGGAGAGAAATAAGCAACTAGACAGCACCAGCTGTTCTACTGATTGTCTTATCTGTATTATCTTATGTGATTCCCAAACAATACTGATATGGCCAGTTCCGATTTCACCATCTTGGAAAGGAGAAACCTGAGACTCAGAGACGACACATCTAGGCCAGAACCAGGCAGGTAGCTGAGAGGGGAGCAGAATTCAAAGATCTGGCTGTTAGCAAATCAATTCGCTTTCTATTAAGCCACACCGCAACTTTGTGTGTGTGTGTTTGTGTGTATGTGTGTGCATGCATATATATAGAATACAGTAGTCATCAAACGTTAGTTATTATCCTCATCATCATGATCATCATCATCATCATCAGGTTGGAAAGATAATGGCATATAATGAGATGACCAAACCCAGGGAGCAGTATTAAACAACAAAAGAATTCATTCACTAGGTGTGCCTAAATTCACTTTATGTGAGTGTCATACAATTCAATATGTGCATTTAAATATAATGAATCCTACCAATAAGCAAAGATCAAAAATTGTAATGGTTAATACTGGTAAGGGTAAGGTGATGTGGGCACCTACATATGCTGCTTGTAGGAATATTAATTGTTACATGCGTTTGGAAAAGGAATTTGATAATTTGTATCAGAAATTGAGAAAACTTAGATCCTGTGTGCCAGCAATTTCATTTTTAGAAAACTATTCTACAGAAATAATAAAATATTCAAACACACATAGGTGTTTAAGCATGTTTGTCTGTTACCTATAATATAAAAGACTAGAAACATCCTGAAAGTCCAACATTAAGGGAAGAATTAAATAAATTCTAATCATTAGAAATCCATGAAGCCATTAAAAAGAAACGATTACATTACGTTGGGAGATTCTCTTGATGTAATCTTGATTCATAAAATAGAGAATACAAATTACATACACAATATGATCCCAAATTTTCAACAAGCACAGTAAAAAATGTATATATCTCTAGAAAAAATTTGATTAAAATACAAGAAAATACAACAATGCTTATTTCCAGGTTGTGAGATTACAGATTGTTTTTACTTTCTTCTTTATACTGTCCTATAGTTTCTAAATTATCTACATATATTCTTATGTTTATATATACATACATATGTAAAAAAAGTTTAAAGAGGCATGAAGACCGTCTTCTTCTAAAAGCATTTAACCATCAGAAGATGCTTTTTAGAAAGGGTATAGTGTGTAATGCCAACTGTAAATGTTATATTTCTAACCTTTACAAGAATGAAGTCTCTTACAGTTAATACAAATAGCTTTATTATCTACTTTTAAGGATCTTTAAACATCTCTGAATTAAAGCTCTACTAAATTTTCAGCATACCCTTAATGTGATTAAATTAACAGTTCCTTCAGGCTGTAATTTATACAATTTTGTATTTACGCAATTTGGAAGGCCAGCACGGCACACTAGATGCATGATGTGAACCAAATTACAAATCTCTCTAAATTTCAGTTTCTATAATCTTTCAAATGGAAGTAACATTAAAGCCTACCTTCCCCATGGTTTAGGTTGAGGTTGAGGTTTAAATGAGATTGAAAAGTATACACAAAGTTTGTGACAGATAGGAAGCAATTTTTACATGTTATTACCCATCGTTGTTTTATGTTCCCTCATTTGCCAGGAACATGGGCACTCAGAAATGATTTTTTCAGGATGCTGATATAGAACTGAAGTCCAAATGACAGTCGTATTCAGGATATTATGAGAAAGCTTAAGATTGGAGAAAACATAAGAGACAACAACATCAACAGAAAAAGATGAACTGTGTTTTTTGTTGTTGTTGTTTGTTTTATTTTTTAAAATTTTTATTATAGTTTTTTTTATTTCAGCATATTATAGGGGTACAAAAGTTTAGGTTACGTATATTGCCTTTACCTCCCCTCCCCCCCAATCAGAGCTTCAAGCGTGTCCATCCCCCAGACGGTGCCCATCGCACTCATTATGTATGTATACGCCCCTCCCCTCCCCTCCCATCTGCCTGACACCCGATTAATGTTATTCCTAAATGTGCTCTCAGATGATGATCAGTGAAACCAATCTGATGGCAAGTACAAGTGGTGCTTATTTTTACATTCTTGGGACACTTCACTTAGTAGAATGGGTTCCAGCTCTATCCAGGAAAATACAAGAGGTGCTATATGACCATTGTTTCTTATAGCTGAGTAGTACTCCATGGTATACATATACCACATTATATTCATCCACTCATGGATTGATGGGTATGGGTTGTTTCCACATCTTTGCAATTGTGAATTGTGCTGCTATAAACATTGAAGTGCAGATGTGTGTTTTATAGAATGGCTTGTGTTCTTTCGGGTAGTCGCCCAATAATGGGATTGCTGGATCAAATGGTAGGTCTACTTGTTATCTGTTTAAGGTATCTCCATATTGCTTTCCACAGAGGTTGCACTAGTTTGCAGTCCCACCACCAGTGTATGAGTGTTCCTATCTCTCCACATGCACACCAACATTTATTGTTTTGGGACTTTTTGATAAAGGCCATTCTCAATGAAGATAAGTGATATCTCATTGTGGTTTTGATTTGCATGTCCCTCATGATAAGTGATGTTGAGCATTTTTTCATATGCCTGTTGGCCATACTTCTGACTTCTTTTGAAAAATTTCGATTCATGTTCTTTGCCCTCTTTTTGATAGGGTTGTTTGATTTTTTTCTCGCTGATTTACCTGAGTTCAAAATAGATTCTAGTTATCAGCCCTTTATTGGATGTGTAGCATGCAAAAATTTTTTCCCATTCTGTAGGTTGTCTGCTCTCGAGACAGTTTCTTTGGCTGTGCAGAAGCTTTTTAATTTAATCAGGTCCCATTTGTTTATTTTTCTTGTTGCTGTGATTGCCTTTATTTTCTTTGTTGCTATTGTGAAGGGTATCAAGTCTTTGATTTGGTTCTCAGTTTGACTCTTATTGGCATATATGAATGTCTCTGATCTGTGTGTATTGATTTTGTATCCTGAGACTTTACTGAATTCATTTATCAATTCCAGGAGTCTCCTGGTTGAATCCTTGGGGTTTTCTAGATATAATATCGTATCATCAGCAAAGAGTGAGAGTTTGATCTCTTCTGTCCCCATTTGGACACCTTTGATTCTGCTCTCCTGCCTGATTGCTCTCGTAATGACTTCCAGCACTATGTTTAATAGAAGTGAGGACAGTGGGCAGACTTGTCTGCTTCCAGTTCTAAGTGGGAATGCTTTCCATTTTTCCCCATTAAGTATGATTGAACCGTGTTTTCATTTGATTTTATCTAATACATAGGAATGGGGTTGCAGTGGCTGGGAGCACAGGAAAGTTTTCACTAAGACATGTCAGATGCTCCCTGGACCCTCACGCAGAAGAGTGTGAATTGTCTCAGTGTTGACAAACTATCTTTTCCTTCCCTTTGCAGTATCCGCACCGTCCTGACGTTTTGAGACCACACAGAGACGCCTTCCCTTGAAGCAGCCTCCAGCCGCCTCCATCCCGCACCCTCTGCAACACCAACTGGGCAACGTCATTGATTCTGTTCTTCAGAGATGTTATCAATAAATCACACACGAGAGCTTTCCAAAAGAAACAGAAATTGATGTGAAATTATACTTCAAGCTAATGTTTAAAATCCATTGAGAGCTTTTATAGATAAGATGTTCAATATCAGCTGGGGAATGAGACCACTAAACTTTCCTTCTTAATCATTCTACTCATGTTGCCTTTCCCCTTGAGGAAATAAACGTCTTGTGCCTTCTTGCATTTCTTGTATCTTTTTAACCCACAGTCATTGAATCCCAGTGGAGGGAACCCTCCACTTGCCCCTAACACACACGTCAGGCTACCAAGCTTGAAGTCCTCTACCTCTACCTCTATTTCCACTACCCATATTTTCTTTTTTTATACACTCTATCAAGACTCCAGGGTAAAAACTACAGATGGCAAAGGGTAGATTCAGGTGTATAAACAGAGAAGATCCAGAACTTCTAAATCCAGGAAATTTCTTATTAACTCAAAGAAAATGTCACACATTTTCATACAGTGAAGGAGAGTGTCTCTATTCTTTTCACGCTATTAGTTTACACGTAATAGATAATTTCTCTTTTACATAAAACCGGGTTTCATGCTTCATGTGAAAAATGTGAGGTTCAGGTGCTAGTTGAGAAAATTGAACTATTCCTTTAACCATGTTCAAAAATCTATAATTTTTACTCATGAAATGCTTCATTGGCTAAACGGTCTTAGTTAATGATTATAATTGACTAAAAATGAGTCATAACGTAATTAAAAATCATATGGTAGCTTGAAGTTTAGGGCTAGGATGGCAGCAGCTATGAGCACAGCATATAAAATGGGTAACCAAGAAATGGCACCAGGATCTAAAGCAGTGTATTTTCTAATTAGATATATATACCTATACAGTGGGTACATTTTTACAAAAATTAACTTCAATCTAGAACTTTTCTATTAAGCACTGTATCTTAACTCAAATCTATGATCCTCAAGTAAGTTTAATATTTTGAATATACGAAGGCCTATAGTACCCATTTGTTAACGCCTTCACACTCCCAGAGGAAGATTTGCATTTTGAGCTTTATCTCCAATGTGTAATGACAAGTTAATTCCCAGTCAAGGAATTACAGCTATCTCCAACAGTGCCACTTGCTGCTATGTCTACAGTCTGTTTCCTATCACAGAAAGGACCCTCGACAGAGAGTAAAATAATCCATCTGCCATATACTGTGTGACCTCAATAAGTCCCTGAAACTCTCTGAGCTGGTTCATCCTTTGCTGTGAAAACAATTAAGCTACCCCCACCCATTATAGCCTTATCGAGTTGAATGGGATGATGCCAGTGAAAGAGCTTTGCCAACTGCAAAGTGCCACATAAATGTGGGGAACATTTCATTGTTTTGTCAAAGATGCTGAAGGAGACACTCAGTGTCAAGGCACCTTTCAGAATGCCCCTAACATAACAACAGGAGAACTACCTGTTGCAGTGTGCACTGTGATTTTTACTTTGGTGCTGACAAGGTCAGACCCACACAAGGAGGAAGTAGTTCTAAATGTCCACCTTACCACAGAGGTCATAAATTCCCGCCAGTGGCCAGGAGCCCTGGATCCAGCTTCTACCCTCCTTCCTCCCAGGTTAGGGGAGCAGGTGGAGAGGGGGTGTCAGGTGGGCACTTTCAGTGTTTTCACAGAGTGGGCTGGTGTGTGTTGGGGGATACTTCTGCACCCATCACTAGTTGTTAGTTATGTTGACCTTGGCAGGGAAGGAGCCAGGTTGAAATCAAAATAGAAAAGTAGAACCACAGCATGGCTTGTATCCCAACAGGACTGTAATGGTGCACATGGTCAGTGTGGCCTCCAGTAACTTTTGACTCTAGCAGTAAAAACTTCCATGTTTGCGACTCTCCCCTCAAAAATGTAACTCTGTGAATGTACACAACTTGCACACACTTTTAGCCAATAGCAAAAAGATTAGTCAAAATAAAGATATTTTCAAGGGTCTAAGTGAAAAAATTTCATGTTGATGGTTTAATTAATAACTCTGATACACTGACTTAGCATCTCCAGAAATAGTACATAATAAAAAGACATAATAAAGATGAACTCTGAATTGGCTCTTTGCTACTTTGCAATTCACACAAGCAGCTCTAGGATTAGAAACAAAGTCATCTTGACAGAATTATTAGATAGTTATTCAGAAGTTGAAGTAGAGTGAGCACAAATATGTATTGGATAATTATGAACGTATGTGACCATGGCATGGCATAAGAAGAGAAAGAAAAATTGGTGGGGCAAGAATATCAATAAAAGTAGAGTAGGTACCAAACACTATTTTGATGGGACGAATGCTTGGATATGTGAACTTGGTTTCTCATTACATTCCCTTGGATCTCAGGGTTGAGAAGACCGTCTGCACAGCACCATCACAGTCACCAAGAGAATCCAGAGCTTGCTTAAATTCTCACAGACAAAACTAACAGACAGAAATAACTAGAGAGAGAGAGAGAAAGATCTGCTTTCCATGTCCATTCTTGCCCTTTGAGGGATTTGACATGTCAAAAAATAACTCAATAGTTCTGTTATCAATGAAAGCAGGTGAGAGAAATCAACAGATCATTCTTATCTAAACAAATTTAAGGACTTCCATTCATTCATAAACCAATAATTTCCAGTGTTTGGGGAGATATCTAACTGCCTTCAACAGAAATACCAACAGTTTTGAAACAAAAAAACACTTTTAGTTCCCTGCAAATTTAAACAATAAATATCACTTGAGTGATAGCATGTTGCAGGGTGGGTGGGAGGAATAAGTTGAGAAATAACTTTAAGACTATTTCCTTTGAACCTGAATTCAAGCCTCAGGAAGTTGGAAGGAAATCAAAAGCTGAACTGAAGTCAATTCCTTCACTGATGGAAGGAAACTCTAAGGCTTTAGGTTTTATCTTTCCCAAATCTTCAAACTATAATGAATAGCAGAAATCGTTTGAAGCACTCAATCATCATTTATTATACATTCAATAACTTCTCCTCCTTCTGGGACATTTAAAGACACAGGACATTCAAGGCCTACTAACAAGAGCTAATACCCATCCTTCAGAAATTATTCTATAACATTGAGAAGGAGGGAATCCTCTCTAACTCATTCTACAAAACCAGTATTACCTTGATACCAAATCCACTAAAGGACACAACAAAAAAAAGAAAACCATAGACAAATATTCCTTATGAATATAGATAGAAATATCCAGAATAAAATACTGGCAAACAAAATTCAACAGCACATCAAAAGATAATCCACTATGACCAAGGGGGCTTCATCTCAGGAATGCAAGGGTGGTTCAACGTGTGCAAATCAAAAAAGGTGATTCACCACATAAACGGAAGCAAAAACAAAGATCATATGATCATCTCAATAGATGCAGAAGAAGCATTTGACAAAATTCAGCACCCTGTCATGATAAAAATCCTCAACTTTCATTTAGTTCTGATTTGATCTTAATAATTTCTCTCCTTCTGCTGGGTTTGGGGTCGGTCTGTTCTTCCTTCTCCAGCTCTTTGAGTCTATTCATTAGATTGTCTATTTGTAAGTTTTCTGTCTTTTTGATATAGGCATTTATGGAAATAAATTTTCCTCTCAGGACTGCTTTAGCTGTGTCCCACAGATTTTGATAAGTTGTGTCTCCTTTGTCGTTTAATTCAAATAATCTTTTGATTTTCATCTTGATTTCTTCATTTATAAAATAATCGTTCAGGAGAAGGTTGTTTAGCTTCCATGACTTTGAGTAGGAATGAGAATTTCTGTTATGGTTCATTATTACTTTTATTCCGCTGTGATCTGAGAAGATGCATGGTATAATTTCTATTTTTGTAAATTTTTTAAGACATGCTTTATGTCCTAGGATATGGTCAATCTTGGAGAATGTCTCACGAGCTGATGAGAAGAAAGTATATTCAGTGGATTTTCAGTAGAATGTCCTGTAGATGTCAGTCAGGCCCATTTGTTCTAGCATTCTATTTAAGTCCATTATTTCTTTGTTTATTTTTTGTTTGGAGGATCTGTCCTGTACTGTCAGCGGCGTGTTAAAGTCTCCGACTATTAAAGTGTTGTTATCCATCATTTGGTTCAGGTCAAGTAGGGTTTGCTTTATGAATCTGGGTGCACCTAAGTTGGGTGCATATATATTAAGTATAGTTATGTCTTCTTTTGAATTGTACCCTTCACCAATATATAGTAACCATCTTTGTCTTTCATTACTTTTGTTGATTTAAAAACTAAGTTATTGGAGATTAAAACCGCCACGCCAGCTTTCTTTTGGGTTCCATTTGCTTGAAATATTTATTTCCACCCTTTTATTTTCAGTCTAAATGCGTCCTTGCAGGTTGGATGAGTTTCCTGAAGACAGCAGATACTTGGCTTGTGTTTTTTTATCCATTGGGCCAGTCTATGTCTCTTGAGTGGGAAATTCAATCCATTCACATTTAATGAGAGAACTGATAAGTGAGACAGATTTCTGCTCCTCATGTTGGGTTGAATTTTATTGTTCTTTTTTCTTTCTTGAGCCATTGTGATAACTGGGTTTTTATCTTTATCTCTTGAGTACTTTTACATTCGTGGGTCTTTCTTGTGCTGGTCCCTGTGTAACTCTGTTCTGAGTACTTCTTGGAGAGCTGGTCTTGTCTTGGTGAATTCTCTTGAGTTTTTGTTTATCTGAGAATGTCTTAATTTCACCTTCATATATAAAACTGAGCTTAGCTGGGTACAAGATTCTAGGCTGGGCATTATTCTGTTTCAGAAGAGTGAGAATGGGGCCCCAATCTCTTCTTCCTTGTAAGGTTTCAGTTGAGAAATCTGGCGTGATTCGGACAGACTTTCCTTTGTATGTTACTTGTTTCTTTCTCCTTACAGCTAGAAGAAGGGCCTCTTTAGTGGATATTTTGGTCAGTCTGATAACTGCATGACGTGGTGTCTTCCTATTTGGTATGAATCTCCCAGGGGTTCTTTGAGCTTCTTGAACCTGTATATCTAGAGTTTTGGCAAGGCCTGGGAAATTTTCCTCAATTATATCTTCAAATAGCTTATCCAACCCTTGCTTATTGTCTTCTTCACCCTCAGGAATGCCGATAACTCTCACGTTAGGCTTCTTCACATAATCCCACATTTCTTGTAGACTCTAGTCTTTTCTCTTATTTCATTGCTCTATCTCTGTGACTGACTTATTTAATTGGAAAGTGTTAATCTTCGATCTCTGAGATTCTTTCTTCTGTTTGCTCTACCCTGCTCTTGAGACATTCCACTGTGTTTTGTAGCTCCCTGAATAAATTCTTCATTTCCAGGAGTTCAGTTTGACTTTTCTTCAATATTTCGATTAATAAAAGCCATTCTAGCTGGAGTAAGGGAATATTTCACTGTGTTTTCTTTAATTTCAGCATATAATGGGGGTACAAATGTTTAGGTTACTTATATTGCCTTTGCCCTACCGGAGTCAGAGCTTCAACCGTGTCCATCCTCCAGACGGTGCACACCGCACCCATTAGGTGTGAATATACTCATCCCCTCCTCCCCCTCCCACCTGTCTGACACCTGATGAATGTTACTACTGTATGTGCACATAACTGTTGATCAGTTAATACCAATTTGATGGTGAGTACATGTGGTGTTTGTTTTTCCATTCTTGTGATGCTTCACTGAGTAGAATGGGCTCCAGCTCTATCCAGGATAATACAAGAGGTGCTAGATCACCATTGTTTTTTGTGCCTGAGTAGAACTCCATTGTATACATATACCACATTTTATTAATCCACTCATGGATTGATGGACACTTGGGTTGTTTCCACATCTTTGCAGTTGTGAATTGTACTGCTATGAACATTCTAATGCAGATGTCTTTTTTGTAGGATGTCTTTTTTTCCTTTAGGTAGATGCCCAGTAATGGGATTGCTGGATCAAATTGTAGTTCTACTTGTAGCTCTTTGAGTTATCTCCATATTACTTTTCATAGAGGTTGTACTAGTTTGCAGTCCCAGCAGCAGTGTATGAATGTTTCTATCTCTCTGCATCCGTGCCAACATTTATTGTTTTGGGACTTGTTGATAAAAGACTTTCTCACTGGAGTTAAGTGATATCTCATTGTGGTTTTGATTTGCATTTCCATGCTGATTAGAGATATTGAGAATTTTTTTATATGTTTCTTGGCCATTAGTCTGTCTTCTTTTGAAAAGTTTCTGGCACAAGAACAGAGACATAGACCAATGGAACAGAACTGAGAACCCAGATATAAAACCATCCTCATATAACCATCCAATCTCTGACAAAGCAGAGAAAAACATGCACTGGGGAAATGCATCTTTATTCAATAAATGGTGCTGGGAAAATTGGACAGCCACTTTTTCAATTTCATCATGTTATATAATGATGATTCTTAATCATTGAAAAAAATGCCCTTCCCTTAAATAACCCTATTTCTTTCTTAATCTAATTAAGCAAAGTATGATGCAATGAGCTGATTTCAAAACCTAATCCAAGTTAATTTATGACAAGTGTTTTTTAACAATCACATTCCAATAAAAAATAGTTACAAAGTATTAAATGAATATATTTAGGAAATACAATTACCATATCTTTATATGCTGTATCAGTCTTAACGAGTAGGAGCTAAAGACATTTCTATGCCAACATAGAAATCCAAGTATATGTGTTTTCAAATATATAATTACAGCCTGGTAAAATGTAAATTAAGTTTTAAAATATTGCTATTAAGCTCCCTGCTAATTCCCAGGTGCTCCTAAGACTCTAAATATTTAGAAAGGTGCATAAGCCTTCATAAAGGTATTATATCTTCACCAAATATTCCACTTCTGCTTGTATCTGTGAGATGGACCCATGACCTCAGAGGAGGGATGTGTAGAAAGAAAGGGAGGCTCCAGGTCATCCGTGCACAACATAGACCTCCTGCCACTGAGGATCTCAAAACGTCAGAACAGTACGAATGCTGAAATGTAAAAGGAGAATTTTTTGTGATTTGTTTTCACATCTTTCAAACAAGAATAATATAAACAATTGTCCTTTGTGTCTGTTATAGAAACTTTGGTAAATTCTGTAAGTGGAAATCCTTTGGGCTTGATGTCCTCACAAATTAATTTTATTTTTTATTTTTTTTATTTCAGCATATTATGAGGGTACAAATGCTTAGGTTACATATATTGCCTTTGACCTATCTGACTCGGGGCTTGAAGTGTGTCCATCCTCCAGATGGAGTACACTGCACCCATTAGGTGTGACTACAACCATCCCCTCCTCCCCTCTCCCACCTGCCTGACACCTGATGAATGTTACTATTATATGTGCCCATAAGTGTTGACAGTTAATACCAATTTGATGGTGAGTATATGTGGTGCTTGTTTTTCCATTCTTGTGATACTTCACTTAGTAGAATGGGCTCCAGCTCTATCAAGGATAATGCAAGAGGTGCTAGATCATCATTGTTTTTTGTGGCTGAGTAGAAGTCCATGCTATACATATACCACATTTTATTAATCCACTCATGGATTGATGGGCACTTGGGCTGTTTCCAATCTTTGCAATTGTGAATTGCACTACTATTTCTTTGACCATCTCTGATAAGGGTATCTGAGCTGATTCTGGCTGCATCAGTATAGCTGCAATAGGCTGACAAGAGGGAAAGGGTGTTCAGGTGGAAGGGAAAGCATAATAAGCCTAGGAAGGTGTGGACAGGAGGGGGCAGGGGATCCAATGTGCTTAGACTCCTTGATGCCTGAGAGACCCTACAAAGGTATGAGACCTACTCACCTGGTTTTATCCCCAGAGCCCAGAGGGAGATAGGGTAGAAGCTAAATGATTACTTACTATGTTACTAGACAAATTAATAAATGAAAGTAGGTTTGGGTCCAATAATACAATAACAACGGTTCTCAGAGCCATGCTAAGGCATTGCCATTTGGGGGTAACTTGACCCTGGAAGCTCAGTGAAGGGCTGACCAGGAGGTAAAGACGCAGGAAGCCTGTTATCACGCTGCTGTGTGTGCAGGTCCCAGATGATTAGACTGAACAGAAGCAGCGACCCTGGGGGTGCAGAGGGAAGGGCTCTGGAGGAGAAAGTAGGGGTCGCATGATCAGGTCTCAGCCTCGGTCAGTGTGTGGTGGGCAAGCGGCGGGAATAAAAGAGACCCGATGCTGTGGCTCCTCGTCTGTAAAAGTGGAATCAATGACATTATTTGCTGAGATGAAATGTCCTGGTGCAGGAATTATGCTGAGGACAGTTGACGGAAGTGGGACATTCAAATAGAGCTGTGAGGAAGGAAATAAAATTGAAGAGTTTACGTTTAGAAATGTCAGACTGGAAGTCACTGTGCTAAGGTGATATTTGAGGCAAAATTCCTGAGAGCAGAATTTATGTTTCTTTGGAAAAAACTAGGAATTATTTTCAAGCAGGCCACACTAAGCCATTAATTTTGCTTATCTGAGTAAAGGAGTAGTGGGTGGTTCCAACAGTTTTTCTACAGAAACCCACTGCTTAGTGGCTTAAAAATAATTTAAATATATGTTCATGATACGATGATCTCGTAGGCCAGACCAGATGTAGAGACGATACATAAGACTGACAAAGCACTCAGCTGAAATGTCAGTGAGAAGGTGGATCTCAGATTAAGCTACAGCTTCTTTTACTGATGAAACCCAAATCCTTGGTGGCTGATGGACGCTCAATAAATATGTATAGACCCAATGAAGGAAATCCCATTTCATCTTATAGACAGGCTCTTTGATTGCTGTTCCAAATCTCCAGGAAGCCAATGTTGTAGTTGGAATCTGAGCGAATTCTTCATACTCCACCTCCACCCTTGCCCAACCCCCGAATCAAGAAGAGCAGTGACTGCAAGACCCATGTTTACCCGGAGGTGGCCAGGCTGTGTCAGTGAGGTTTGACACCTGCTGAGAGGACACAGGCTTTGCACTGAGTCTGTGTCCTGGTGCTGCCCCAGGAGGCCGGACAACTTACTTACACTACCTTAGTGTCTTCATCTAAAAATGACAAAAACACTACCCGACCTACAGGAATCTGAAAACGTACATTTGAAAAAGCCTGTTGGGAACTAGAAAAAAAGAAAATTTTATAGCATTATTGAAAACTTATGATGAAATTAAAATAGCCAAGATGAAATAAACCTGATATGAAAAAATACACCAAGTCCAAAGGATTTTTAAAATTAGTTATGAAGTCTATGAAGAAATAATCAGCTATATAGATCTGGCTAGATGAAATCAAACACAATATGAAGACAACAGGCACGCTGGTGAGTCCTGAATTTTAAACGTACCTTGTAGAGAAAAAACAAGATCACCATAAAGAAAACATACCTTTGCCCTGAATAGAGCAGTTCAAATCCTTCGTTGATTTTTTTAAAAGGTAACACGTGGGTTATCAACTGGTCCAGGTCAAATTTCTTTGCCAGAAAGTCAGTCACGAGTTTTGGGACATCATCTCTGCTTTTCCAACCTGTGAATAGGCACACATTTCTCTTTAGACTTCACTAAGTAATCCTCACACTTTACTATCTTTTATTTGTCTGTTTCTCTCCTGAATTATTACCTTTCTCCATATCGGATTATTCCCAGCAGTGTACAAATAAACTGTATTTTCCCATCTTAAGAAATAAGAGGCCGGGCGCGGTGGCTCACGCCTGTAATCCTAGCACTCTGGGAGGCCGAGGCGGGTGGATTGCTCAAGGTCAGGAGTTCGAGACCAGCCTGAGCGAGACCCCGTCTCTACTAAAAATAGAAACACATTATATGGACACCTAAAAATCTATATAGAAAAAATTAGCCGGGCATAGTGGCGCATGCCTGTAGTCCCAGCTACTCGGGAGGCTGAGGCAGTAGGATCGCTTGAGCCCAGGAGTTTGAGGTTGCTGTGAGCTAAGCTGACGCCACGGCACTCACTCTAGCCTGGGCAACAAAGTGAGACTCTGTCTCAACAAAAAAAAAAAAAAAAAAAAAAAAGAAATAAGGACTCAAGGAAAAAAAAAACCCAACCCTCTCTTGATACCCACCCCCACACTTCTTTTTCCAGCTGCCTCATATCTCTGCTCCTAGTGCAGAGAAACTTCTTTACTTTAGAGAAAAAATTGTCTCCAACTCACTGTTGCTGCTTCCGGTTCCTTTCCTCTCATTCTCTCTGGAGCCCACTGGGATTAGGATCTTGCCCCAACCTCTCTGCTGCACAGGTCTTGTCAAGATCATCCTCAACCTCAATTTTGACACAGACAATGGGCAATTCTGACACTGGTCCTACATGAACTATTGGGTGGATGTGATACAGTTGGTGGCTCCCTTTTTCTCCGTCTGTTCCCGTGGCTTCTACATCATCATTGTTGTTCTGCTTCCTCTCTAGTTCCTCCTTCCAGGCATCCTTTGTTGGGTTCTCCACATCTCCCAGACCTTATCCTCTTTACCTACATGACTTCCAGAGTGATCTCTGGCCTTGAGGCTTAACACACTTAGGCTTCTATCTCCATCCTAGACCTCTACGTGAACTACACCCTCATATATCCAATCGCCGACCTCACATCTCTGCTCAGATGTCTGACAGGCACACAAGCACAACCTGCCCCAAACCACTCCAGATTTCCACCACGTCCTGCCCAACCTGTTCCTCCCACAGTCTTCTGTCTCAATAAATGATGACGGCTCCATCGTCCCTGTTGGCTGGGCCCATAATCGTGGATTCTATTCTTCCTGTCATCCAATGGCTGTCTCAGCCTATTCTGGTGGCTCTATCCTCAGAATACATCCAGGATGTGACCACGTCTCGCTGGCACCATCACTTTTCCAAGCCACCATCACCTCTTTCCTGCATTGTAGATAGGAACTTCTTCTATGGTCACCCTGCTTGTGCCCTTTGGCCCCATGTAGAATGTTCCACACAGAACAGTCAGAGGGGTGTGTTAAAATGGAAGTAAGATCAAGTCCCACCTCCCTCAAAATCCTCTGTGGCTTCCTTTCTCACTCATTATAAAATCCTCAAGCCCTACAATGGCCCAAAAGCCCCAGTGATCTTACCCTCTGACCCCAGCTGCTGCTGTTCCTCTGTCCTCACTCTGCTGTGACCACGCTGGCCTTCTCACTGTTCTCACTTGCCAACACCCCCTTGCGTTTACTATGCCCTCTCCCTGGGATATTCTTTCCCAAGGTTTCTGAATAGCTCATTTCCCTTATGTTTTGACTCAAATATCACCTTCTCAGAGAGGCCGTCCCTGAAGGTTATACAATAGCATTCTCCTCCACACCCCCTGCCCTCCCAGACTACCGACTGCCCTTCCTCTGTTTCTCTCCTTCGCATTTGTCAACACATGGTGCTCTCTGCATGGACTTCTTTACTGTCAGCCTCTCTACTCTGAAACGAGAGGATTCTCATAGTTCCTGGGAGCAGGGACTTGGTAGGTTTTGCCTCTGCTGTATTCCCAGCTCCTGGAACGATGTCTGGTTCTTAGTATACACTCAATGAATATTTGTTGAATAATTGAATTTTTCTTCTAATACCCCTGATTAATCTGTAGTCTCCCCACATCACAAACAGTTGAAGTGAAGAGACTCGACTTACATCTCTCAGTGTTTTGTTCAAGTCTAATTTACTCCGAGGAGTCTTCTCTTAAAAACTCCTCATCTATAACAACCATCCTCTTGCTTTGGGCTGGAGTAATGTGGAGGAAAGGGAATGAGCTTTGGCATCCCAGGGACCAACTTTAAACCCCAACTCTCGACTTGGGAACTTTAGGGGCAAAGGACTTAATATTTCCAAGTCTCAGTTTTAGTATTCATGAGTAGCTGCCTCAGTTAGTTACTGAGAAATAAAAATAACACATTTATGTAAAACTTTTAATATATAAATGCTAAATAACTCCTTTTAGAATTTGTTTTATAATATGTATGGCTACATTTATTTTTATATTGTTTCTTTTTTATTTGTTTTTGCATTCTTCACTAAATTCTATATATCTCTAACTCAGGAATAGTCATTTTTGTCTTCATTATACTCTCAAGAAGTACTTAAATGATTACCATTTTCTTATTTTTTACAAGGAAGACTCAATATTGGAAGTGCCTCCAAAGTACCTCGTACAATTCTAGATGAAAGTGCTAGAAAATGGCACCCACAGAGGAGAGAAATAAAAGGATTCACTGTGTCACCTGCCTTGGGGAGAGCAACTTTGGGTCTGTCCTTACTGAAGCAGTAGTAGCCAATGAGCAGTAATCCCAGTCATTCTTGTGTGAATCTGAACTGTTCCTATAAAATGTGACAATCCCTTTTTATTTGTTTATTTTGGTTTTGGAGCCAGACTTTTTGCTGATGCTATTGGGAAATCAATGAATTCCATTTTTCACTTGCATTCTTGTGTATATTAAGAATAACAGATGAAATCAGAACTTCCTGTCACACAAATCATCCCAGTGGAAACACTACTGGTGCCTCTTACGCAGGCGTTTGGGGACCTTGAGTTGCAGATGCTAATATTAAAATTGTGCCCACCAATATTAGTCCTACATTGAGGTAAGGAGTAGATAACTATCTTTTGTATTATTGTGGTCACAGTTCCATGTTAGATCACTTGTTACTCATCCTTGGAAAAAAGACCTTTTAAGGGCAATGTGACGAGGCCATAGGTTTCTCTCATTGCCAAGCGACAGAGTGAAAGCCACCAATCCCAGGCCAGAGGCTCTGCTGTCCTCACCTCCAAAGACACATCCCTTCCATGTGCGTCCTGTGAAAAGCAGCATTGGGTCACAGGTGAGCATCTTGGCTGACGGAGGAGCGCCGACCACCACACTGGTCCCATAGTTCATGTGGCAGGATGCCAGGGCATCGACCTGAGTTTAAAATGAAGGAGAATGTTTGGTTCTTATTTTCTTGTCATATCACATGGGCTTGAAATGCCCTATGTGCTACAGCAGTTCCTAAAGTTAGCTCAGTTTCCAAGCCATGAAATTAAATTAGGCCACCTTTTGGCTTTCTTGCTTTGAAAAATCCTCAGTGCAACATTAGTTCTTAAACTCCTACACACGTTTTTCTCTTTAAGGGAGAAAACAATAATTAATGTGATCAATATTTGTGGCATTTTCACTGTGCTATGCAGTAAAACACAGAGAAACCTGGTGATATTTTCATACCGATAACACCACTTCAGGTAAGCCTTAGGAAGTCATTTGAATCAATCTCAATTGAATTAAGTACACCAAATCAATTAACATAGTGGATTTTCAAAAAAGTTTAGTTTGAAAATTAAATAACATACTGAAATGTAAAGGAGCTTATTTTCTTGGCAGCATTTCTCAGACTAACTCTACATTTTCTGGTCATTTGTCTACTCAATATTTATTGATAATTTTTTGAATACTTGGTAGATTGTATTAACAGATGTTGGCATTTTTCAGAGATCAATGTTCATCCAGTTATTATCTGGTCATCAATAGTCCCTAGTTAATATAACCAATGTTGCATGTGACTCCATAAACATACAACCTAGAATGCTACTTATTGCTATGGAATAATTCCTAATGATTCGCTAGGAAAGGGGTATGGCAATAGTAGTGAATTAATGACTACTTATTCCTAAATTACCAAAAGCATTAAAGTGAATTTAATCTGCTACTCAATCTCGAGCAAAACTGGCTTTGTCCTATTTTTCCAAGTCTCCTTACCCTACCCCAGCCCAGGGCGTTCTAATTCCAGGATCTCTGCACTGGTTTCACAGATCTAAGCTGAGGCCTAGTGCTGCTGGCTGCCACGAAGAGGGCGTGTTTAAAAGTTGAAGGCTCATGTTCTAAGTGAATTCAGAAGAGCAAAAAGAAAGCTCAGGTGTAAAGAGTGAGAAGCCGGATCTAGCAAGGATTTGGGGAAGAGACTGCAACATTGGGAATAATCCCTTTTCTTTGGGATCTCTTCCTTATCTCTCCGCAGGGAGTCACCTTGTGATGCTTTGATTGCTAAAGTTCAAGAGATGGAATTACCTGTGCCAAGAAATCCACATATACAAGGAAGATATCACTTAAAAAAATGTACCTGGAAGAGTGACTACCTTGTCCTCTGGTCATCTGAGAGTGGTATGATGTGATACTTAACTTTGGTCAGGAGGACCTGCCCTTAAGCTTTTGACTTTTAGGCAAAATTGCTATATGATTACCAGTTTTTGCCTGAGAAACAGATATGTCCATAGTTGATTGTTTGTAAAGCTGCGGAAATGGATTTTACCTCGTGCATATGTAATAGCTTGTGCATGTGGTAGCTTCCCGAATTCTGGCCCTTACCATGGTTTCGAGACGCCCAATGACCTCGAAGGTGTAGTCTACAGTGTTGCCTGTCATTTCCGACAGCACCTCACTGATGGGCTTGGGACAGTCCTTGGGGCTGAGGCACTCGGTGGCTCCTACAGCCATGGCTTTCTCAAATTTGTCTTTGTTGAGGTCAATCCCGATGATCCTGGAGGCACCGGCCGACTTACAGCCCATGATGACAGATAGGCCGACTCCTCCCAGGCCGAAGACAACACAAGTAGAACCAGGTGCAACCTGTGGAGAGAAATGTTCCCGTATATGTAAGCAGTAGGGTCCAAAAGCGAAAACTGCAAAGTGCTTCTAGTGCTTGGAACGCCAAATTCGGAGGATCACCGTGGTGTCAGCTAGGGCTGAATGATTCATTCTGATGATAATGCACAAACACAATGTGATTTATAGTGAATGCCTATTTTCATATGCCTGTGGCTTTGGGCCCTTAGCTTGCCCTTCTGGGGGGCTGGGGTCTGAGTAGGTGAGGTCTGTCGTGTGGGTGCTCATGTCTACTTGATTGACTCCCAGTAAAAATCCTGGATATCAAGCTTGAATGAGCTTCCCTGGCTGATGGACACTTGGCATGTGTTGCCGCAAATCATTGCTGGGAGAATTAAGCGCTGTCGCTGCAACGCTACTGGGAGAAGACAACCAGAAGCTTGTGTCTGATCTCTCCTGAATGTTACTCTAATGTCTTTTTCCTTTGCTGTTTTTAATCTCTATTCTTTTATGTTAATAAACCATAACCATGAGTATAATGACTTTTGTGAGTTCCTGAGTCTTTCTACCAAATCATCAAAAGTGAGGGGAGTTTTGGGGAGCCTCAAAGTATCCCCCTATTGAAAGTTTGGCCTATTTTTACATAGGTAAATGCAAAAATGTATGTTCATTTAAAATGATTTGTCTTAAGACATGCCTTCCAGGAAAAAAGTGTATCTAAAACTGGCAAATATCTTAGTTAGTAGTATGTGGACCAAGTATTAATATGGCGCTAATACGTCAAGTACACTAAAAAAATGACAAAGAATAATGTACAACTAGATCCTATGCGCCCCCCCCCCCCCCTTTTTCTTCGACCTCTATATTGGCAGAAAATTCTTCCTGGAAAGGCTCAAGGAGACTCTGGGAAGGAACGTTCTACGTCTGAGATTTTGTCAAGGAAATTGAGAAGCAAGTGGTAATGAACATATTCTACTTGCTTTTTTGATTTCATAAGGGTAATCAAAAAATTTAGTTGAAATATTCACTCTTTAAAACTCATTCACTTAGCTGGGTGCAGTTGCATATGCCTGTAGTCCCAGCTACTTGGGAGGCTGAGGCAGGAGGATCGCTTGAGCCCAGGAGTTTGAGGTTGCTGTGAGCTAGGCTGACGCCACGGCTGTCTAGCACGGGCAACAGAGCGAGACTCTGTCTCCAAAAAACAAACAAACAAACAAACAAACAAACAACCACCTCATTCATGTTTTTATATTATATATTACTTTTTATGAATTGAATTGTATTACCTCCAAAATTCATATGTTGAAATTTTTGCTCCCAGTATCTCAGAATCTGACTTTATTTGCAGGAAGAGTCTTTCCAGAGGTAACCAAATTATTAATAAAATGAGGACATTAGAGTGGGCCCTAATCTGATATGACTGGGGTCCTGATGAAAATGGGACATGTGCACACAAGGACACATAGAGGGAAGGCGATGTGAGGAGACACAGGGAAAAGACAGCCATCTGTAACCCCAGGAGAGAAGCTGAACAGATCCTTCCCTCACAGCTCTCAGAAGGAACCAACCCTGCTGACACCTTGTGGGTTTTTTTTTTTTTTTTTTTTTTTGAGACAGAGTCTCACTCTGTTGCCCGGGCTAGAGTGAGTGCCGTGGCGTCAGCCTAGCTCACAGCAACCTCAAACTCCTGGGCTCAAGCGATCCTCCTGCCTCAGCCTCCCGAGTAGCTGGGACTACAGGCATGTGCCACCATGCCTGGCTAATTTTTTCTATATATATTTTTAGTTGTCCAGATAATTTCTTTCTATTTTTAGTTAGAGACAGGGTCTCGCTCTTGCTCAGGCTGGTCTCAAACTTCTGACCTCGAGCGATCCTCCTGCCTCGGCCTCCCAGAGTGCTAGGATTACAGGTATGAGTCACCGCGCCTGGCCGACACCTTGGTTTTGAACTCTTGGTCTCCAGAACTGTGAGACAATAAATACCTCTCGTTTAAGCTGCTCAGTCTGTGCTGCTTCACTATAGCAGTTGTAGCAAGTGAATATACAAACACCGGTATTTATTTTGTGAAAGAAAAAAGATGAAACGTAGCTGCAAATCTAAATTTTAGAAATTAAACACGAAGGATACGTAGAGGAAACAAAAATCTAGATAAAATCTAAATAACAATCTGAAATTTTATTTCCACTTATTTAGAAATAAAATTTCTAACCCGAACTTTTCATTTTTCTTCCAGCTGCTTTGGCATCGTGTAGAAATCACCTGAACATTCTATAGGTTTTCAAAACTTTTTTTTTTTCCCAAAGATATTCAGGATTGCAAGAAAATCATTTTTTAAAACTTTAGGGAAGGGAGAAACTCACCTACTCCGTTTCTTACCTTGGCGGTTTTAACAGCAGCCCCGTATCCCGTGGAAAATCCACAGCCGATCAGACAGACCTTCTCAGGAGGAGCCGAGTCATCAATCTTAGCCACGGAAGACTCATCCACCACCGTGTACTCAGTAAACGTGCTGGTGTTGATGAAGTGATAGACGGGTTTGCCCTTGCATGTAAATCTGGTAGTGCCATCAGCAAGGACCCCACGACCGGTGACACTGTTGGATACATCAAACACACATATGAGTTAATTCAGTTCAAAAATCAGCACAGGGACAATGTGAATGACATCAGAGTAAAAATGGCTGAAACCTACTCGCTCCTGATGCAGAGGTTGCCGTCTGGGTTGCGGCAGACATTGCATTCTCTACACTGTGGCAAGAAGAGAGGGATGACTTTGTCACCTAGGGGAAAAACATCATGATATAAGGTGCTGTGCATTAAAGTTAAAACATGAAATAAATAAATGTGAATTGAGCCCATACTATATGCAAAAATTTCTTTAAAGTAGTCTAAGGTTTGTAGACACCATAAGGTTTGCTTGCTGAAGGTTGGGATTTTGCCAAATTAAACATCACTCAGTACACTCCATGCTCCTTTTATCTCCCTGAGTTGTGTTACGGCTCACTGTAATAATTCCTAGCATGTGCTATTTCCTTACACAGAAGAATCAAAGCCCACTTATGTCAGACTTGTGACTTGACATCCATATACCTGGTTTCACCGTAGTGACTCCTTCTCCAATACTCTCTACAACCCCAGTGGCTTCATGTCCCACAATTACTGGAAACTTAGACACCATTGCTCCTTTTATCACGTGGTCATCTGTGCGACAGATTCCTGTGGCCAAAATCTGTGTTCAAAGACAAAAACATTGCACCAATCAGCAAACTGGTCATTTTGCAGTTGGCAGTATAATTAACTTGTTCTTGAAGAAATTATAGCCGTGTATTCATTATGATTGACAAATGTAATAGGGGTGACTCTTAGAAGATTCTGAGCCTAAAATCAACCATCAGACAAGATCCTTTTCTTCAAGAAACCTGCAATGTTGCTGCCTCTTGCCCTACGTTGAATCTTGGTGCCTTTCTGTAGTCAGCTGGTGCTCTTGTGGAGGAACCAGGATACAGATGTTGCCATGTGATTGCTCAAAAGTAGATTTTTTTAGCTTGGCCCTCCTAGGACTCTCTTAACGAAGCTAGAGGAAATGGTGTGCAAGAAGGTAATTGAGGAGCGAGATCTTACCGCAGTGCTCAGGTAAGAGGAGAGGGTCAAGGAAAGAGAGCCATCAAGGCCTGCTCAACAACTGGGATCCAAAGTACAGGTCAGTCTCTGTCCAAAGGACTGGGGGGAAACACTCCAGAAAGTTGTAGTTTCTCCAGACACAAATGAATTCCTCATTCTTTGTGAAATGTAATCTGAACACAATCTGACCCCCAGAAGATTTTAAAAGAAGTCAGTAGTCATGATTATTAACCGTTTTTTAATCAGACACTAAATCAATCAAAATCCAACAAATGAAGGCTTTCATAGAGCAGATCAGCACTGTTGGTTTTTTCATGGGTAATGAACTCGTTAATTTCACATCCAGCATGACCAGATCCTTGAGAATATACAAGAACCCATAAGAGAGTTAATATCCCAAACTTTGGAAACATCTCCTTATTTAAGAATTCAACCTCACAATAGTGATATACTCAATGCAGGCGGAATAACATTTTAGATTCATGCACTCCAAGGCTCTTTCTTACCTTAATGCGAACTTCTTTAGCCTTTGGTGGGGCAACTTCTATTTCTTCAATGGAGAAGGGTTTCTTCTGTTCCCATAGCACAGCTGCTTTGCATTTTATAACCTAAGAACATGGCCAGTGTTATAATGGATCCTAGTTATGTCTTTATATACAGACTCCTCATATGATATTAATGTGGGAACAAGAGTGCATATAATGTTATAATTTTCCCAGAATGGTTTTCACCAAACACTAGAATTGTAAACTTTATAGATCATCTTGTGTGTCCTTTGTTTGACGTGTGAGAAATGCAGCCCAGAGAGCCTAAGTCCCGATGCGTGGTCACACAGCACACGGGATGCAGGGCTGGACTAGATCTGAGGTGCACTTCTCTCAGCCCACTGATTTTTTTTCTTTTTGCTGATGTTCACATAATATTCCAATAAACTAGACTCTTCTGCTACAATTTCAAATGCAATAGACTAACAGAACTCTCATCTGTGTATTGTTTATTCACAGAGGACAAATTCATAAAACAGAAAATGCTGCTGGTTTGTGTTTGCAAGAATTTAAGCCAGTATTTAATTGCTGGATATAATCATATGGCAATGGTGAAGAAATGAGACAATTGGCTTGATAAGAGAAGAAGGGAACTGTGAATGTCATGGAGTGTATGGACTGTGACCGTAGCTCCTGGGTGACTAGATCTGTGGATCTGTGTCTTTGCATCTCTGCATTTTTTTTTGCAGCTTGCCTAGTTCTTGCATCGGGCCCGTCTTGATAGTACGACAAGTTCAAGCTTCTCATCTCATAGAAATGAAAATTAGGCGTGTAGTGACTGGTCTCCAGTCCCTCAACTGGTTTTGCTAGAGTTAATCCATTAAATGGTATCACTAAGATTACTGAATTCTGACAGAGAGAGAGAGAGAGAGAGACTCTTTCCACTTTCTTACTCCCAAATCTGTCTATAACTCCTATAAAATATTTTAGGTAATATGTTTAGATACAGAATGAGATATCCCTCATCTTACCAACTAATGCAGCATTGCTAGAGATTCCTTTAGGTGGTTAAATGACTTTTGCAAAGAGATTAAATGTGAGCAATGTTATAATGGAAACAGACGGGTGGCTGAAAGCCTTTCAGGAACTCAACTTGATATTCACCCTCTGCCTTTCTAAGGAAAAGGATGTGGATCAGTGTAATTTTATCCAGTGTTGAAGCTAGAAACTTTAAACCACCTTCTGAAACAAATTCCAGGTGGATTCGTCGTTAAGGTTTACTTTTCAAATCAAACTTTTATCCATCAATGAAAATGTAAATATCATCATGGGGGCCTGGAGGAACTTCTAAGCTTAGTATGACAGAAAAAAGTCATAAAGGAAGCAGCTTCTAAGAACGCAAATTTTGTGCGTTGAGAAACAGTAAGTAAATTTTCCAAATTGAAATCAAGTACTTCCCAGGGAAAAATACTTACAGCAATCATGATAAAAATTACCGTGTTTGATATACGCATGCTTAATCGAATTTATAAGGAAAGCTCTAAGACTTCCATCCCGAACACGCCTGCCCCTTCCCACATGCAGCCCGGGAGATCCACACACAGGACACGGGGAGGAAAGTGGAGCAGGCTGATGCACAGGTTGTGAAATATCCGTTCTCCACAGACATAAAAAGTCTTTTTTAAAAAAAATAAAGATGATAAGATACAATTCTCTGCCTCTCAAGTCAATAATGACTTTCTACTTCATAAGAATACACAGTATTGTCAGAGGGCTGGTAAAATGGGCCATCTCGTTCATGTCAACCTCTTTGGAAAGTAATTTGCAGGACACATCAAGACACAAGCAGGTTGTGACATTTTTACCCTATAATTCTATTGAAAAAATCTACCTTGAGAAAATGCTAATCTAAGAAAAGTATTTACATATATATATACACACACATATTTTAGAGGTCATCACAGCACTATTTATAAAAGAAAATATGTAAACAATAATAGGGAAGTGATGGAATAAATTGTGGCAAATATAGAAATTAGAATTAGACATTAAAAATGTTTATAAGCTGTTTATAATGAATTGAGAAAATACTTAATTTGGAAAACAGGATCAAATATATATTACAAAAGATGGATGGAGAATACAAGCAATGGAGGGAGATACAAGCAAAAATGCAATCAGTGGTACTTTGGGGATGTAAGATTATTATTAATTTTTTCCCTCATATTTTCTGATTTTCCAAATGTTCTAGAATAGTCTTTGTTATGGGCTGAATTGTCGCTCCCTCCTCCCCCCCCCCCATTCACATGTTGAAGTCCTAACCCCCCAGTACTTCAGAAGGTGACCATTTGGAAATACAGTCTTTCAAGAGGTAATTAATTTAAAATTAGCTCATTAGGGTGGGACTTAATCCAATATGACTGTGTCTTTATAAGAAGAGGAGATTGGAACACAGATACACAGAAAGGCAAGGACAAGTGGAGACACAGGGAGAAGACGGCCATCTGCAAGCCAGAGAGAGAGAAGAAACCAACCCTGCTAACACCTTGATCTCAGCATTCTAGCCTCCAGATCTAGGAGAAAATAAATTTCTCTTAAGCCATCTAGTCTGTGGAACTTTGTTATGGCAGCCTTACCAAACTAATATAATTATCATTTGCTTTTTCAATGAAAAAGAAAAGATTTATTACACAGAGAAAAAGAATGTAATCCCCAGTGTAAAGGGAGCCCCTCCTTTCATGAGCTACACTGAAGCACTAGAGCAACTTGGGGAAACACATAACCCTCATGTAGACACACCACTGTCTCTAGATCAGGATTAACACCTTGCGTGCTCTTTATATATTACACACTGAGTCACTGACTACAATTGAAAAGTGCTTCCTCGAGGCAGCTGAGGTCTTCATCCTTGGAAATGTTCTACCTGTGGCTGGAAGTCCGCTTTATAAAGACAGCGTAACTAGACCCGAAGCATCCGTTGTTTGAATGAAACTGCAAATTTTTCAGATTCCTTCCAACCCTAAGATTCATGAACAACCATGGGTAGAGTTGCTAGTTTCTATAGTGTAAAATAAATTCCACCAAGTAATCCGGTTTTGCTGAATTTCTGCTCAAACTAGGATGCTTTTATTCTGGTTTTATTCAAATCGTAGGGCGTCCTGATTTGTCACATTACTCAGACTTCAAATGTCGTCTTTATTTTCCCCAAACCTTAAGGTAGGCTAAATGCAAAGTTGTTTATATAAGATCGAAACAAATAAAGACACCTAACATTTTAAGCAATTGTGTGCCCATGTAAAATGAGGAACTATACTGACCAACTTGCAAATGGAAAAAATGTGAAAGTTATTTCTAAAGTTAATATCAACTCTGCTGGCTATTATCTTTTAAAGAATAACATATTTTATCTACAACATAGTCTTATTTTTAAAAAATGTTTAGACTCACATTTTGATACAAACTGTAGCCTTGAGAAATTTTAAAAGGATGATATTTTCTTGTCCACTTTGCAATCTAGAGTTAGCGTTTTTCATTGTCAACAGAAGGAAATGTTTTTTCCAACAGCTGGGCCTGAGACCCTGGGGTTCCCACTGAACTACGGAGGGGAATGCAGCACATGCCACAGAGACGACTTCAGTCTCCTTATGGAAACATTCTGCCAACCAGAGCAAATGGCCAGCTGTCCTGAATTTGGATTATTCAGAAAGCCAATATAAAGCACACTTGTCTATTTTCCTCCAGTGTCTTAGGCTGTTTTCAACTTAATCCTGCCTCTACTGGTATTCTCTGAAATGCTCCACACAGTGTTTCCTGCTTAATAGCCATTTCCTTCCTCGGGAAATATCCTAAAGTATTTAATAATTTTAATGGATCCAAAGTTCTAACAATCAACCCCCCCCCATTATCAGATCATGACGATGAAGCGACAGAAATGTTCGGCTTACTTTTCCAGCAGTGCCCATCCTGTCTTTCTCTTGGTTCTGTATTTCTGTAACCAGGGACCTTTTCTGACAGCTACTCAGTTCCTTCTGCTGTAAATAACAGCATCGTGTGCCTTCACGTAAATAATCTGCCTTCAGCAACGTGACTCAGAGCCTTCAAAACTTTTCAATGATCCACAAGCCCCACCCTTGGCAGACAAAGTTGTGAAAAGAAATGTAGTAACTCTTATGATCAAACCAAGAATCAGGATCTAACATACAGAGGGTACTCAAATCTACTGAAAAGGGCTGAAAGTATTCCCATCTTCCTTATTTTGGAGAATATAAAAACAGGTTAGGTTAATTCAGTTCAGTACAATTCATAAAATTTATATGAAGCCACAAAAGACTCAGAATACACAAAACCATCCTCAGAAAAAAGAACAAAATTGGAGGAATCACATTACCTGACTTCAAATCATGCTACAGAGCTATAGTAACCAAAACAGCATGATATTGGCATAAAAGCAGATACATAGACCAATGAAATAGAATAGAGAATCCAGAAATAAGTCTACCCATCTATAGTGAACTTACTCTTTGACAAAGATGCCATGAATGTACAGTGGGGAAAGGACAGTCTCTTCAGGAAACGGTGCTGGGAAAACTGGATATCCATGTGGAGAAGAATGAAACCAGACCCTTATCTCTCACCATACACAAAAATCAAATCAAAATGGATTAAAGACTTAAATCTAAGACTGAAACTATGAAGCTACTAAAAGAAGACATTGGGGAAATGCTTCAGGAAATTGGTTTGGGCAAGTACTTTTTCAGTAATACCCCAAAGCAAAATTGGACAAATGGGATCACATCAAGCTATAAAGCTTCTGCACAGCAAAGGAAACAATCCACAAAGGGAAGAGACAACATACAGAATGAGATAAAATATTTGCAAACTATCCATCTGATAAGGACTAATCACTAGAATATATAGGAGCTCCAACAGCTCAATAGGAAAAAATCAAATACTCTGATTAAAAAGTGGGCAAAGGATCTGAATAGATATTTCTCAAAAGAGGACTCACAAATGGTTAACAAATATATGAGAAAGTGCGCAACATCATTAGTCATTAGAGAAATGCAAATCAAAACCACAATGAGATATCATCTTACCCCAGTTAAAATGGCTTTTATCAAAAAGATAGGCAATAACAAATTCTGACAAGGATGTGGAGAAGGGGGAACACTTATATATTGCTGGTGGGAATGTAAGTTGGTGCAACCACTACGGAGAACAGTGTAGAGGTTCTTCAAGAAACTGAAAATAGAACTACCATATGGCTCATGAATCCCACTGCTGAGTATATATCCAAAAGAGGGAAAATCAATATATTGAAAAGATATCTACACTCCCATATTTATTGCAGCACTATTCACCATAGCCAAGATTTGGAATCAACCAAAGTGTCCATCAACAGATGAATGAATAAAGAAATTGAGGTAGATACAGAGAGCGGGGAAGTGATGATGAAATATTATACAGCCACAAAAAGAATGAAATTTTGCCATTTGCAACAACATGGATGGAACTGTAGACCATTATGTTAAGTGAAATAAGCCAAGCACAGAAAGACAAATCTCGCATGTTCTCACTCATATGTGGGAGCTAAATACTAAAAACAATTGATCTCATGGAGACAGGGAGTAGAATGAAGGTTACCAGAAGCTGGGAAGGGTAGCAGGGAGGGGGGGATAAAGTGGGAATGGTTAATGGGTTAAAAATATGGTTAGATAGAATGAACAATATTTGGTAACACAACAAAGTGACTATAATTAACAATATGTTAGGGTATACTTTAAAATAACAAAAAGAGAGGAGTTGGAATGTTCCTAACACAAAGAAATGATAAATGTCTGAGGTGATGGATACCCCAATTACCCTGATTTGATTAATTCACATTGTATGCTGGTATGAAAACATCACATATATACCCTATAAAGATATACAACTACTATGTCCCCCATAATAATTAAAAATTAAAAAAAAAACTGTCTTGCAGAGCTTGACTATAGGGTCATGGAAGTCTCCAGAAGTTCCTAAGAGTATGGGGATTAAGAGTCTTCTGAATCTGGAAGCACCACCAGAAATTCAGGTGGAACCACACAGGAAAAATACAATCCATGCACAGGTTGACAGGCCACTGCTTTGCCCAGGATTGAGGGAGTTCCCAGGATGCAGGATTTTTAGTGCCCAAACCAGGGGAGTCCCTGACAAACAGACACTAGCCAGTCACCCCATCCACACTCTGCCATCGCCTCGGGGGCTGCGAGCTTGTGTGGCCTACAGGGTCATGTCAGCTTTGGGTTATCATCCCTGCTCTCTCTGAGACTTGCTCCTCTGCTCTTCTGTCCTGGACCCCAGCATGGACCCCATCCATGATCACCCGATTTGGAATGACAGCAGGGAGGTGATAAGAGTCACGAGAAATAGGTCTAAGTGTCAGCTCCAGTAGTGACTAGTAAATGCTTGTGGCAGGACATTAATGCTCTGAACTTCACAAAGAGCCCCACTTCAGAAGCAAAGTGGGGTAACGTGTGTGGACGTGCTTATTAACCTTATTAAATTGGCAAACACTCCGCAAATGAAAACTAAACAGGTGATATCCCTAAGGGTAAGAGAGGAAGAAAAGGGCCCTTGTGTGCACATGCAATGGATCTCAGTTTATCGCTGAGTCATTCTTAATAGCAGAAATAGTTATGCAATTGCACTCACTGAATGGTACACAAGGACAAGTCACCCTCAATCATAGTAAACAGCGTTGACTTCTGCTCTGCTTCAGCAAACTCCAAACCGTGAGGGTGGGGTTTTATGCTGGCCTTTCTTCCTACAGTTTTCCTTTGCCAACACTACAAACTCAGGCTGTAAGTCCAAGGGCCAGGTGCAAGCTGAAGCTCATCCTTCATGCCTTTGGCTCTGCCAAGCCACGTGGGGACAGGGCACCCACAGCTCTGCCCTGACATGGGAAGCTTCTGCTAATCCTTTTCCAGACACGCCATGCCAGCTTTCAGAGCTGCCACAGAGACTGTGTTTGGCAGTTGCAGAAAATCTGCTTCTGCACGCACACCCTGCTCATGAAAAGAATCCAAAGTAGACTTTGTGTGTGTGTGTGTGTGTGTGTGTGTATCATAAGGCAAGAGTTTCACATCTGCTCTGCATACACTCTCCATTTCACTCAGCTCACCAGCTGAGTCTGCTGGCTGATAAGAATTCCAATTCCAGGTCAAGGATTGTGGGGAAAAAAAAACCCAAGTTGTTTTTTATTTCACTTATTATTTCCCTTAAGAAAAAAAAAAACACAGAAAAATCAATTTTGCCGTGTATCTGGCTGAGGGCATGTTGAAAATGACTCCAAGGTAGCAAGGCCTGGCAGTTCTTCTTTACAGAGGCTGAGCCTAGAGTCTGTCTCTTGCAGAGGACAAGCATCGAAATGTCACAGCAACTAGAAAGGGAGTGACGTGCCTGAGAACTGGAAAACAAGAGGCACGACCTCGGGAAGAAGGCCAATATGGCTCTGGGAGGCGTTCGTCATAGCATTAAGTCAAGTTCAGTGATATATTCTCTTTGCATCTATTTCCAGGGTTCCCCTCAGGACCTGTCACGGTAGAATCTGGAGTAGGTTTCTGGAATGTTAGCACCAGAAGTGGCCATAGACCAATTCTTTGCAGAGGTTTGCACCATGCCCAGGGGGAACTCTCAGAAGTGCCAGGGACTGCAGCAGCGTGGTAGGTTGGTCCAGGACTGAGAGGAATGTTATCCAGCCCCAACCCCAACTTGACCCTCACAGTTTGGCTTCAACCTGTTTTACGTTGGC